>NC_052625.1:97267488-97570518 GCF_016161935.1 Mauremys reevesii
CAACTGTTGCATTGAAGTCTTCAAGTATTAGGATGTGTTCTCTCCATGGAATCTTCCAATCAGTTCTTCCACCTGTTGGTAAAAGCTATCCTTCTCCTCATTGCTAGCCTGCAGAGTTGGTGTGTAGACACTGATGAGGTTGATGAATCCTTTCTGTAGACTAACTTGAAGTTAGTTGATACGTACGGACACTGCAATCGGAGCTTCACACAATGACAAATTCATTTCTGAGAGCAAAACCCACACCACACTCCTTCAGGTTTGCCATACCAGTAAATGATGTAGTCCTTCTCCCTTCTGAACCCTGTGTCGGAGAGCTGAGTTTCCAAAAAAGCTGCAGTATCAATTCTGAAACATGCAAGCTTGTTACTCAACACAGACGTTTTCCTCAAATCCGAATTCAGATCAAAGTCGTATCCAGGGGTCAAAGTCCGAATATTCCAGCAAGCAATTCTATTTGTAAAAGCAGTTGGGCCAGAATGTAAACAATGAGACAGGGCTTGTCTGACCCACCTTTTCTAGGGCCACCCTCACATGAGGCAAGCAGGCCATCCCTAAACTGGGCTGCTTGGAAATCTTGTTAGCTGCCCCACAGCCCTTATGCCTCTTTCAGGTCCCTGCAACCATCTTGCCAAGACCTTCAGCACATACGCCTAGACAAAGTTATGGAGGAGCAGAGGCTGCCATAGACATGTCACCCTCCCTGCTTTAGACCACTAAGCCAGAATCCAAAGTCAGAGAGAGTCTGGATGTTCAGTGATAGAGGCTATATCTCCGGCCAGAGAGCAAATTACATAGAGCTGCTAACTGCCTCTGGCTTCAGTGTGAGCACCTTTTCTAATCAGGGTGAGATCCCTTAGCCTTTCTTCAACCAAGAAGTACATCCACAAGGCAGTGGAGGATGCAGTTTAATGTCATGAGCTCAGCCCCAGTACTGACACTACAGAACAAGATTATTAGAGTGTGTTAGGGTTCGGTGAGAGAGAAGAGCTATGCCCACATGAGGTTGCATGGGTGGCAATTAAAGATGGGTTTTTTAAAAAGCATAGGGGATAGCCTCAGTGCTCTGATTTTTCCTCTTTCGATAACCTGGCCATTGGAAATGATTTTATGTATGTTTATGACTGAGGGCATAACTGCCCTGCCCTGTTTGTGCACGGTTTCTGCTCTACCACAATGTGACTCATCATTTGCTGAGCGCTCTGGAATATCTGCAGTGTAAACGGCACTACATAAAACAATTTGTTAGTATAGCTTTAGAATCTGCATTCATTCTAACCACCTTATCTACCTAAGCCTTTCAAAACTCTCAGGAGTGGCTTGTTCAGAGGACAGTCCTCTTCCCAAGTACAGCACGGTAAATCATGAGACTTGCTGGGTCGAACTTTAAGTGCTACCCCATTAGCTTATATGGGAGAGTATGGCAAGGGAATGCTGAGTTGCACCATCAAATTTTGCTTACTCTGTGTAATGGTCCTTGTTTGTGTTTGGTAGATATACCATCTCTGCTACACAGCTCTGTAAGACATAGCATTCTTGGTAACCGAGGGTTGTTTGATGTTGGTTTTAATGATAACATAAAGTCATGGCTTTTTATGCTGCACAGGCTTTCCAGCAAGAGATCTCCCTGAACAACAATAAAATTGATCAGATAATTGTCCAGGGTGAGCAGCTGATAGAGAAAAGCGAACCCATAGATGCAGCTGTCATTGAAGAAGAACTGGATGAGCTCCGGCATTACTGTCAAGAGGTCTTTGGTCGTGTGGAACGCTACCACAAGAAATTGATCCGCCTTCCTGTATGTACCCTCTTTATTTCCTTTTTTTAAGATTTATTATTAATTTACAAATATAATAATGGTGAAAGAGTTTTTTGGGGGGTGTAATGTATATGACAAAACACCCCATAATCTTTACTTCTTGTAACCCTGATTCTTCCCTTCCCCCTGCACCTCTGTGTGTTATCATCACATATTGTGTTATGTCTTACTCAGACTGCAGACTCTTCAGGGCAAAGAACCTGTCTCATTTCTATAAAGCATCATGCACACCTATGCATTATAAATCAGAGCTTTATGAATGAGCGTTATGGTGCAGTACTGGAGACATAAAATTCTTCTTGCCCTGCAGGGTGAATTCTGTTGAATAGCATTGAGTTCACAGAAATAAAGACACTCCTTCCTTGCAGGGCAGAGGGAACTTTAAATATCCAGAACTGAATGTACAGCTGGGAAGTGAGAGAGGGTGATTTTGGCAATCAAACTGGAAAACCCACTGAGGGAAAGCAGTGAGAAGTGCTTTTCGTAACATGAAAGAATGGATGAGGGCAACAGTCAAGAT
Source organism: Mauremys reevesii (assembly GCF_016161935.1). Taxonomy (NCBI): domain Eukaryota; kingdom Metazoa; phylum Chordata; order Testudines; family Geoemydidae; genus Mauremys; species Mauremys reevesii. Next base: position 97,269,828 of record NC_052625.1, read on the forward strand.
AAACGCCTTTTATAGTTTCTATAATTTGGTTCCAAAATGTTGCTCTAATTTTGCTGTCTGTGTAGAGATAATATCTGGAGAAAATTTGGAGACAGTTGCCTTACATGAGACTATACAGATGAGCATTAAGCAGTGAAGATGAATTTATTCTTAGCCTCTTTTACTCATTTTATCTTTTTATTTTATATGCATTTTTAAAAAATCAAAGGAGGATCAAAGAAGGAAACAAAATGGGAATCCTGTCAGTCTGAATGTTATCCAGTGACATTTTTATCTCATTGACCCAGGTAGAAAGGACATTGTTTCCATGGGTTGAATTAATAGTCTCTGTTCTGGTGTTTCCTTCTAGCTGACAGACGATGAACATGACCTCTCTGACAGAGAGGTGGATCTGGATGAATCAGCAGATCTCTCTGACATACACTGGCACGACAAATCTGCAGACAGCGTTCTCTTCCCCCACCCCTCCTCCAACCTCTCACTGTCACTTGCCCAACCGATGAGAAGTGAGCGGTCAGGGCGGGATACTCCTGCAAGTGTAGATTCCATCCCCTTGGAATGGGATCATGACTATGACCTCAGTCGGGACTTGGAGACAGCCGTTTCGAGGGCACTGCACTTAGAGGAGGAGGAAGGACAAGAAGACACAGATTTCTATCTTAGAGGAGCAGCTAGTATAGCAGGTATTGATTGTTTCTCTTATATCGCTCTCAATAAAGGGAAATAAATATTGCATATAGGATCATACTGCTGGGGAGTTCCTAGGAATGGGAAAATATTCCAAAGAGCTTCAGAAGACCTCAACTAGCTGTCCTGGAATGGTGTCTTTAGCCTTCTTGACACAATATTACAGGCTTCTGGATGAGTGCAGGCTTGGAATATCACAGAGGCATATTCACTGAATGACAAAGAGGGAACTGGCTATTTTATTGCACGCTGTGTCTGCCAGATGTGACTGGTCTCGCCTATAACAGGGTTGGCTAATACAGTCTTTTGACTGGAGGAAATGGTACTGGATGATTGCAAGAAAAATGGGAGGGAGAGAAAATTCCAAAGAAATGTCTGACATATTCACCCACTGGACCACATGTTAAAGTCTGAGGCCTGGTCTACACTAGGAGTTTGTCGAATTTAGCAGCGTTAATTCGACTTAACCGTGCACCCGTCCACACCAGGAAGCTAATTAGTTCGACCTAGAGGGCTCTTTTGTTCGAATTCTGTACTCCTCCCCGACGAGGGGAGTAGCGCTAAATTCGACATGGCTATGTCGAATTAGGCTATATGTGGACGGAAATCGACCTTAGTAGCTCCGGGAGCTATCCCACAGTGCACCACTCTGTTGACGCTCTGGACAGCAGTCCGAGCTTGGATGTTCTGACCAGCTACACAGGAAATGCCCAGGGAAAATTCGACATGCTCCAGCGCCTTGTGGATGTTCTGCAGGACGGCAGGCAGGAGGACAGAGCCCCCCTGCACTGTATCTGCAACCGCCCTCCCCCGCCACAAAGTCCCAAACCCCCCTCACCCAAAGTAACAAGAAGGAGGGGCGACAGGGGCCGTGAAAACTGTCACTGCACCCCTGCAGAGTGCACAAATACAAGAAGGCTCTCATTCCCTAAATGTTGAGAAGTCCTTCCCTTCCTGGCTCACCGAAGCCCCAATCCCAGTTTCATCCCCTAACTGTGTAGTTGATTATTAAAAGTAGTTTGCTGTTAATTACTATTTCCGCCACGTTTTTCTACAGAAGACTGTCTGTGAAGGGTGGGGGGAAGGGGGTTGTTAATTGCATAGGACAGTCACCTTTACCAGGGTACAGACACGGGGACAGGATCAACAGCAGGTCACACACACAGTGCAGTCAGTAGGCACCCTGGTCGGTCTGGGAGGTGTTTTCCATGTTCTGTGTGGGTGGGGGGTATGTGACTTTGTGGCATGGGAGGGCGGTTACAGAACTTATGCAGCGGTCCTTGTCCTGGACCACAGAGCCACGCAGCAGGGGAATCTGTAACCGTCCTCCCCCGCCACAAGGTCATGTAGCCCCCGCACACAGAGTCCCGAAAAGGAGGGATGGCAGGCTCCGTTGAAACAACCAGTCCAGCACTGCAGACCGCTCTAGGAGCAGGAGCCTGTCATTCCTCGAGTGTAGAAGCGGTGTTAACATCACTGCACAGCCTACCCGCCACAGTCTGCATCCCTGTTTCAACCCTTTAATGCGAATTCATTAATAAAGAAAACGTTGTTAATTAACAATGTTCCATTAACTTTATTTTTAAACGTGTGTTGGAAGGGGGGAAACGTGGTGAACGGGGTATGTAACCACAGAAGAAAGTCAACAGTAACTGAAGCAGGGGCAGGTTCAGCTTCTCTGTAAAGAAACTGAACAGTCACAGGTTACCCTGCTCCCTGAGGAACCTAGCTTTCAAAGCCTCCCGGATGCACAGCGCTTCCCGCTGGGCTCTTCTAATTGCACGGCTGTCTGGCTGAGCATAATCAGCAGCCAGGCAATTTGCCTCAACCTCCTATCCCGCCATAAAGGTCTCCCCCTTGCTCTCACAGAGATTGTGGAGCACACAGCAAGCTGCAATAACAATGGGGATATTGGTTTCGCTGAGATCCGAGCGAGTCAGTAAGCTCCTCCATCTCCCCTTGAGACGTCCGAAAGCACGTTGAATGATGACAGTTACCCAAGACCACCCTCGACACATTTTTCCCCCCAGCATGCATTGTGGGGAAATCCCAGAATTCAAATGGGCAGCGGGGACTGCGGGAACTGTGGGATAGCTTCCCACAGTGCACCGCTTCCAATGTCGACGCTTGCCCCATTAGTGTGGACTCACAAAGTTGACTTTGTAAGGTCGATTCCACAAATTAAAATTAAGTTAAATCGAACTAATCTGGTAGTGTAGACGTACCCTGAGTGAGTTTTTACTCAGTCCTTACTCAAGCAAGACTCACATTGACATCTTTGGGAAGTTTTACATAGACTTCAAGACTTGGCCTTTTATGAGTTCATGAAACCTGTCTGTCTGTATGACTATGTGCATATTGTGTAACAATTACTAATGAGGACTAATGTGTCTATGTGTTTGAAGCATGTAGACATGGTCCATTTATTGTTAGGGAAGCCTAAATTCCAGATTCTGTTGTGTCTTTAATTGTGATAGTCTTGTGCTTTTCAGTTCCTTGACACTTTCTAAGAAGAGGCTGACTTACTTAAAGCTATTTTCAGCAGGAATTTTGTGATACAATTTAACTCCGTTTATTCAAAAGGAAAATGTGCTGGAAATTAGAACTGGTGATCTACTCTCCTTCCGGGAAAGTTGGTTTCCTGTTTCAAGAAGACAACAATTGCTGAGATATCAACACAGATTGTGCTTGTATTTTTGCAGATGTAGAGATCCCAGAAAGCCCCGAGGCCTATGTAAAACTTACTGAAAATGCACTCAGAAATATCTCTGGTAGGCATCAAAAAAGCCTAAGCATAGCCAGACCCAGATAACCCAACCCATACCTGTAACAGTGTCCTCTTCTCTTAGCTCATCTGCTGTACTTCTCACAGCTCACAAGATAGTTATTTTCTCACATGACAGCACTAGCATGTTCATGCAGAACTTTCCTGCTTTACTACCATTCATAAAGGTCTTGTTTCTTCCATGCACCCAGCAGGAGTGGAGAGAGTTTTAAAAAGCTGGCTAGGGTGCAATACCTTTTAGCTAAATTACTGGCTAACTAGATGTAGCTAATCAGTATTTTACTCAAATTGGTACTGGCTCCTTGGTGTCCAGACTCCAGTATTGTAGCAGAGGGATTCAAAATAAGAGATTCTTATAACAGGGAACCAACCCTTGGTTTTCCTCCGGGAAGACGCTGGTTTCATAAGGGATGCAAGATCATCTGCAGCTGTTTAAAAAAATGTTGTTTTTGAACATCTCCTCCTACCTAAACCAATGGAGATCAGGCATATTCCAAAAGTGACTTCATCTCTAGGAAGAAATCACAAGCTTGCCATGTTTTAGAAGCATTGCCTGCTGGACCTGGTGGATGTAACTATAACAGCATCGCTTGGTATTTACATACTGCTTTTCATGTTCAAAAGTAGTATAGCAATAGAATCCTTAATGTACACCAAAATTCCACTCTTATTAGCTTCAGGGGAAATGCCACAATGTCTACTGCAAAAAGAAGTGAGAGAGAAAAATTGAACTTTAAAATAAAAACTGAGGAGAGGGGCACAAATACTTAGTCCTGAGTGATTGCCAGGTCCGAAAAGGAGCGATGTCACAGAAAATGTCACTGTGAGAGGCTAGTATAAAGCCCACTGAGAATTTAGACTTCCAGGGGGATCAAGAATTATTTTGGGGAGAGAGTCTATTCACAACAAGTTGCAGGCCTACTTGCACCTATGGAAGCTTTAATAGTGTTCTCATGGCAAGCCCATTCATCAGTATAACCATCTGTGCTCTGGAAAGTTGCTAACCCGCTAACATGTAATCAGTTACAAATTTGCTTTGTCATTTCCCAACACACGTGCTATTGCAGCCACCTTTTCCATGCTGTCTAACCTGGTTAGTAATTCTTACGTTTTTCCTTGGATATAAAGCAAAGGCTTTGAAAAATCTCAAATCAGTAGTCACATCTTTTGTAATTTTGCCACAGGAGAACCGGGTGCCTTGGAAACACACATCCGTCAGCTGGACAAGGCCTTGGACACTAGTCGTTTCCAAATACAGCAAACAGAAAACATCATTCGCAGCAAAACGCCCACAGGACCGGAACTAGATTCTAGTTACAAAGGATATGTGAGTACAAGGTGTATTGCCACCTAGTGACTGAATTTAAAATAACATTACCCCTCATTTTTGTGGATACAGACTAACACAGCTACCCCTCTGATACTTAAAATAACAGTCCTTGTGACAGGGCACTATATTTAGAGTACAAGTGCTAATAAATTAACAGAATAGCCATTGAAAAAATGGCTCTTGCAATAGAACAGATGGTTAGGTATAAAGCTATTACTGCCTCTCAGCCCCATTCTCTCACACAATCTCTACCCTCGGATCACATACAGTTATTGTTATTTTGAACTTATGTAATTATTTGTGAGTCTATAGAGATTGTAGGAACATAACCCCAGTCAGTTCATTTTCCAATTAAATTTGTCTCGATATCCCAGAGTAATTTCACACGCACCCATTTATCCCTCTAATGAGATCATTCTTGTTTTTAAAGAAAACTTCCTTACCTGTTAAGATCAGAATTTTATAGACTAATGCCTGATACTTGTTTTAAAGACACATTATAAACATGTTGTATATGGGAATCAGTGATAAAAAGTTTAATGAGAAAACTTTGTAGACTAAACCTCAACACACAGCATTGTAAGCAGCTAGGTTTAATGTGGTCCTCCCTTTGCGCAGCAGGATGGGCTTGACTTCTCAAGGTCCCTTTCAGTCCTACGTTTCTATGATTCTATGATATTCAGAATGAAAGAGATTTTATGTGTGGATGCACCATAATTTTTCCACTCTTGTGTAACTTTCACTCCCCAAGTCTTGCGGTATCATCTTTCCAGCTACTAGGGCAGATGTCCCCAAAATGCGTCATGCATCCCCCCTCCCAAGGGCAGGTGGAGGAGCCTTCAAAAGGGCGTGGCAGGGCCTGGGCCAGCCCCCACAGGGTGCAGGAAGGGGGCATCATCCAGTGCTCCCTGCCCCAGCTCTGCTCTGGTCCCACCCGCAGCCACATCCCTGCAGCCCGTCCTGCACCTGGCCCCAGTCTCAGTGCAGCTCTGCTCCCGGCCCCGCCCCCAGCCTCAGCTGCTGGCCACGGCTCCATTCACGGAGCAGGGTCAAGGTGGGGAGCAGGGCTGGGAGCAGAGCCACACCTGGCCAAGGGCCCAGCTGCTAGCCCCCACCTCAGCCCAGGTCCTGCCCCAGCCTCTGCCCCGGGCCATGGCTCCAGCCTTGGCCCCTTACCCCTGTTCGCATTCATTTCTCTCCACCCCCTGAGCCGTGGCCCCGCTCCCAGCCATGACTTGGGGGGCACGGACAGGGGTAAAGGTGGGGCATGCCCCTCAAAAGTTTGGGCACCACTGTCCTAGTGTCTTAGTGTTTATAGAAAAAATATCACCTGAAGACGTCCATTCTTTGACTGCGGCAATATCCTGATACAGTGCCACTGAATTATTTCTGTTAGTGGCGTTTGAGCCTCTACTCTACGTTTAATCCCTTAAATCTCAATGTACAGTTCTTTTTTTGTGTGTGGATCAATGGAAAAATGATAAAAATAATATCAAGAGACACAGTGTCTCATTGAGATTGTATTGGCCAGGGTATCTAATGGCTTTTGAGACAGAAAGATACACTCACAATTGGCAGATCATTAAAACAATAGACTGCTTCCCATTCTGTCATGTCAAGACCCATTTTCAGAATGTTTTTGAAAATTGCTTTGTAATTAGCCTTTTACCTCTAGAGTTATTCTACCATGGCATAGATTAATGAGAACTATATTTTTTAAACAGATGAAGCTACTGGGTGAGTGCAGTGGCAGCATAGACTCAGTAAAAAGGCTTGGTTACAAACTGAAAGAGGAAGAGGAGAAGCTCTCTGGATTTATAAACCTGAATAGTACTGAAACACAAACAGCTGGTACGTAGTGTTGAATCCTTCCATGGGAAACGCATGTGAAATGAGCAGCAATCTGTATAGTATTGTCAGAGTAAGCACTTGGGATTATGCAGGAAAGTAGGAATTTGCTTCATATTGACCAAGCTTGTGCTACTCCATATGTGTATGTACGTATGGTTGTTTCCACGTCATTTTATTTATGAATCAGTTCTTTGTATCGACCAGGCATAAGCATCAAACACGTGCACATTTTAAGTAACTCATCACATTATATCTATCTCTAAGAACTTGTACAGCATCTAGAGAGATTTGCTCATACAAGTTAGATATCTTCTTATAGGGAAAAAAGTGTTTAAAGTTGAGTTTACAAAATACCCTTTGTGCCTATTTTAATCACTGGTCTAAATTACTTTTACATTTTTAGCAAAGTGAATATTGTAACCTGCTCCTCTCTAAGCCACATGAAAAATGGGGTGAATGACTATGGAAAACAGCCTTTATTTATCTCCATGTAACACCGATGTATGTCTTATACACTGGCAGTAATTTAAACATATTTATGGAAGGACAAACATTTTTATTGAAAAAGTCCAAGGATGCATGCAGATAGCAATAATTATATGTGCAGATGGCTAGTTAAATATATAAATGGCCATTTGCAAATACAAAATCCTTATTGTACACGCAGTCATTCATTATATGAATGAAACAGCTTTATTCATGGAGGTAGGGCTTCAGGAGAGAAATAAGTCACTGCTGAGTTCTAATCCTGGCTGTGGCATGGATTTGCTGTGTAGCCTTGGACAAGCGACCTAGTCTCTTGCGTTAGTGTCCCCAACTGTAAAGTGGGGATAATAATACAATTGCCTACATCGCAGGGCTGTTGTGAAGATTAACTAATATCTGCAAAGAGCTTTGTAAATGTAAGTGCTATAATATAGGTAGGTATAAGTGTGCATGCAAATATAGACGGGTAGTTTTATTTTCTGACACCCTTGTATATCACACAGTGGGCTAAATATTTAATTGCATAAAGTCATAGAAGTGAGAGTTGAAAAAGACTTATTAGATCAGCTGGTCCATCTTTTGCTATGTAAAGCCACATACCCAGTGTCGTCTTAACTTAATGTTGTGTGTGCTAATGTTTTGTTTAGGCTGCTGCATACTGAGTGTTGTATTTAGTGTAAACATGGATGTAATTGTGCATATTATGTATATGCCTTTGTTTTTATTGTATTATGTCTCTGCTTGGGCAGGTGTGATTGATCGCTGGGAGTTAATCCAGGCCCAAGCTCTAAGCAAGGAACTGAGAATGAAACAGAACCTTCAGCAGTGGCAGCAGTTCAACTCTGACCTGAACAACATTTGGGTTTGGTTAGTGGAGACTGAAGAGGAGCTAGAGAAACTCTGTCATCTTGATCTCAGCACCGACATACAAACCATTGAGCTCCGAATTAAAAAACTGAAAGTAAGGTTTTATCTCAGTTTTCTGGCAGTTGCTTCAGTAATGGCCTACCATGCATCCTGTGCATTGCACTCCATTCATGAGATACAGTTGATATTTAGTATTCACTTTCTGCATTCCCTGCACAGGAGAATGTGACTAATGATTGGGGTGAGGAACTGGAAAAATGGTTTGAGAAATCACTTATTTGCAGAATAATAAACCACCACCATTTTTCTGAAATTCCAAATCAATGTTGGAAACCCCTCTATATGCAAGCTACATTTCCAGAATAGCAGAAGCCAGCTGAATTCATGAAGCTTAGAAAAGGCCAAGTTAAGTAAATTAAAATCTATCCTAGCCCAGCTCATGACAAAACCCAGCCGTTTTTAAAAGAAATGGTACGCTTCTGTTTTTCTGTTCGTTACAATCTCTTCTTTCTCTGAGTCCTGACATTGCACCTTCCTAGCGGTCCTAAGCTTGGTGCGCTCTGCTACCACCCTACCAACCCAGGTTCAGTTGCTGGATTGAGTGTCTCTTACCCTGGGCGAGAAGGATGTCAGAGCCAATGGGAAGGCAGCATGTTCAGCACTTGGATATCCGGGGAGAGGGAGAGTGCTGCTTTCAGTGGCCTCTCTAGTCAATTCAGGGGCAGCATTAATGTATTTTAGATGGAAGCCAGTCCAGCTGCCCTCATTGATATGAAAGTCACTGTGATACGGGGCATTATGGGGACATGCGGAAAAGGCTGTAAACTAGGGAGAAAAATGGAATCTTCCATAAGAACCCTCTTTTTCTCCTTTGGGGGAAAAAAAAAGAATAATATGGACAGTGGTCTGAAGATGATGAACATAAAAAAGCCAACATAATTTTCAACATAACTAAGAGGCAGAAGCCTTAGTGTTGTCAAGCATTTGTCAGGAGCTACACCACAGTTTTTCCCTGTATCTCATATTTGCTCCAACATTTGCATAACTAGGCTGTTTGTTTTTTGCCAGGCCTTCCTTGTCTTTCAGGCATTTGAAACACAAGCCAGTTCTTCTGATCTTTAAAATTCAGCCATGACAACAGGGTTTTAAATCTTAAAAGTTTAACTGGCGTATATTAAGTTGTATTGCAAACATAAAATAGTAGACGTTAAAGAGTGAACACTTCCAGTATTACGACAATTGCCACAGATATTTCCTGTCCTAAGTAAAGAGGGAACCTGGTTAGCTAAAATACTCTTGCATTACTGTACAGCAAATAATTGCTCTTTAATGGCAACCACTACATTTGATTCTTCTAAAAGTCTGTAGCATGCTTACTGGGTGTTTTTAACTCCATTCTCCTGTCATCCAGGAGTTGCAGAAAGCTGTTGATAACCGCAAAGCTATTGTCCTGTCCATCAACCTGTGCAGCTCCGAATTCACTCAATCTGATAGTGAAGAAAGCAAGAAGCTGCAGGAGCGCCTATCTCAGATGAACATGCGCTGGGAACGTGTATGCAGTATGATTGAAGAATGGCGTTGCTCACTGCAGGATGCGCTAATGCAATGTCAGGTCAGTATTGGTGTGTGAAATCTCGTTCCCTTCTTGGACATAATGAGGAATTCTAGAGATGATGAGATTCATTTTAAATGATCAGCTTTTACACACACAATTTACTTCACAGCTTCCTAATCTGAGGGCAGGTCTACACTAAGGGCGGGGGTCGAACTAGGGTACGCAAGTTCAACTACATGAATAGCGTAGCTGAACTCGAAGTACCCTAGTTCGAACTACTTACCCGTCCAGACGCCGCGGGATCGAAGTCCGCGGCTCCAAGGTCGATTCCGCCACCGCCGTTTGCAGTGGTGGAGTACCGGAGTCGACCGGAGCGCGCGGGGAGTTCGAACTATCGCGTCCAGATTAGACGTGATAGTTCGAACTCCGAGAAGTCAAACTCACCGCGTCGACCCGGCAGGTAAGTGTAGACTAGCCCTGAAAGATCAAACCTAATGCTACCCACATATGCAAACTAAAATTCAGTTTGTGAAGGCTGGCTCTTGAAAGGTGTGTTCTAAGTCGACATTCCAGGTATTCTAAACTGAAGTATAGTTAAAAGATGTTTCTGCACATCTATATTCTGTATGCTAGCATTCACACTATGGAAAGCAAATGCAAAGTGGGTGTAAACCACTACCAGAGCAGAACAGTATTCATGCAGTGGCAGGGGTATCAGCCCCATCAATATTTGCAATAATACTGTAATCGAGTATACTAATATAGGCTTGTAATACTATAGTAATATAAGAATATAACCAATCGAATCTGTTGTGGGAAATAGCACTGTGACAGAAAACCTCGGCATAATTCAGGGTTCTCTTAAGCTCTCACATGTCTCTTGTAGGATTTCCATGAAATGAGCCATGGTTTGCTGCTTTGGTTGGAGAATATTGACAGAAGAAAAAATGAGATCTTGCCTATTAATCCAAACCAAGACTTGGATACTCTGCAGGATCATCACAGACTGCTAATGGTAGGATCATAAATGCCTGGAATGTTTAAAGCCTTCAAAAAAAATTTGACAAGCATAGAGAAGGTAGTTCTTGAGGTTAGTGATTGGTCTGTGAGGTATATAGTATACTTAACCCTGTGGTACTAAGAAGGTCAGGGATTCTCTTTAGCATGGATAGAGGGGGGTAGTGAAATTGGTGGTTAAAAACATTTGGTTTAATATAGAAAACATATGTCTAATTACCTTATTGGCTGTTGTTTGTTTGTTTTTTAGTTTGGGGTTATTATTTTGAAAAGGCTATTTTTAATTGCAACTTGTTGGGCACGACAGGAAGTCTAAAAGAGTCTACTGCTTGTGATATGAGGTTTAAAAGAAATTGCAAGGCATTTATCACCTTTCTTCATTATAACCTGCCAGAATTTTAGGGCTAATAAAGCTTTTTTCAGTGTGTCTATAGTGGTCGTCTTGGAAACTGAAGTCATTGCCATCTGTCTGTTTTATTGTTTTTGTGGAAGTTGTAGCATTCTCTTTCACATTTCATAATATTTAAGTAAAAAAATGTGATTCTTTGGCTTTGCAATAGCAAATCAGACGCGAGTTGCTAGAGTCTCAGCTGAAAGTGGTGTCACTCCAAGATATGTCCTGCCAACTGCTGGTCAACGCTGAAGGCAAGGACTGCCTGGAAGCTAAAGAGAAGGTCCATGTCATTGGAAACAGACTCAAGCTCCTACTGAAGGAGGTCACACATCATATCAAGGACCTAGAGAAAATCTTAGACATCTCAAGCAGTCAGCTGGTAAATTGTCCTATTGTATTCTCTCCTTTACCACTCATTGAGGGCTAGTTTTGTAATCACACTGACCTTTTTCAGATGATCAGCTGTAAAATACACTATTGGCCCTTATTTTGTTGCTTAGGACTGTGATGCCTGTCTAAGTGGTATGAAACCGTTATGAAATCTCCTTCATAATTTGTACTGGCCAATAACTTTCCTGTCTCTGAGACAGCAATTCATAAATTCCAAGGCCAGACAGGACCACTGTGATCATCTAGTCTGACCTCCTGTGTTACATAGGCCAAAGAACATCCCTCCCAAAAAATTGCTACAGCAGATCTTTTAGAACATCCTATCTTGCTTTAAAATCGTCAGTGATTGAGAATCCTGCATGACCCTGGGTAAACTGTTCCAGTCATTAAATTACCCTCACTGTTAAAAATTGGCACCTTATTGCCAATCTGAATTTGTCTGGGTTCCGCTTCCAGCCTTGGCTGCCTACTTTGCTGCCATTGATTCAGTCAACTGGCAGAGTACATGGGGTAGCTACTGTAGCTGCAGTATCTGAACCTGTGGCATGTGAGTTATTTCCACAGAGTAAACAGCATCTGCTTTCCTATTGACAGACTAATGAAAAAGCTTGAAATAAATTCTCTAGTTTGCTAACAAAGACCCTATTTGTTTGTGTTTTCTTAGCTTTGGAAGTGTATTCCATAACAGCACAAGTTCTCTTGCAGATGAGAGTTGGGAATGTTATGCATGTGTCTTCATTGTACCTGCACCAGTCAGAAGACTTTAACACTCTCCATTGTTCTCAGTCCCTCCTCTTGTAGTCCCCAAAACCAGAATTAGCACAAAGTATGAAGAATGTGATCTGTTTTTAATCTGTCTAGTGTCTGTCTCTCTCTGTCTCTGTCTCTATCTGTATAAAGTGATGTCTGGGATTCCAGTGGGAATTTTCACTGAGTACACAACAACTCTTTACCTTTTAAAAACCAATAAAGAGCTGTCGTTTTCTTGGTACTGCCTTTGCCTTACCTTGGGCAGTTAAATGTTATTTCTGGCAGCATATTAATTTGCCTGTCTTTCTCTTCAGATCCTAACATGTAATTTATAGTGGTTTAATCCTACAGATTTGCATAAATCTAAACCTCCCTTTGTCATATTTCAAGGATCAGTAGTGCAAAGCACTCTGCTAAAACCAAGGATTTCATTCCCTTTTTCTGAGTGTGGTTTCCTTGGCAGATTACTTACGTTCTTCTAATCTCTTATGATTCTGAACTTTAGGATTTGTCTTCATGGTCCTCAGCTGATGAACTGGACACTTCAGGATCCCTCAGTCCTGTATCTGGAAGAAGCACACCAAGCAGACAAAGAACGGTAATTTCATGCCAGATACCTTCCATCACCTCTTGGGCGGGAGCACCAGATATTTACAGTAGGTGGAGCCAGCTGAAAGGTCTACACCGTCTCCCTGATAGGAAAGAAAAGGGCACAAACCAAGAATTCCCTTCAAACAAAGCTGCTTCCCCAACCCTGCTGCATCTCTCTCTCCCTGCATGAAATCAGAATTAGAAACTGCTCTGTATAAAATCTGGGCTCAAACTGTGGCTGGAGTTTTGTGGTATGGCGCACACTCTCTTGTGTTCTGTTCAAGCGATGGCAGCATCCCAAGGTCTGGTCTTGTCCCAGCACAGTTCCAGCCAATCCCTCTGCTTTCTACCTGGCATCCTCTGCAGAGCTGCTTTGTCAAGAACCTCAATAAAACTTTGTTTTCATGATTGATTAAAACTGTAGCTGGAGCCAGAATTTTATTGAGACTTTGGTTGAGAGGCTGCATAGAAAGCTTATAAGGCATTGGCAGAAACACTGGAACAGAACCTGATCAATGGCTGTGACAACAGCTCTAATGTTTCATGTTGTCACCACTAGAACACAATACAAGAAATGCAGCACGCCATGCTGCACTCTGCTTCTCCACACTTTGATCCCTGTATGGAACTGGAATTTTTGTCTTTCTTTACAGTTCTTGTGTTTGATTTATTTTAATTATTATTCAGTTTTCCTTCGTTCTTAACGATCGATTTTTCATTTGCACTTTTTATAAAACATCTGAGTTCTGTCCTGATGAACTTTGTGGTCTCTTGAAATTGATTTTGCTACATTCACTAGTTTTCTTTAGATCCTAGTTTGAGAATGTAAAGGAATACTGGCTTTTCAAAAGGGTTGAGAACAACATGAAACATTTTATTTCTGGAGTCATTAATTTCATATTTTTATTAGCCACTTTTACAAAATTACTAGTAAAAGTCATGATACCATAAACTAGAAGATGCCTGCACACTGCAGAAAGTGATAAAGCAATTTACTATAGCAAACTTTGGCTAAAGAATTGGTAGAAATGTAGTATGCCTCATATTAACCTTTTAATCTGTATTTGTTCATCTCTAATATAATACTGTGGTTTACAAACATTATCTTCTTCATTTTTGTCCATAATGTACAGTGTAAAATGCAAGACTCCTAAGGGCCTCCCTTTTTGCACCTATAATTTTGGAAACAAAAACTGATGTCTCTTAGAATTCTAATGCCAAGCACATCACCAGTGCTATATCTATAATAATTGCCTACCATCCAGAGACTTTCAGCTAGTTAACTTTCTAAGCAGCATTAATTATGCTAGGAAATAATTGCAAGTGCAGTAATGCACCCGCAGTTATTTGGCCCTCAGAATTATGGGTGGAAAGAAGGAAGCCAGACTTTTTAAAGGTGCCATTTGGAATATAATTTTTAATGTTCTACAGAACATTAATTCAGCTGCAATTAAATATAAATACACTTAAGTGCATCTCTTTCAATAAGATGAATTAATTAATATCTCATGTAACAAATCACTTGAGCTAAAAAAATATTTAACACTTTTTTTTTTGGTACCAAGCCTAGTATGATTTTTATTTTAATGATTAAAACATTCTGTCAAGTTTCTTTTGTCTGTTCAAAGCATTTTCATATTCCGCTCGAAGCAGAAGAAAAGCCAGTTTCCTTGGTTCATGGGTATTGGTCACTTCATTTGATTTTATGTTTCCTTTGCTGCACTTTTAATTTGATTTCATCAGTAGCTTGTCTTTATTTGCCTGGACTGAACATTCTTCTTTCTTTACCCCCTGTTCATTGCAAACAGCCACGGGGCAAATGTAGTGTCTCACAGCCTGGACCCTCTGTCAGCAGTCCACACAGCAGGTACCTTATTCTCCTGGTTTCCGCACTCTGTTCTAGAATTCCAAGAGGATGATGGAAATTGCCCATGATGTCCATTAAGTGTCTCTCCACACTTAGTCTGTCAAAAGGACAGGAATTAACCATTTCAAGTGCAGAGTTCCTTTGTAAGCAGGATTCAATTATTACAACCAAAATATCTGTAAACAGAAATATCGGGTAATTCTTGGAATATACAGCTTTTGCTTCCCATTAGCATCATTTAAATTTAAATTTATTTTATTTATTTGATCACATGGGTGTTTGTTTACATTCATAATATTGCTTGTTATATTAAAACCTGATCAGCAGATATACCATGAGGTTCATGGCAAAGACTTTTTATCATCCTCTTTATTTCTAGATATTAAATTAAGGCAGGCATTAGACCAATACAATATTTTAGAATTTGTAAAACCCACAAATCTGAAGAAAACACACTAACATCCTCTTCTTTTTTTTTTTTTAATTTTTAATATTTTGTTCGGTTTGTGGGTTTTCAGTTCTCATCATTCAGAATGAAAAGTCAGAATTTGAGAATTTTCATCCTAAAAATTGGTAGCATCTTTTCTCTCTGAAATCATAGAACTTCTTTGCAGATATTACACACTGACATTAATGTGACACTTGACAAGTGCTTGCATCCACTATCACTCTAGGATCAGCGCTGCCCCATTTCTAGATGACCACTAGAGAGCAGACTTGCAGCTGCAGCTTTTTGCTTTCCACCTTGTCTCCAGCAATCTGTCATCTCTGCGGCTAACAGTGCTTCTGCATTCTCTGTTGTTGGTGTGATGTGTGCGTCCCTTCACTCTTTCACTGATCAGTTCACTTCGCCCTATAGAATAAACAAATAATGTTTTAAAAAACAAAAAATATATAAACATTGTAAGGTACAGGCCCTGTCCCATTCCAGCATCTAGTGAGTTGCAACAACAAATTAAAATTATATTGGGAGGGGGGAAATTTATATGGAACTGTAATCAAACTTACACTTTCTTTGTCATCTATGTAGTAAAATTGAAATCCACTAAAATATTTCTTGTTCAAATGCAAGAAATTTTAGGTTTGAAGCCGGGCCAAAATAGATTTATACAGTGATTGAGCAATGGTCAGGCATTTAAAAAAAACCTTGAATGCACTTTGTACCTGATAACCTTTATTCCATAAAGACAAACCTTGCTTTTGCTCAACAAAGCAACAGTGTGAAATATTGTGGGGGGAGGCAAAAACTGCTAGCATTTAGAACTAGTCAATATCCAAATTATTTCCAAGTAATATTTGCAATGTTTTAAATGTGTAAAGGGATTCAGTTCATGACTTTAGTTGTACCAGTTCACAATCAAAATCCAAGTGATATATGGTAGGTAGAACATTTAGTCTTCCAATGCTTCCAAGAAAGTAGATTGCTTGGTTGAAAAAACAGTAACATAGCATACAGAATAAGTGATGTATACTTAAACAAGTGACCCCAGTTCTCTGTTCTTCTCTCAAATGGAGACTCAGAGAGAATTTTTCTACCTCCAGTCACTATAAGGGTTGGCATTCTGTTTCTTATAGAAAGGGGGAAGAGGGGATCGGAAACTTAATCTATGACCATTAACAGCTAAGTATATTTCTTTTATGAATCTGTCTGAAGAACAATGTTTAAATCAGGCAGATAAGCATGCTTGCACTAGCAACACTGAACTAAAGGAATATGTTGTGTCTGCTCCTCTGCTCCCCTTTACATGCACTGCCACACAAGCACCCCTTTGAGAAGGCTTCTGTGTTGTAAGGGTTAGCAACTGGCCCAGCGTGCGTCTTAGCAGCGCTTTGCAGCTTTGGGATCAGCCCACATTCTAACAGTGGCATCTGCGCGGCACCTCTCAGATCAGCTTTCTTCAGCACTGTATATTAACACATCTCATAGCTGTTCAACACAATATTCAATTTGTCATTCAGACAAGCGTGGAATACAAATGAGTTACTACTGAATAGGAAACTTAATCAAATGCGCAAGCCAGACAGGTTGTGGTTGATGTGTAATGTGGTTTTAACTGATAAAGCAGTACAAGCTGTCACTGTGTTTTTAAATATTTTGACATGCCTCTGATCAGAGTACTTTGTGTTTGATCTTGCACTGGATCAGCAAACCCTAATAGACTATAGTGTAAGGGAGAACCAAAGAGAAATTAGAAATGTTTATCCTATAGGATTTTGCAATGGAAAGTTACTTACTTTAAAAATTAGAGGGTCAGTGGGGTTTTATATTAAGCTTGATGACATTTTGCCTTTCCATTATCATAACAAATAGGTTAACATATTTACTGTATCCTGTTCATTTGTCACATAACCCATGTCTGTTTATCAAGATATCCTCCCAGATCTCCACGATTACAGTATGGCATGAATCTGTTTTGCCAGGCAGTACAAGCTGTTGCATGCTATTTAGGAAAAGCAAATCCCAGAAGTGCATTTTCCCCATGGCAGCTAACATAGCTTTCAGAAAATGCACACCTGGACCTATGCCTGCCTGCAGATTTTTTGAAGTGATTAAAATGTTAAAAAGACAAAAATAATTGTACAGTTTGCATCAGTGTGTTTACATTGTCTTTCTTGGTAGCTTTATTCAAGTTCTGGCGCCACTGATTCAGTCCCCACTTCCTAACACCACCAGCACTCTGCCTCCACCCCGAATCAAATAGCAATTTTATAAACTCACCTTTAGTTCCTGAACCAAACTAGGCCGCAGGATTCTTACTGGCTTTGACTGCATAATAGCAGGCAGTGTAAGTGTACTGATTAGGCCAAGAGATTTGGGCTCAGATCTCCATGGTTCTGTTCCCAGTTCTGCCACTCACTCTTGACTTTGGGCTTGTCAGTTAAACTGCCTGTTTAACCAACTGTAAAATGGATATATTAATCTTCTTTACAATGTAAGCTAGCTAACTTTGGGGGAAGGAGGAAGGCAGAGTAGCCAATGTAGAACACACAGTAGCAAAGAACAACTAATTGAGCTGCATGCTGAGCAGTAAGGTGAAGATACACAGGAGGTGAAATGAGAATTCCCCCTGCTCATCTGGTAACCGTGCATGATAGTTTAATTTCTGCCTATCAGCTAAGCTTTTCAGAAGAGACGAGTAGAGCTCCAGTTCTCCAGACTTTGCAAACTCTGTAGGTGAGGAATTGGACTGCTTTATGTAACTTAAGGTCAAGTCATCAGAGTTCTTGTGTAGATGACTTGGTTTGACATTAGGAAACATGCATTTGGTCAGATTTGCAGCTGTGCCTTCCACAATATCTAGTCACTAGAATCTATTTAAGGGAGTAAAGAACAATTGTGAAGTAGTCTGACTTCAGTCCAAACTGAGCAGCTGTCAGTGTGACAAATGGCAGAGCAGTCTGAAAGAGAAGGCAGGGAATCAATGGGCAAGAGAAACGAACTATGCTTTCCCCCAAAAGTAATATACTGTATAGCACTTGGGCCCAGTCCCCACCCACTGAAATTGATAGGAAGTTTTCCATTTACTTCAATATCACAGCAGGTCTTTGGTTGCAGATGTTACCATTTAATCACCCCTTTCCACCCGCAATTAAACACTTTGAGCTGCATATCCAGTTTTCCATCACTATTAATGTGTCCATTATGGTATGAGTAAGTGTAATAAACAGCAGTTATGTCGCCAAAGGAATATAGCGCTTGAACTTTTTAAAACAGACCCTTCTGAAGGAATTTCCTACAGAGGCAAATGTTTCATTATTCATTTCTTGTATCATTTCCATACAGTATTAGCCCGTTAATGTTTACAGCCCTGCTCTACTACTACTATATTTCAGAGCACTTTTCCAATAACGGCATTAATTCTTCAGAGAATTAACTAGGCTCATAATCGAGAGCCTCCATACACTTCCCACCACCACCTTTTACTTTGAATGTTTTTATGTTTTTCAATAAATACAGAAACAAAATTGGTGGTGCATTTCCGCTGCCCATAGACTTGAGAAGAGAGGAAAATTACTAGTTGATGAACAAGCCCACTCCTTTGATCTGTCTCTTGGAAATTCCCTTAGAGACCCTTTTGGTAGTCCCAGAAAAACTTTCAGGTCACTGGATAACTATTTAAAAAAAAGACTCCGCTTTTCAAATCATGATCATTAACCCCAATGACGAGTGGACACTCTGCAAAATGTGGCATTTGTTGATGAGCTGTAAGCAATAGTATTTATGCAAAAAGCCACGTAAGTAGGTAGACTGTGCAGCGAAATGCTTGGAAGGTAATTAAGCACTCCATGTTCCTTTTGTTCCTACCTCAGCCCATTAACTCTCTGTGTTGGCATTCTTATACAGTGGAAGGCCTGGTCTAATTGAACTTTAATATGGAATGCTCTGATGCTGTTAAATGTGCCATGTCCTTTCATTGCGTTCTATATAATATATGATCTTACATGATGCAAGAATAAGCAGCTTTCCATTCTGGCTCCAATGCTGTGGATTTAAGCAATGTGTAATCTTTTGTTTTGATCTTGACCTCTTGACCTAATCATCCCAGTAAGTTAATCATTTAGTGGACTCGAATAGTCAGCTCTCCATTAGTCAACTAAACATAACCAAAAGCTGCCTGGCTTCATTTGAAGTCTTCAGCATGGGAAGACATCTGTAGATAAGTGAGCAAGTAACAACAAATGATGTCCTCCAGTAAGATATTAATAATTGGAGAACTAGTTTCTTCGGTGATCCAGAAGGTACAAGGGAGGGCATAATTTCATGGCAAAGGTAATTCTGAAGATGGCTTCTCATCTTCCTTTGTGCTGTTTTACATACGTCTTTCTACCTCCTTAGCCTCAGTACACCATTGTGTTCTTGCTGAACTGTAATCAAATTGCTGTGAGACTTCCATATCAGAGACACACTTAATAATAAAAAGAAATGAAGCAAGATTGACGTAGGCTGTAATATTAGAAGATAGCTTGAGAACCATTAAATTCCTGTGCATTTTAGTACTTGCCGAAACACAGTACCTTTCCGTGCCACATAATTCATGTATCTAAATCATTCAGTTTGGGTTTTTTAACCTTCAGGCTTTATCAACCCATCTAACTTGTAAGAAGCCTTTCAGTAGGTCACCCATGTAGTAGTTTTCTGACAGGTTAGGTCAAGAGGACAAAATGGGAAGGTCTGTGCAGAGGTGCTGGAACAGTTTTTATGGTGGGGGTGCCGAGAGACATTAAACCAACTGGAAACCCTGTATATGATGGAAACCGCTTCAAGTAAGGGGGTGCAACAGCACCTCCAGTTCCAGCAACTCTGGGTTTGTGTCAAAATGGAATTCAAACTGTATCCAGTGCTAGAAAGGAGAACTTCCATGTTACAGGAAATCCTAAAAACTTCAGTCAGAATTTTCAAATGTGGGTACCTAAAATTAGGCATCTAAATGGATAGCCTGATTTTTGTTTTTCAGAGGTGCTGAGCTCCCACATCTCCTATCGATTAAAAAATTGCTATGGATTTAGGTGCTTTACCTTCAGACATACAGGTTAGAAAATGTTGACCTCGAGGCCTACCTCCCCACCAGATACTGAGAGTAGGCTGTGACTGCAATGCTAGTAATAGGTTTTTCATAGAAAGACCGCAAGGAAATAAGTTCCAAAGAAAGGGTAAGAAGTCCATCCAAGTTCAGGAACTTTAACTTCTGATTCAGTGCAAAATGAAGCTATGCTGTACTCTGTGGACACTGAGATCCCTCTGATCCAACACTGGCATATTATTGCTCTAGTTGCATGACTCATCGTGATAATTCCTAAAAGGAAATGCAGTTGACATTTAAAGCAATGGGGTTTCCCTTCTAGACTGTGTGCAGATATTGACTAAGTCAGCAACTGACATGATAGAATATATTTTGTCTTGTCTAGAGAGTACAATCCATTCATTTTTTCACATGGAAAATCTTTTACACAATTAAGTAAGAATGATGGCACTTGAGCTGCCCATGTGCTATTCTTTTTATGATTGATCAGATGGTTTTTTTTTCCAATCCCAGTGCTAAATAGTGACAGTGTCAGAGTAATGGCATATTCACTATAAAACACCTCTGGCATTTGTTAATGATAGGATTTGTATTGATTTTAAAGTTAATGCCCCAGGAAGAGTTGTTGTTTTTCCAGTAAGCAGTGTCCATTTTGATAAAATCTGTTTATCCTGCATTGATTTCTTTTCTCAGGTCCATAAGAGGTGGCTCAGATTCCTCCCATTCTGAGACACTGGCAGCTCAGCAGCACCCGTCCTTCTTCCTGAGAGTCCTCAGAGCTGCTCTACCACTTCAGCTTCTTCTGCTGCTCTTGATTGGTCTTGCCTGCCTTGTACCAGTGACTGAGGAGGACTACAGCTGTACCCTATCGAATAATTTTGCCCGGTCCTTCCACCCCATGTTAAGATATACTAATGGCCCTCCTCCTTTATGAAGCAGTAGAAAGGCTATTAAAGTTGGAGAAGCATGTCAGGAGATGGACCTGTTTCAAATGTCAATGCACTCAACGTGGCAGCTTTATCTGTCTACTGTAGCCAATGTTCCCATATCATTCTGCTGGCACTAAATTAATAATGTATCCGTACCAAAATGTGTAATGCATTACGTGAGTAATATCCTTTCAAAACTCACATCTCTGGCACTAAGAAAGCTATGAAATAAGTGAGGGAATTTTCTTTCTATCCAACATTCTGGATCTTCTGGCCACTTTATATCTGGGTCACTGCCCTGTGCTATGCATAGCCCAAGGACTTTATACTTTCAATAGAACCTTTCCTGTGTGCGGCTCTGAATGAGCTATTAGCCGATCTTTGTTAAATATATTATCAGTATCTAACAGTATTCAAACGAACCAGTGCTAAGGACATTTGAAAGACTTTGTAACATACATTTTTAAAGAGCTTGTATGGCAATGTACTATTTTTCCTTGGTTTTTGTTTTGGGCATGGCGTTCTAACCTTTTCTTTGGATGCACAGGCTGTAAATCTGAAAGGCACTTTTTTAAGGTTTAAAAAATGGATGTAATAAATAAGATCATGGAAGGTTTTATGAGAAAAAATATTGAATATCAAGTATAAAAAGGAACCTATTTATGTATGTACAGTTTGCTAAGCCAAGTTTTGTTTGTAATGATTTCTTTGCATTTATTATAGATACCATACAATATTTTGTCTACGTGCTTTTTAATGACAATTCTAGAAACCTGTAAGTTTAGAATGAGAAATGTATGGTAAAAACAATTATAAGACCATGTATATGCTGCAATTCTCAAAGAAAAAAATAAAATAAAAAGAAATGCTGTAATAATGAATTGTAGCAGGAATCTGTGGGAATGGAAAGACCTTGCAAAATTGCTGCAGAACAGTATGAGATATGGGAAAGTATACAGTTATAGAATCAGTGATGAATATAAAAAGCTGTTTAATTATGAATTAACATTTGGAAACTCCAGATTTTTCTAATATGTTTCTTACAGTCCATGTTTCCCAAACTGTTAGATTTATGTGTATATATGCTGCCTCCCATACTCCAGTTATTATTATTATCAGTCAACACTGAAGAAGACTGTTTTTTGAGAGTTGAAAACGTTTAAATCTTCTCCATAGCAGCTTGATATAGACTGACATTAAGACTGATATTTATGCTTGACCAATAGCTGAAGTATTGTCATGGAATATACCCAACACACAGGCATAAATAGCAGAAAAACAGAACAAAATGAAAACTCATAAATTTCCCAGAAACATTACAGCAAACTCACTCTCTGAGCAGCAGCAGGCACTTCACATAGCTTATGAGTCATAACTTAACCAAAACAAAATTCTTTTCAAGTTTGAGAAATTGCAGAGTGTTGCCCTAAAGTTATCTCTGGTTTAATAAGTTTTTTCTGTTTTTTAAAAAAAACCTATTGCACATACTGTATATTTTCCCATTACTTTTAGGAACAAATGTTTTCATTTATAGAGCGAATAGTCTGGAGTGTGTAAGCAGAAGGAAAGAAGCCCTGTTTTTGCTGAGCCTGAAGAAAACAAAACTACTGCATTGTTGATGCTTCTTGGGATTGCCTTTCTGGGTAGCAATGGTTTGAATTGAGACTGATTAGAACTGAGCTATTGAGGCCAGTCAGGAGGTCATTAAAATTATCACCAGTAGGCATCCGAGTTAGCATGTGTGGCAGTTCATAAAATCTCAGAGCAATTGTTCCAGATTCTTGGGCAGATGTCACTGAATTGGATTTGTGTTTTTTGAAGGTTTCTTCACAGCCATACAGATTAGAGAGTTTTTAAAAAGGAAAGCTGAGATTGTGAAGCACGAGATGGCAATGCAGGCAAGGAAGCCAGCAAATGTTATCTGAAAGCAAGTACTCAGCATTAAAGTTTTATCTTCAAGGAGTTCACCAAAGAGGGTGCTAGGAAGAGTACACGGCCTCACCTGTGACTTCCCAGGGATCAGTACGTGCTAATGTACATGAATTAAAAATTAGAGGGAGAAAAAGATTATTTAATAAGTCTTATACAGGAGGCAATAGGTAAGACATTAAGCCTTAAATTATCCATTCAAAACTGAACTTCCTGTCCTTCTACCAGCCTTTCCCATCTGGTTGCAGCTTTGCTATTCTCCCTGTCCTCCAGGTTTGAAAGCTTCTCATCCTTGGCTCCCCTGCTCATTCAGTTTTCTTGCTGCTTACTCCACAATACCTCTGAATGCTGGGCCACTTGGGCAAGGATGGTGTATGGTGACCGTGCAGAAGCCTCTGTCTGTCAAATAGTCTGCGGGAGCTGAGCCTTCCACTACAGTATGAGAGAAGCTAGCAGGGACAGTGAAGTCTTCCAGGAGTGCCCTCCGACCCCCATTCTCCAAGGAGGGGAGAAGTGTCAGTATCTTCAGAGAAACTTCTTGGTTTGCAGTGACTTTTCTCTCTGTTTAGGGCATCTCTTGATTGGTTCCTCTGGCCTTTAACTCCCAACCCCTGGGCTATGGGGTTAGGGGGTCATAGACTGGAGAAAATCAGAAATGTGGGGGGAAGAAGGGGTGAAATGGACATTGGCCAATCCTGGTTATCATGGAGAGGAAGGGAAGGTGGGAGTAGGACCTATTAGGAAGGGTACAAAGTAGGGCTGCCAAGCAATTAAAAAAATTAATCACAATTAGTCGTGCTGTTAAACAATAATAGAATACTATTTATTTAAATATTTTTGGATGTTTTCTACATTTTCAAATATATTGATTTCAATTACAACACAATACAAAGTGTACAGTGCTCACTTAATTTTTTATTACAAATATTTGCACTGTAAAAAACAAAATTATATTTTTCAATTCCTCCATTACAAGAACTGTAGTGGAATCTTTTTATCGTGAAAGTTGAATTTACAAATGTAGAATTATGTACAAAAAACTGCATTCAAAAATAAAACAGTGTAAAACTTCAGAGCCTACACATCCGCTCAGTCCTACTTCTTGTTCAGCCAATCACCCAGAAGATAATGCTGCCCGCTTCTTGTTTACAATGTCACCCGAAAGTGAGAAGAGGTGTTCACATGGCACTGTTGTAGCCGGCATCGCAAGATATTTATGTGCCAGATGCGCTAAAGATTCACATGTCCCTTCAGGCTTCAACCACCATTCCTGAGGACATGCATCCATGCTGATGACAGGTTCTGCTCAATAACGATCCAAAGCAGTGGAGACTGGCACATGTTCATTCGCGTCATCTGAGTCAGATGCCATCAGCAGAAAGTTCATTTTTTTTTATTTTTTTTTGGTGGTTTGGGTTCTGTAGTTTCTGTATCACAGTTTTGCTCTTTTAAGACTTCTGAAAGCATGCGCCACGCCCCATCCCTCAGATTTTGGAAGGCACTTCAAATTCTTAAACCTCGAGTCAAGTGCTGTAGCGATCTTTAGAAATCTCACATTTGTTACCTTCTTTGCATTTTGTCAAATCTGCAGTGTTCTTAAAACAAACAACATGTGCTGGGTCACCATCCAAGACTGCTATAATATGAAATATATGGCAGATTGTGGGTAAAACAGAGCAGGAGACATACAATTCTCCCCCAAAGAGTTCAGTCACAAACTTAATTAATACATTTTTTTTAACAAGTGTCGTCAGCATGGAAGCATGTCCTCTGGAATGGTGACCAAAGCTTGAAGGGGTATAAGAATGTTTAGCATATCTGGTAAATATACCTTGCAATGCTGACTACAAAAGTGTAAATGCCGGTTCTCATTTCAGGTGACGTAAATAATAAGCAGACAACATTATGTCCCGTAAATGTAAACAAACTTGTTTTTCTTAGCAATTGGCTGAACGTGAAGTAGGACTGAGTGGACATGTAGGCCCTAAAGCTTTACATTGTTTTGTTTTTGAGTGCAGTTATGTAACAACAAAAAATCTACATTTGGAAGTTGCACTTTCACAATAAAGAGATTGCACTACAGTACTTGTATGAGGTGAAATGAAAAATACTATTTATGTTTATGCTTTTTGGATTGCAAAAACAAAAATAATATAAAGTTAGCACCGTACACTCTTTATTCTGTGTTGTAATTGAAATCAATGTACTTGAAAATGTAGAAAAATATCCAAAAACATTTTATAAATTTCACTTGGTATTCTATTGTTTAACAGTGTGATTAAAACTGTGATTAAGTGTGATTAATTTTTAATAGCAATTAATTTTTTAGATAATTGTGTGACTTAACTGCAATGAATTGACAGCCCTAGTACAAAGGAATAGTTTTTAAGAAGAATTGTAATTAGTATTGTCAACCTCAGTTTGATCCCTTGTTGCTCTACTCACTCCATTATTTGTATGGGCTAGATCTACTTTAGGTATCTAAATCCAACCGTTAGGCACCACTGAGATCCTCAAAACCCTGTCCCTTAACCCTGGAGGTGCCTGAATTCACTGCAGGTGGGCATGTGCAAAGCTGCCTAAATCCTCGTGATGCTGAGCAGTCTGGTATCGTATTTCAGGGCTAAGCCCTGGTGAGATTCTCAAACGGGCCTACCTACAAGCGTACCTGTTGGATCCACAGGAGTGTTGATGCAATAGCCCAGTGGTTAGGCCACTCACTACTCAACAGAGGTAGGAGGTCTGTTTTCAAATCACCACTCTGGCTGATTTGGAGCAGGGTCTGGAAGCCATGGGAGTCCTCCAACCACTGGAGATTATTCCATGTTGGAGTCTCTCTCAATCTCGCCTGTGAAGCTATTCCACTTTGTACAAACAATTAAAAAGGCATTGGAGCATTGATTTGAATCTGGGTCTCCCAAAACCCCACTGGGCTATGGGTTATAATGGGTGTGGGGATGGGGGCTGGAACAATTTGTATAGTGGGGGTGCTGAGAGCCATTGAACCCAACTGTAAACGCTATATGTGATGAAAACCACTTCAAACCAGGGGTGTGGCTGCACCCCCAGCACCCCTAGTTCCAACACCTATTGTGGGGGGCTCTCTTTCTCTCACTCTGGTGTGTGGTTTTTTGTTTGTTTGGGGGTTTTTTGTTGTTAAGAAAGGGCTGACCTGGCTTAATCATGGAACTCTTTGGGAGACAATTCATGGCTGAGAATCCTGAGCCGTGGAAGGGGCCTCCTTCCAGCCAGTCAGCCACGTGCCTAAGGCCCAGATCAATGAGAGTTGGGTGCCAACTGCCTTTGAGAATCTGGGCGCTTAGCCCTGCCGTTTTCCTCAGCATTTCACTCCTGGCTAGCTGAGGCAGCTCCTTGCTGGCTTCTGAGGATCCCTTCCTTAGGCACCCATCTCCTACAACCCATGCATTGTATGAAGATCCCGGGCACCTAACTCAGGACTGAGTCTGCCCCTGGGCAGCAGGGTGCCTTGCAACACCAAAGTACCTTTGTACATCTAGCCCTATGTGTCCGTACGCTGCCTAGTGCAATGGGGATACAATCAGGATTGAAGCCTTTAGAAGCTAACATAAAATCTGCCCTTTCCGTCCCTATGGTCAAATTGCTGGCCCATGTCTTATTGCCTCTCCCCTCTGTTGCTGCCCTCTCAACCGCTCAGGCCTCTTGCTACCTCGCTCCTCCAATCCACTCAGCTGTTGAAAATACAATGATCTTTCTCCTCCCCACCCCTTCTCTGCTCCTTGAATCCTATTACTGGATCCATCTCCATTGCTACATAATATTCAAGCTCCTTGGTCTCCCCCTTCATAATTCAGTCCCACTCCACTCTGCCTTCTCTCATCTCCTTCTGTCCTGTCTCTCTCCCTTTCTCCATGTCTCCCATCCCCTCCAGTCCTTTCTCTAACAGCTCCCTTTGTCTCCCACTCCTGCCCTCAGCTTGGAGCCTCTTGTCACTCAGCTGCTACACTTACAACACCCTCGCGCTTGGCACTCAAACCCTTAGAGAGAGCCCTCTTAGCACAGACGGTTTCTACTGCCCCTGGGTACTGCCGTCATCTTGTACTTTTCTTGTTGTTCTTTGTTTTAGCTCAGAGTGCTGCAGGAAATTGCTGTAGCAACAAATCTGCGTGGGACAGGTGGGAGAACAGGTTGCTTCAGTGCCTACAGGCATTGGCGCTCGGCTTCATTTCTGTGATACTCTGGAGTCAATTCAGGCAGGAGAATAGGACTAACAGTGCCCAAAAACCAGCTAGCTGGTATCACAGTGGCGCATCGTTTCCTAGGCTGTGGCTGAGGGAGTAGTGGGGACTCAGGAGGAGAGCTCTCCTGTGATTGGTTTGGAGGCAGGAGGGAAGGGACAAGACACACACACACACACACACATACACACACCCCCACCTCTCTGTCTTTCTCTTTCCCAGTCTGCAGGGCAAGAGCCCTTGGTGACCCCTGCTGGCCCATCAAAGGGTCAGAGGGATAAAGCAGTGTTGCCAACTCACTGCAGCAAATAAACCTTTAGCTCCTGCTGGAGCCACCCCAGTTGCCTTCCCCACGTACCCCCCCTCCCGCCCTAGAGGCTGGGATCCTGCAGGAGGCACAAGAGGGGTCTTTCTAGCCTGACTGGCTGAGAGGAGTTTTCAGGGAGGGGAGAGGGTGCAGCTGACATCATTCTCAGGGGACTGGAGGGAGGAACAATGGGTCGGTCTGTGTTCTGCTCCTTCCCCCTCCCCGCCCCTTAACACCAGTGCTGGGAAGGGGGAGAGGGCTGTAGTAGGTGCAGAGGTGGGGCTGTGTTGGGGTGTATGCATAATTAATTGCTGTGCTGGGAGATGTATTATTAATTG
This sequence comes from Mauremys reevesii, assembly GCF_016161935.1. Classification (NCBI taxonomy): domain Eukaryota; kingdom Metazoa; phylum Chordata; order Testudines; family Geoemydidae; genus Mauremys; species Mauremys reevesii. The sequence continues at coordinate 97,297,640 of NC_052625.1, forward strand.
CTTAGGTAGAGGGTGGGCAGCGGTGGGGTTGCATAATTAATTGCTGGGCTGGAGGAATGGGCAAATGTATGTGGGGGAAGCTCCATAATTATTTCTAGGTGGGGGGTGTAATTAGTTAATTATAATTTTGGGGAGAAGGGGCAAGCTCTGCACCATAAGGCAGCCAATGAGAGCTCCTGCAATGAGGCCAATATCATTTTTATACATTTGGGAGAGTTGGCAGTACTAGGCTACATTACAGAGCTTTATGGCTGCTAGTGCACATGCTCTAAGCTGAGGGGAGAGAGTTCTCCTGTCAACTTAATGACTTCATCCCCTGTGAGGGGTGGTAGCTATGGCAGTGGGAGAAGTTCTCCCACCGACACAGCCCTGTCCACGTTGGCGCTTACATCGGTGGCACTTACATCGCTCAGGGGGTGGCTTATTCACCCCCCGAGGAACGTAACTTATACCAACGTAAGCTGTAGTGTGGACATAGCTTAATTGTCACCCAGACGGGGGATGGGTGAGGGAGGTTGGAAAGCGAAAGGCAGCCCAAAACTCATGATACAATCTCAGGATTGCACAGCCAACTTGGAACTTTTGAACATTTGGGGTTGGCTGTGTTTTCACGAACTGTTCCTACTCGCCCCTCATGCGTGCTTGTAATCCTGACAGCCATAAGCCTGACTGCTCAGCCTCACGCCTCACACCCATCCCCCAGAGATCCCTGCTTCATTTCCAACAAAGCTACCTACCTGGCAGCTGCCCAAATGTGTGCTCCCAGCTACTCTGCCAGTTCTCACTCAACACACAACCCCATCCCACCCTCCAGCCTGCCAGTCCTATGAAGCCTGTCCCCACTACTGGTTAGTAACCCTGGACTGGTCGGTGAGTACAGAGCATATCAGGATGAAGGGGCTGGAATGGTTCCTTGTAGTAATGAGATAGTAAAGGTCTGGCTTCCTCTCCCTTGTCCCCCACCTAGGCCTGGACAAGTTAGTTCTAGATGACTGACCATCCACTCCTATTTCCAGCTGCTAGTTACCTCAGAACAAACTGGTGTTCAAAGGGTTAATGTAGATTGAAGTATCTCAGCAACCTGAGACACTCCACAGCAATAACTCCCCAGGATTTAGCTGGTGTTTGTAGGAGGATTCTGACGATAAGTGGGAAATAATGAAGCCAGAGCCATGGGTGTGAAATAAACACTTCAACAAGCAGACCCTTGCTGTGAGCTGGAAAGTCAGTAATATGATGCTTAGAAGTGGGGCAGGAAGCAGGGTGAATGGAGATACTGTGAAATCTAGATTGTTGGGTTTTTTCACCTGCGTCTCAGGAAACTGGTCAATGGAAGAAAGACCAGCGGCCTGGTTGAGGTTGGACCTGGATTTGGTACAAACAAGGTTCAAGTCCTCCAACGAGTGGCTGTAGACTTCATGATTTTAAGGTAAAAAAATCTGACTTCTGTGTAAGTCCTAGGGGTCTTCTATGCAAGCCCCTGGATATGGAGCTTCCCCATCCCAATTCATGAGTTTCCATGGTTGTCATAGGCCAGTGACTTTGCCAGACTATCCCATTACTGCCCCCACCAGCTGATTGTTGACCTCAAACCCAAGGGTGGCTGCATGAAAGGTGCAATATAAAACGGATTGTTTTTAATGGTAATACAAAATATAGACCTCTATAGTAGCATATCTCTAAAGGGAGAGCTCTGACTCGCTTAATACTATTAGAATTATTTCAATATAATTGACGATAAAGGAGTAGACAGCAGTGACCAAACAAATACAATCTACTTGGTTTGCCAAAAAAAAGCTTTAAATAAAGTTGCTGAGAAGTGATAAAGGAAAATAAATAATCACAGGGACCGGGGCAAAGGCCTGTCATGGATTAAAAACTAGTTAAGAGATAGGAATCTGAGTTATATTACATGGCTGCTCTGAAGAGCAGAGGGAAATGAATAGTGAGAGATCCTAGGGTTCTGAATTATTTAATATATTATTGTATGTGCAAGAGGAAGTAGACAAACCTGTTTGGCTTAAAACCAGTGAAGGCCCTGAGAAATAGCAGATGGATTTCACCACGGTGCCATTGAGCAGCACAATGGCAGATTAAATTTAAACTGTTTTGGGGAGGAAATACATTATTTTGCTAAGTATCAGAAGGGTAGCCATGTTAGTCTGGATCTGTAAAAGCAGCAAAGATGCATCCGACGAAGTGGGTCTTCATCCACGAAAGCTCATGCTCCAATACGTCTGTTAGTCTATAAGGTGCCACAGGACTCTTTGCATTATTTTGCTAATGCATCTTTTTCAGAAACAGTGGTGGGTTCAGGATTTCCAGGGTACTCTGAGGAAAATGGCTTAGGAACAGAAAATATGGTGATCAATGCCGATGCAGGTAGTGTACGCCATAGCAACTAACAAGCTGCAGTCCTCATTCGGGCAAAACTCCCTTTGCATTTTAGGATTGTTTTTAGAGAGGATGGGAAATAGCTTCAATTCAGCTTTGGTGTGGCCTCATCTGGAGTACTGTCACCTAAAAGCAAAAGCCAGTCTTGCCGGAGTCTGGACAAGGACAGCTACAATGCTTGGAGAGCCCACATACTGCAACAACATCTAGGCTTAATTGGTCTGGAAAGACCAGGCAGTGGGAACTAGATTCCACTTCCCAAAAGGAGCAAGCTCCAGGTAGAAAAGAGAGGAGGGGAGGAAGGAAGAGAAAATAGCTGGAGAGATGAAGTTCACAAGGGCAAATGGAAGATGAGGGGGAAAGGAGGAGAGGATTGGAGAGAGAAGCTAATGGTGAAAATCAGACACTACTTTTAGTACAGATTTGGAATTTGGGCATAAGACATTTCCTCTGTGCCATACAGTGAAGAAGCTCAACCATTAAAGCCTACTTCTTCTGGCAGATGTTAAGGCTATTCAAAATGTTGGCTTAGCACCTGAGCTGCAGCCAAAGAGTGTTTGGGCCAGCTCAGAAGAGTGGGGTGCCAAGGTGGCTTTAAACCACCTTCCCACTACCCCAGTCCTGGGGCCCTGTGATCTCCTGGCATTACTCAAAGCTGCTTTAATTCCCATTGCCTGTCATTGGCCAAAAGACACAGCAGATTTCTGAAGCTCAGCATCACCAGATATAGGTGGGGCTGTGTGTGACATTCCCCAGAGTAGAATCTGGACTGATGAATAGCTGTGTCCCTTCAGTTCTGCAATCTGGGGTGCCTTTTACACTGCTTTGCTGTGAGAGCAATCACTCCTGGTCCTGCTCATCCAGCCTCCAACATGCAAGATCACTCCCAGCTGTATTACATGAATGCTCTGGCCAGTCACTCATGAATTACATACATGGTGATACCAGCAAATTCCTAGTCCCAGACCTTCCCCAGAAATGTGCATCTTGTGCTGCCCAAATCTCTCCTTCTGGACAATACAAGCTCATAAAGTCCATCATTTCATCAATGGAAAGTGACAGGCACAGATCCTTTGTCTCAAATGGAGGTTCCCATACACTTCAATCCAAACACACTTGTTTAGATAAAACAATAAAACAAATGTATTAACTACAGAAAGATAGATTTTTAAGTGATTTCAAGTAATGAGGCATAAACGTCAGAATTGTTTGCAAAGAAATAAAAGGTAAAACACAAACTAAAATGACCCCTTCTCCAGTTTAATGATGCTTCCTTTGTCTTTCAAACGTTGTTACTGCCGTGAGTACAGATAAGGGGAGAGAGGTGATTGGGGGGAGGGGGGGGGCTCTGTTTCTCATTCTTAATCCTCAAAGAGGGGAGGAGGGTATATTTCCAGCTGGGTTTCAGGCAACAGCCAGTCTGTTTACACAGAACCCCCCCGCTGTGTCTTTGCCAATATGTAAAGTTTTTACTCACACCTTTCTTCCTGCCAAAGAATGGCGGCTTAGCCAGATGATAGGTCATGATAGTCCATTTGATTATGCTGATACCTGGCTGAAGCTTCAGTGTGTCTTTTGTTTCTGAAGAACTGCCTGGGCCTGCGTTTCTAATTTTGGAGCATGTTACAGCAATGTTATACAAGAGAATCTTATAACTTTACAAACAACTTTGATACACATATTTTACCAGGACAATAATGTTCAGCAGATTGAGTTTTCAAATGATACCTCACAAGACATACTTTGTACAAAATGTATCCTAGTCTTGTAATAAGGATGAACATAGGGGTATGGTCTGTCACAAGGAGGGAGATGAATCCCACAAATGTGAATACACAGAGGCAATGTTCTCAAAGACAAACTGAGGTATTTTTTCAGCAGCTTCAAGGCTTTCATGCTAAGCAAGGATCTTTCAGCCTCTATTTTGTAAACATATTTAGTGAAAGAGCAAAGATGCATGCCCACAGATAGCTGATCTTTGTAATATGCAAGCTCTTTTTCCCTGAGAAAAATCTCAGAGTATACATTATGTACCAAAATCCCTATGGTTGAAACCTCACTGAGTGGACTAATACAATTTCAGCTGCATTTGAATTAAGTTTCCTGAAATAATGAGGCAGCCAAAGCTGGAGCTAACATGGACACATCTGAGACCTGAAGGAAGCAGAAGATAAATACAAGCATCATCTATGTGACAGAGCAAAGTCAAATAATTCCTAATGACGGCCCCTTGGTGGTGATATCTAAATCCCGAAAAAGCAGAGATCCCAGAGAGATTTCAGCAGGGAAAAAATCTGAAGTGCTCTAAATATAATATTTTGCCTGTTAATTGTCACGTCCCAATAGCTGACATGCCCCCCAATTTGCTTATATATGTCAGCAGGTTGCCATGATAAAATGGAAATAACTACAGCCTGGTGGGCCATAGAAAAAGAACATAAGTGGGTTTCATTCAGTGGGTGATTTTACACTTTCAGCAGCACCGACCGTAGACTGCCATGCTGCTGTGGTCTGCCTAGGTTTCTTTCTTTCTTTCTAACTAGCTGATCTGAAGGAAGTGACTTTGTAATAGAGTGGAAAGGAATGCAGTGTTTAACCAGACCAAGAAATAATCATTGCGAAGGATTTTAAAGGCTAGTATGATCATATATGGATGAAAAAACCCACAGACTTTCCTATTGCAGTAAGAATAGCCTGTGCAGCTTCACTATATTTAAGGATTACCAGTCACCAGAGTAATTAATATTCCTTTTTCATTTAGTTTACCTTTCTATCTTCCTGTCTTCAGCCTGTGCTGCTTCTGGCCTGTGGGTGTCAGCAACTGTGTTCTGGTTCTGTGGAAGGTGCATCAGCTTTTATAGGAAGAACTTGTTACATAGGATGTTTAAGCAGGCCACGCTACAATGTAGTGGCGGCATTAAATGTTCTGTTCCAGTGCAGATCCCTGACCTGTTATCATTCCATGGCAATAGGCTCGCCCTGACTGACCCAATTGAGAATAAAAGTTGTCAGTCACAAATATATTTACTACACTTGCATATGAGCCAGAAAATTAAACAGTTTTGAATGGGCCAGCTTCCTTGTCAGAGGAGTGCTGTGCTGGGCAGACTGATAAATCATTTATAGGCTGGGAAGCAAAGAGACAAAGCCAGTCTCTTTAATTGAAACAGCAGCTGAAGCAGGCTGGATGAAGGGTGGGGTTTATTGGGGGCAGGGGAGGAGAGGGGGTGCTGTAGCTATACAGTGATTGGTTGCTTATGCTACAACAGCGGAAATGTCATGGATGTGAATCCTAATCTGCTAATTGGGGTTACTTTATAATAGAGTAGAAGATCCTCCCATTTGGCTGATATATTTTTTCTTTTTTTTTTTAGAATCAGATCACCGTTTGGCCACAATCCAGAGTACTATTACTAGGATAATGACATGATATTATTATTGATGTCACTAAGGCTCACCTTGCTAGTATAGAGTCAGGGGCAGCTCCAGTTTTTTTGCCGCCCCAAGCACGGCAGTCAGGCAGCCTGCAGGAGGTCCCTGGCCTCACAGCTTCAGCGTACCCACCGCCCAATTGCCACCGAATCTAGGGGACCAGCAGCAGACCTCCTGCAGGCGCACCGCCGAATGCTGTCTGACTGCCGCCCTTGCAGGGACCGGCAGGGCGCCCCCGCAGCTTGCCGCCCCAGGGAGTGAACCACAATCAGCCTAATTTTAGGCACCAGTTAGTTGATTCCCTTACAGAGCTCAGAGGAAGGTCTCTTGGGGAGGTATTGAGGAATGTACAGCTTGGAAAAAAATGCCACGGAGAAGTGATGGTTGAGTGGAGGGTGGGGAGGTCACGGCAAATGTGTGTGAGGATCAATTCATGTCTATGTTGCTATCTGATTGCCAGGGACTTACCAATACGCAGGGTGGGGTCCTGAGTAAGGTGTGCGGGGGGGGGCCCAACTGGAAGGGGCAGGGCCTCGGCAGAAGGAGCAGGTCCTTTAAATTCCCAGGGCCTTTATCGCCCCCAGAGCCCCAGGGCTCCCGGCTGCCGCTGCTACCCTGGGGCTCTGGAGGCGATTTAAAGGGCCCAGGGCTCTGGCTGTGGTAGCGGCGGCTGGGAGCCCCGAGCCCTTTAAATCACCACCGGAGCCCCATGGTAGCAGTAGCTGTGGCAGTGGCAGGGAGCCCCAGGGCTCTGGCAGTGATTTAAAGGTCCAGGGGCTCCGGCCTCTGTGAGAGCCCCAGGCCTTTTTAAATTGCTGGCCCGGGGAAGCTGCCCGGTGCCGGTACAGTGGGCTGTGTGCCGGCTCTTACTGATACACTGGAGCGGACTGGCGTACTTTCACCTTTGCTGATTGCAGAAACTGTATCCCTGATCAAATATGCCATTGAAACCCTGGCGTGATCTCTTCCATTAGGGTGTATTAATGATTGTTGTTATTTATAATGTGGTAGTGTCTACAATGAGGGCGCATTCTGCTAGGCACAGTGCAAACATATAACAAAGAGACAGTCCGTGCTCTGAAGAGCTCCGTACTCTGCATTGCACTGAAGTGTCTGTTTGTCACTTAAAAGGTTGGCCAGTGGCTGGGACAAACACATAAGGTTTTGCAAGATCCCATGAGCACAGCCAATACTCACAGATACTTTGGCGTAGTTCTGAAGGAGAAACTCCTTAGTAGCTGCTTTTGAGTTTGTGAAATCAACAGGGCCGGATTTTCAGAGGTGCTGGCAAGCCAAAACTCCCATTTATTTCACTGATCAAGATGCTACAGCTATGTGCAGTAAAGTTTGTGTCACAAACAGTTTGGGAGCCTGGGCAATAGGCCGGGAAAGTTAAGCTGAGTGGTGCTAGCCCTATTTCAGAATTGGCCATGGGACACCTGACTGACATAACGTGGCAGGCTCCCTAGCCTGCTGTTTGACTGTATTACAGTGGTTCAGCAGCACTGCTGTCGTTAAGGTTGTGTCACATTAAAGTTCTGTTTAAAGGGCCTCTCAAATTGACAGTCTTAGTTCAATTCCTTTGAAATTTTATGTGTTTTAGGATGGTGCAAGGTAGCTTGAATGACAGGGCCTGCAGAGATAAAAGCTCAAAATAAATAGCCATTTTCCAAAATGTTTCCAGGGGGAGGTTGTTTGGTTTGGGGGTGGGGATTTGTGCAGAGCTAGAGATCAAATCATTGATGTGGTGCCAGTCAAAGTGGGTGTGTTCCCCGCGGTGCTGCATGGCACTCAGTAAAGCTCTGGGAGACGTAAGCTGAGAACACTGTTTAAGACACTACACTTTTTTTACAGTGCGCATAGACCAATACAGAAAAATGATACCAGCGTTTCCATTCCTGCCATTTTATATGCCAGGGGTGACCAAACTGCTCGTGAGCCGCATGCAGCTCTTTTACAGTTAAAGTGCAGCTTGCAGAATGACCCACATGTCCCCCCCCCCCCACCCCCTCTGCCTACCAGACTGTTTGAGGGAACTTGGGGCTTCTGCCCAGTGAGGGGGAGGGGAGGTCTCAGGCTTCAGCCCCACAGGAGGCACCTCCTGGGGATCAGGACTTCAGCCCCACGCCCGCTGAAGCCCCTAATCCCACCACCCCACTGCAGGGCTAAAACCCCAAGCCCTGGCAGGCGCACCCCGGCTCTCCAACCTCTGAAGGTTGTCGTATGTGGCTCAGATGGTCATTGAGTTTGGCCACCCATTATATGCTTTAAAGCTCGACTCTTGCAAGTGCTCTAAAATATGACCAGTTACTTGGATTGCTTTGAAATCTGGTGTGCCCCATGGGGATGTGGGGTAGCATTAGTGACCCAAATTTAGGGTCATTTGACCAGCGGATTCCTGAGTTGCAGCCTTTCTCCCCCCCACACCCAAAAAACCGGTGTCCTTCTACCACCGTGAACTGAGAGGTACAACTGACTGGTGAAGGCTGTGACCTCACCCTTCCTTGAACATAACTAAGGCCCCCACCTAAGACCAAATGAGTTTTGGATCAAGTGACTGGAGGTTGCTACAATTTGAGAGGCAAGGGTGGCAGTTTTATTTATTTATTTTGTGGGGGACATGTAGTCAAAGTAGCTGGAGGAAAAAATTAGAAGCCAAAGCTTCCTGGGTGGGAGGGGTATTGGGGGCAGAGGGGTTTGAGCTGCAGTGAGGTGAGGGCGTTACAGGAAGGAGGGATAAATGGGGATAGGTGGTAGGGGAGGGGAGACAGGTTGGGGGCTCAAGTGAGGAGATGTGGGACCGTGGTAAAGGGGATGTGTGGATGAGCGGCAGGGGCCTGGGGAAAGACTAGGGGCGGGGATACCTGTCAGCCCCACATGCTCCGCTCCCATGCGTGTGCTTTTGTCCCTTGAGGGGGTGTCTGAGAGCCCTGCCTTGCCCCCTCACCATGCCCTTCTGTGAATGTCTGAGCCCCTCTCATTGCCTCCTTGGTGTATGCCAGGAGCTGAATTCTAATGCCCCTCACATGAACTGGATTTGTGAAGAGGCGTCTTGCCCTTTTGAGAGGGTCTGCGAGGTTTTCTCCATGTGAGCCAGGATCTGGCTGGAGAGCTGAGAACATAGTTCATGCACAGCTCTAAAGCCCATAAGAGTGGGATGGAAACACTCACTGAGGTGAATGGAGCTGGTCACATGGCTCAGAGCTATTGTTTTGGGTTGTATTCATCCCCATGGGGTGAGCTCATTCAGTTGAGAAACATCACATTGAGATCAACAGGCCACTTCGCACTTTGCAGAGCCTCCTATGGTGCAGATGGATGTGCAGATGCACCCTTTCCCTCCACCGCCCCTCTGTCCTTCCTGTTTAAAGGACAACTGCTCTAAAATCTGCCTGCTTGCACCAGTTTTCTTGATGTGCTGTGCCTTGTGGAAGGGTTAGTGACCCATTCATGCAGTCATTTGAGCCAGGCGTTCCAGAGATATAAGCCCAACCTAGCCATTTTTCAAAAAGTTTCTTGCTGTTTTGGTTTGGGTTTTTTTGGGTGCAGCACTAGCGCTCACATTATTGCATGATGCAAGTCAAAATGGTCTCAGCCACTCAATTATTACCCAAGGTAGGTCCTGACACCCACTAAGTCTTTGGGGGAACCCAAATTGTGACCAGCCTTTGGGCACATGCTAACTTCTTTGCTTGCATAGATGTGCAATGTGGACGGAATACAGTGTGATGTGCCAATAAAGAAAAAAAATCATGGCAGGTTTCTGTGCAGCCACTCTGTGCTTGCTGAGTAGTTGGCGGAAATGTACCACTTGGTGAACTCCCCGCCACCGCTCTGTCTAGCCCCAATCTTTGTGCACCTAGGCAATAAAGATTTTAATAACTCATGTTATTTGAGAAAAGTTGGGGCCTGGGGAAGAAGTGACAGAGTCATCTTTTCCAGGACTGACTGTGCCGGCCAATCGCACCAGCCCACAGGGTGCCCCCTCCCCCAGTGCAGGGCCTGGAGCGGGCGATTCAATTGGCCCTACCCAAGGGATGGTGAGTGTGAGGTCAATGATGGTAGATGATAGCAAATGGATGGGGTGGGCAGCCTTTGTTGCTGTCCTTTAATAGTAGTAGCTTGAATCCTGTGGGTGAGCCTGAATGGTTTGTAAAAGACAGCGATGACAGGCTTGTTCCTTTCAGCAACTGTGGGTTGGCAGAGTAAAGGTGTTGGGGGAGGGGGGGATAGGACGTGATTGGCTTGCTGTAATGCTGCCCTCTGTCAGCAGTATCCTGAAGGCAATCTGAACTGTGCAGTACCTGCTTTCAGCCGATTTTGGTCAACTCAGCGTTCTGCAAGGGGATGCCTTCCCCATACCCAACTACCCTCTAACTGTTCATTAATGGAAGGTTTAGCCACATGCAATGACATTTCAAATAATGATTTGGGACTGGCACCATGATGGGCTTGACACTGAGCCACAGACCATTATGTTCACATCCCTGGCTGTGCTGTGCTCTGTCAGTGAGGTATGCAGTAGCACTTGCAGCCCTGTGCACGGTATGTCTGGTGCCAGCAGCCAGGAACAGGAGCACTGGTTGCCCCACTGCCAGCTCAGGCCATGTGACCAAACTTGAGTGAGTGTCATTGTGACCCCAGTCATGGAGGGAGGGGACACTGCTCAGCCTTGGCTCTGTGGCCCCTCCATCACGGTGAAAAGGCCATGGCGGGGGGCGAAAATTGAGAGAGTGGTGCTGTGATTCCCCCACCCCATGCACTGGGGTGGGGGAATCCCAGTGAGTGAGGGGAGTGACACTGCATCAGAATGGGGTTGGCTGGAATGCAGGGGCTGAGCTTGGTATGGACTTGGTTGGTGAGGAGCTAAGGCCAGGGGTTGCACCATGGCTGACTCCACAGAGACTGATGGGAAAAATTTCTTGGGTTGGCCCTGGAAGTGTGTGAACCAAATTAGCAATCTTAAAACAGTTTTCAGTGATCAGCCAACATCCCATTTGTGATTTACAAATATAGCGTCAGATTGATCAAATGGATAGATAAAACTAGATGCTTCCAGTGAGTGCAGCTAGATTGTGAGCCAATCCTGTGATATGAGATATTACTTCAGTTCATGTCCGTTGGCTTATGTGTTTGATCACATACAGATGTGCAATGAATCTAAATCTTTGGCAAATCCTTCACATGTCCCAAGGCATATGTGTGAGGGTGACTGTGTGGGGAATGACTGAGGCGGTGTTTCCTAGTGAATAGAGCACTGGACTAGAACTCAGGAAACCTGGATTCTATTCCCAGCTCTGCCACAGGCCTGCTGCACAACTCTGGGCAAGTTACATTCCCTGCTGTGCCTCAGTTTCCCCACCTGTAAAATAGGGATGAGGCTGCTGCTCTCCTTTCTAAATCATTTTGCGAGCTGCTGATAAAAAGCACTTTAAATGAGCTGGGTATGATGTTATTCACAACCTGGTTTTCTGATCGTTAAATGCAGTACCGGTAAAATGTTTTGTGTTGGTTTGGGTTGTTTTTTTTTGGGGGGGGGGGGGGAGGACCACTGTTCATTTCTGCTAGAAAAGCCCAGTGCTGGCCCTCAAAGATCCAAAGCTTCCTTTTAAAACAAATAGCTCATATGCAATCATGTCGGGCAGGCTGCAGAGTGATCTGTTACTCATATGTAGAAAACATGCTACAGATCTTGACCAAATTATTTATAATCTTCCAGGGATAATATCCTTATTGGTTCCTATGCTGGGCTATGTAGAGTGAAAAATTACATTGCTTAGAAGCCAAAATGAAGCATTGTGCAGCAGGGAAAAATATAATCCAAAAGCACACCTGTAGGTTGGGATTCACAAAGGCACCTAATTTCTGTTGATGTCATCCAAAATTAACTGAAATCAATGGGAGTTAGACGCCTAAACAGCTTTGTGAATCCCACGCTTACTGAATGTACAGGCTCACAATCAGCGGAGCCAATAGTCCCTCCCTGAAGTAGCACTGCAAAGAGATTTTTTTCGAAAAAAATCACAGCACAGAATCTAATCTAATATACATGTTGCTGCCTTGATTGTGCTCAGAGACACACAATTATTTTGAGGCTATACCTGTATTTTTTTTTGCAAAGGGTAAAGTCTTCACTAGGAAAAAGATGTGTTCTTACCCGTATTAGCAAACACAAGACAACACCCGAGTTTTCAGTCTACGCTCCTCTGCAGTCTTTACCTTGACCTGCTAAGGTAGTGAAAAACCACAAACAACCTTGTCTTCGCTAGGATGCACTTAGTAATACTTGGTAAGAGCAGACCTTTTGGTAACGAGGCATCCTGAGAGTCCACTTAGGCATGAATACTCCCAGGAAATAAAAGAATCTAGACTTGGCTAGACTGTGGAAATAAATGTATTTTAAACATCACTTAAGAACATAAGAGCGGCCATACTGGGTCAGACCAAAGGTCCATCCAGCCCACTGTCCTGTTTACTGACAGTGGCCAATGCCAGGTGCCCCAGAGGGAGTGAACCGATCATGTGATCTCTCTCCTGCCATCCATCGCCACCCTCTGACAAACAGAGGCTAGGGACACCATTCCTTACCCATCCTGGCTAATAGCCATTAATGGACTTAACCTCCATGAATTTATCTAGTTCTCTTTTAAACCCTGTTATAGTCCTAGCCTTCACAACCTCCTCAGGCAAGGAGTTCCACTGGTTGACTGTGCGCTGTGTGAAGAAGAACTTCCTTTTATTTATTTTAAATCTGCTGCCTATTAATTTCATTTGGTGACCCCTAGTTCTTATATTATGGGACCAAGTAAATAACTTTTCCTTATCCACTTTCTCCACATCATGCATGATTTTATATACCTCTATCACAGGGGTGGGCAAACTACGATCCGCGGGCTGGATCCTGCCCCTCAGGGCTTTGGATCCGGCCCACCGGATTGCCCCCTATGGCGCTATGGGCCCTGTGCCACTCTCAGAAGCAGCTGGCACCATGTCCCTGAGGCCCCCTGGCGGGGGGAGCAGAGGGCTCCATGCATTGCCCTTGCCTCCAGGCACCGCCCCCTGTAGCTCCCATTGGCTGGGAATGGGGAACCGCGGCCAATGGGAGCTTCAGGGGAGGTACCTGGAGCCCTCCGCCCTCCCTCCCCCAGGAGCCACAGCGCTTCCTGGAGCAGCACGGGCCAGGGACAGGGCAGGTATGCAGGGAGCCTGCCCTGGCCCTGGTGCACGCCGCTGCCACCCCGGCGCCACTTTAGGTAAGCAGCACCGGACTGGAGCCTGAACCCCTTCTGCACCCTGCCCAACTCCCTGCCCTAAGCCCCCTGCATGCACCTCGCACCCCTCCTGCACCCCCCTGCCCTGATCCCCCTCCCCCAGTCCACACCCCTCCTGCACCCTTGCCCTGAGCCTCCCCCTGCACTCTGCACTCCTCCTGCACCCCAACCCCCTTCCCTGAGCCCCCTCATACACTCTGAACCCTCCTCTGCGCCAATCCCTTGCCCTGAGCCCCTTCCTGCACACCGTACCCCCTCCCACACTCCACACTCCCTCCTGCACCCCAACCTCCTGCCCCAGCCCTGCATACAATTTCCCCACTCAGATGTGGCCCTTGGCCCAAAAAGTTTGCCCACCCCTGCTCTATTATATCCCGCTTAGTCTCCTCTTTTCCAAGCTGAAAAGTCCTAGCCTCTTTAATCTCGCCTCATATGGGACCCTCTCCAAACCCCTAATCATTTTAGTTGCCCTTTTCTGAACTTTTTCTAATGCCAGTATATCTTTTTTGAGATGAGGAGACCATATCTGTACACAGTATTCAAGATGTGGGTGTACAATGGATTTATATAAGGGCAATAAGATATTCTCCGTCTTATTCTCTATCCCTTTTTTAATGATTCCTAACATCCTGTTTGCTTTTTTGACTGACACTGCACACTGTGTGGACGTCTTTAGAGAACTATCCACGATGACTCCAAGATCTCTTTCCTGATTGATTGTAGCTAAATTAGCCCCCATCACATTGTATGTATAGTTGGGGTTATTTTTTCCAATGTACATTACTTTACATTTATCCACATTATATTTATTTGCCATTTTGTTGCCCAATCACTTAGTTTTGGGAGATCTTTTTGAAGTTCTTCAGTCTGCTTTGGTCTTAACTATCTTGAGCAGTTTAGTATCATCTGCAAACTTTGCCACCTCACTGTTTACCCCTTTCTCCAGATCATTTATGAATAAGTTGAATAGGATTGGTCCTAGGACTGACCCTTGGGGAACATGACTAGTTACTTCCTCCATTCTGAAAATTCACCATTTATTCCTACCCTTTGTTCCCTGTCTTTTAACCAGTTCTTAATCCATGAAAGGATCTTCCCTCTTATTCCATACAACTTAATTTACGTAAGAGCGTTTGGTGAGGGACCTTGTCAAAGGCTTTCTGGAAATCTAAGTACACTATGTCCACTGTATCCCCCTTGTCCACATGTTTGTTGGCCCCTTCAAAGAACTCTAATAGATTAGTAAGACATGATTTCCCTTTACAGAAACCATGTTGACTTTTGCCCAACAAGTTATGTTCTTCTACGTGTCTGACAATGTTATTCTTTACTATTGTTTCAACTAATTTGCCTGGTACCGACGTTAGACTTACCGGTTTGTAATTGCCAGGATCACCTCTAGAGCCCTTTTTAAATATTGGCATTACATTAGCTATCTTCTAGTCATTGGGTACAGAAGCTGATTTAAAGGACAGGTTACAAACCATAGTTAATAGTTCCGCAACTTCACATTTGAGTTCTTCAGAACTCTTGGGTGAATGCCATCTGGTCCTGGTGACATGTTACTGTTAACAAGTGCAGACAGACAGTGATCTTTAAAAAAATGTATATGCTGGTTGTGATTAACCCATCACTATCTTTGTCTGCACTAGATGCTAAATGACTAACCGCTTGTAAAACACAATCTATTTGATTAGTCTAGTCATGCCTGTTGACTCTGGAAAAGGAGAGAGTGCCGCACAGTGCTAAGTGAGTGGCTGTGCAGGGAAGTTGCCCAAACCCTGTGACATGAAGGACTGATTCAGTGAAATCTAATGACAGAGTCACATTTAAAAAAAAAAAGACAAAAGACTCATGGCCATAAGGGTTTCTCTTCAGCCTCCAACTGCTCATAAATGGTGCAGCCCATAGCCACATTTTAGGACTCTGCAGTCAGCAGGTTGAGCATCCATGCTCTGGCAGGAGCCCTGACTCAACAGGTACAGACATACATGCACACAGGCAATGCACGGTCTTTGGATGTGGGTACTACCATGGGAGAATTCAAGAGGTCTTTTCTCTCCCTGCAATAAAGGCAAAACTTCCATGTTTTTTGCAAATGCACTTTCTAGCCTTAGACAAATGCACTAGGGACATTTTTTATAACACTAAATGATTACCCATCATCTAGCTAGTCATCAAGAGGCAATAAGCAGAAAAAACAGTTTTAAAAACTATCCAACAGACCTTGTTTTAGTTAATTCTTTATTTTGACATCAAATAGGTTGAGAAAATCTTGGACAGGTCAAGTATGCTGCTGGATTTTTTTTTAAAGTCTTTTGTAACGTTCGTTTCAAGGTGCAAAAGAGGTTTACATGTGTGTTTCATGTAACATAGCAAAACTTTAACAAAACAAGAAGACGTCAAAAACAGTATACGCATCAGCAGAATAATCCAACAAATACATTATGGCACTTGAGCCTGGTACTAAAGAAAGGGCTCTACAATGAAAAAATAGGTAGTGCACAAAAGAAGCTTCTTTTTAATATATATACACACACAATAAGGGAGCATAAAGTGGCTTTTTAATGCAAGTCTTTGTGACTAGCAACTTCTTTCTTTTCACTCTCAGATGGTCACTGTCTAATGAAAACAGATTACTTATTGGAGATGCACAGGGATACAGAGCACTCATTGAAGAGGGGATTGCAATATGGCAGCATATATTTCTTTAAAAGTTTAGGCACATTTGAATGCAAAAAATGAGGTTTTTTTTTAAAAAAAAAAAAAATCTCTTACAGACAGTGCAAAATTTGAAGTGCCCTCACAAAGGCAACAATCACTTAGAAAACAACCTTTAGGACATAAAAAATATCTACATTTGAATTAAAACATAAAAAAAGAGAATGCAAGTAGAAAGAAAAGGTTTTTAATGAAATATGAATTTTTGGTACCCAAAATTTAAATCACTGAAGGCAATCTGAAATTGTGGTATATTTTTGGGTACTAGCTATGCATGCTATGCATTAAGACCTGGTCTTAACTTCGTAAATACAAAAATATTCAGTTTGTAAAGATGTAATATATTTGTAAATAGCTTTCAAAATAGCTGACATAATGTAGAGTAATTGATCACACTAATTCTGCTGTCACTATCTTAGTGTTTGCATCCACACAATCCTGCTAGTTTTAAATTGGGTTGCATCCTAGTTTTAAAAGCAGGATATACATATATATACAAGAACAGGGACTTATCTTGTTCCCATTCAAGTCTGTGGTTAGATTGACTTCAGTGGGGCAGGATTTTGGTGGAAAGAATTCTAATTCTTAGATGTTTGGTTTCATTTTTGGCACAGCTCTTTAAGAATTAAAATACCGGTAATCAATTATTGAAATAGATCATGACTCCAGTATGAGACCTACTGCTTCCACTGCAAAACATACTGACCTTGCATTATCAGTAGAAATGTAAGCTAGTTGTTCTTTCTTCCTTAGTGACACGTTTTCTAATCTACCAATTTCTTAAATGTACAAGAAGGAAAAATCAGGAAAGTCACCACAAACACCAAGAAATTGCTCCTGTTTTGTTTGTTTGTTTTATTTTTACTTCAGAACCACTCCTGTTGTCTTTCATAGGAGTTTTACCTGAGACAAAGTCTGCAAGATCAAGTCCACTACAAACAAGACGTGTTGGAAAGTGTTCATACTCTGTTGGAAACCCTGACATCATCAGATGAGCAAGTTCACATTACTACTTTCACATGTGCCCTGAATGTCTTAAAATGATTGTTATTTGAATGGCAACAGGTTTGCTATGCAAAGCAAGTTCATCTGCTCCATTATTGTTGGTAAAAGCATAATTAGCTTCCCTGAATATTTTTCCTTCTCAAATGTAGTCACTACAGGATATTATTTTTCTTTTTCATATCCAGCACTAGGTATTGCAGTTAGTGCTGGCTTATCTACTGCAAATATAAAAGTATAGATGAAATATAATCATCATATAAGCTAACAATCAGTTAGCCTCAGGCACAAATAACTACATATGTGATATGGTACCTCAAAAGCATATGAAAACATATTTTGTTTTATGTATTATAGACTTTGTCAACTGGGTTTACTGAATGGCTACATTCAATTGTCTGATATGTGAGCAATGCATCTTTTATATATAACATTATTTAAGGTGCTTTTTAAAGAAAAAATTAAGTTTTGAACAAGTTAATGATGTCAATCACAGACATTGCCTCCGAGTTAAAAATATGTATTGTGGGAAATCATTATTTTTCTCTCTTGGGCTCCCACTGCTTTTGTTACAATGTACAGTTGAACTAAATGAGGTCTTATTGCAAAGGCCAAGGCTAACAAAGAATCCCAAGTTGCTGGTGTGTCAAATCATTTTTAATAGTCTGGGCCATGTTTTGGTAGCCTTCCTTATGTTGGGTAGCACTTTCCATATGCAGGCTCATTGACTTCAGTGGGACAATTTGCAGCTGAGGGTGCTACTCACCATGGCTAAAGTATCAGAATCCAGCCCTCTGTTTCCAGTTGCCAGCCATGGCCCAAATGCATTTATTTAAATTCATCCAAGGATTAATTTGACCCAGTGTGCTTATTTGTTGGGAGAACCAAGGAAGGAGCCATTAATTTAGATAATGTGAAGTTTAGAGGAGCTCTGTCTAGTTTATTACAAAGAACATGGAAGTTGTAAACACACTATATTTGATGGGCAACTCTGGGCTACAATTGGGTGACATTTGTCTTTTAAACTTAGGTACAAGATTCCTGTGGCCCATTCAGATCTTCACCTTTGCTTATTTATGTCCATAATTTACAGTACACCAAGATTTTCTCAACAAAAAAAATTGCTATAAAATGGAAATAAAAATGTGTACATTTTGGACAAGGCACTTAGGAGCCCCCAATGGCCTTTGGGTAATGAATTGCAAAGAAAGACCAATGCTTTCTCTGCATAAGCACAAAGACAAGTGCTTTATCATAGTCACAAAAAAATGAGGCTACTGGAAACGAAACTAGTGATCTGCATTAGCAAGAGGGTTGTTAAATTAAGATGAGATGAAAGCGCTTCACAAGTTGAAAGCTCACAAGCTTCCTAGGGAGTCTGAAAAAATACAACACATGCAGCTAGCAGTTACCTGCAGATTTAGAACTAAAGTCTGTGTTCTGATATATACATCCTCCTGTCCTTTCCCCCCTCCCCCTCCCAACTTCTACTGAGGTCAAGATGCACATGCCTGCGGGTATATTAGGCCCTTGGCTTGCAGCATACACTTGTACTGTCCCTCTCTATGTCTGTTCTTCCCTACTGCAAGTTGTTTATCAGCATACAAGGAGTTCTACTTTTGTTGCAGTGGGGACCATTAGAAATGATCATTTAATTAGAATGTGAGATACTGCAATCAACTGAACTAGAAAGGGTGGTAAATGCCTAATTTTTAATGGTACCCAGTACAGGGAAGATTAAAGTTTATCTTCCCCTTTATTAGATGCCCTTCATAAGTGGTTTAAACGCCTATTAGTATCAATGGGAATTACATACATTCATGATTCCAAGGCCCAAAGGGACCATTGTGATCATCTAGTCTGACCTCCGGTATAACACAAGCCATAAAGCTTCCTCAAAATAAATGGATGGGTGAGTTCAATAGAGTTTGACAACACTTATTAATATTAAAGGCAATGGCATACATCCACAGAAAGGCACACATTTCCCAGCTGGCTTTCCATCAAAGTACTACCCACCCCAGGACTGAGATCAGAGAATACTGAGTGCATTCAATCCAGTATGGCCATTGGATGATATAACCGCAACTGGATATAAATTCTATGTATTCATGAAGGGGGAAACATCTGCTGATGTCAGCCAGTAAGGGAAATTTTAAAATAATATTACTTTCAGAAAGGAGTACTTTGTCACGGTGCAAATATGACAGGCTGGAATCTACCAAGATCTGAGCTATGTAACTAGTCTTTAGTGGGGCTTCCTTGTGGCTCATCCTGGAGCCACTCAACCTTTCAGTGGAAACATCAATTACTCAAAATCAGCTCGGGCCCAGGCTCAAATGATTCCCAGCAAACGGTCAACAAAGCCCAAAATCTTGGGCTGATAAAGGCTACAGGAATCCTCACCCTAATTAATACACGGGGTAAATAAGAGCCAGTTCAAATTAAGTTGGCCTCCCATCCTTGCAGGCCAGCCGTAATAACAAAACCTCTTCCATTAAGGATTTTAGCAAGTGATCAATGAACACTCAGACTGGAAATCACTGGTGCCTATTGGAGTGTTTACACGTGTGGCAATTTAGCTAAAGTGATGTATGAACTAGGTAGTATGCTGTTGGGATTCTCAGAACCTTGTAGGCTTTTTTAACATGTGAACGCTCATACTGTATTTTGCAAATTCTCATCTTCCCTGTTTACATAAAAGGACTGCAAGGAATGTGATGAAGTTGATGCAGTTGTCAACTGGCTCCGATTCTCTTCTTCCATCTGGGGAGCATTTTTGGCTGCTGGGGCATGCAGTCGGTGAGCATCTAGCATTTCCAGCAATAAATCATAAAGCGGGACTACATTTTTGCACTTCATGTTGTATAGGTGCTCCATCCCTTTATTGCTGTGGATTGCAATGAAAACAAAGTCAGAGGACACTCCATAATGAGATGACACGCCATAATATTTATAGTGATTGCCATTAAAAAGCCACCATCTGGCAACAGTTACCACACAATGATATCTACAATATCACAGTTTCCCCCACAAAGTGTTGGCTTTTAATGCTAATCGTGTATCCAGTCCATAACTACCAACTCAATGATTGTCAGACTTACCATAACAAGAAAAATAACTTAAAGTTTACAAAAGTAAAAAGAACAAACACAAAACCAAACCACCACTCTGGCTTTTGCCTGAACGTTTAGATCAGTTCTGGGAGGAAAAAAAATTAGGGAGTGTTATTAACCCTTTCACCACCCACATTAGTAACTTCAGTGACGCTTGCCACTATTTTAAATGCTACTTATGTAGTGGGATCAAGGAACCATAACTCCATTAACCAACCAATCAGTGTGCTTTGACACCTTAAAAATAAACAGTACCTGTTTAGAACTGTCAGATTTCTAACACTCCAGCTATAAGGTATAGGAGCCCAATTTCACTTCAAGAACTGAATAATTGAATTAATCAGGGTTGTGTCCCTCGCCTCTGTTTGCCAGAAGCTGGGAATAAGCAACAGGGAATGGATCACTTGATGATTACCTGTTCTGTTCATTCCCTCTGGGGCACCTGCCACTGGCCACTGTCGGAAGACAGGACACTGGGATAGATGGACCTTTGGTCTGACCCAGTAGGGCCATTCTTATCTTATCTTATAGACCTTTTGCTTAGATTAAGAGCAAATTAAATTCTTCAAACACATCACCTCTAACTGTTAATTATTATTAAAAATCATGGAGATAGAGTCTGAATCCCCTACTTCAATGTGAGTAGGGGTTGCAGAACTGGGGTGTTACAGACTGTTTCAATTTACTCGGTATGTTATAAACAGAGTAAGACATTGTGTATAACACAACAACAATCAGGTCCTGCCTCCACCATCAGACCCATTTGCAGTATAGTGACATCAGAAGCAGAGGAACCATAAAGAGCACAAGAAACAAACAGCGTTAGGGACAGTTTCCCCTCCCACATGATATTAAGCAAAGGGCTGTTTGTATTTCGGAATTATGGGCCACACTGTAACACCCTCATTCACACTGACTAGCATGTTGCCCCACAAGTAGTCTCTGAAGGAAAAGCCCACTTGTGGAGTAAGTTACTATTCAACATGAGTTTATCAGAGTCTGGCTGTATCAACAGAGCAAAACCTTCCCTGCATGCTGAATTTTGTGCCTTTGCCTTGTACAATGCAAGAAGGCTGCATGTGCACTCTCTCACCTCATGTGCCTGATGTGCGAGAGTATGAGGAGGAGCTGAGCCAGTCGTCTGTGTTGCTGATCTGGAGAGAGACCTGACTTGGCCATTAAATGAATCAACGTATCTGTGATTTTGTCCAGAACACGATGAATATGCTCCTTCTCTTCCAAAGATTTCAAGGTGCTGGAAAGAAATGTATACACACCTGGTGGGTGTGGGGGGAACAACACAAAGAGAGATTAGATTTTCACAGCTACAGTCTCATAGATAGGTATCTTAAGAGGTCAGAAGAGGCGTGAGAGCCAACCGCACTGTGAACTTAGTTCTCTTCTGGCAGTAAGAGGTTAGAGACAATCTAAAGAGAACATGGCTAAGGAAAGAATGGAGGTCTCTCTAAAATGACAATGGTGAGACTCAGGAGTGGACACATTGGTCTAGATGAAAAACAAAACAATGGGATACTCAGAAAATATTATACAACCCAAACTGCAAATATGAGTATGAAGTAATAAATAATCAGTTTTCTTGTTAAACCTCCTCTACTCCTGCTGCTTCAGCTCCCAGAGATTATTATTAAACGGTGGTGGCTTTCATGCACAAACCAACCCAACTCCCCCACCTCCACACACACACACACAAAGAGGATATGATGAAAGCAAACTGATTGGCACTTTGGTTGGAGTCCTTTATGCTGTACCTAAAATAAAACAAGGTAGAAAAATGTTTCTGCATGAGGAAAAGTGTTTCTCATAGATATACATAATGTGGGATAATCAAAGTGACTGAAAGGGAAAATTGCCCTGCAGCCTTAATCCCACCTGCTCCATGTTTTAGGGTCTCTGGTTATTTCAAAGAATCTTTTTTTTCCCCAAGGCAGGTGATGCTATTAGGTCAGTTATTGTCTTGTTCAAATAAGATGGGTGGGATCTGTGAAAGACTAAACTCTATTCTTTATAAATTCCAAGCCACACACCTTCATAAACAATCTACAATAAAATCTAACGCTTGCAGTTTTCTATTTCTTTCAATGCAGACTGATAGCACTGGTGCAATCTGAAACCAGTGTAGTAGTGATGACAGCATCTGGAGAAACAGTCAAGTGGAACTGGAGAAAATGGGCCAGATTACGAGTTCAGTTACTCCAGATTTAAACCCAGGTAAGAGATCAATTTACTATAGTTATAATACATTTCCCACTTTCCTTGCTCCATCATGCTGTGTATTACACCTCAGATTGTGTAATCTCTTTGAAGTTACTCCCGTCCCTGCCTCTACTGTCTTGTCACCTCCTAGTCCCTCACATTTGTTAGCTGTTTGGTACAGGGACCAGGTTTTCTATCTGTATTGAGAGGCATCTTGAGCTCCTATGGACACCATTAGAAATAATCATAATAATAATAATAATGATCATAAGTGTAATTCTGTTGATTTCATTGGCATTTACACAGGGCCGGTGCAAGGATGTTTCACGCCCTAGGCGAAAGTTCTACCTTGCGCCCTCCCCTGTCCCCGAGCCCTCGTCCTGAGGCGCCCCCCCTGTGGCAGCTCCCTCCCCTCCGCCCTGAGGCCCCCCCTGCAGCAGCTCCCCACCCCCACCCTCCCCCCCTTACTTGCTGCAGGTGGCCCTCCCCGCGTCCCCCTGCCCCACTCCCTCCGCCTAAATGCCGGCGGCGACCGGGGCAGCCGAAGATCCGGCCGCCACAGTCACCGCCAAAGAAAATGCCGCCCCCCAAATCCTAGCGCCTTAGGCGACCACCTAGATCACCTAAATGGTTGCACCAGCCCTGCATTTACACCAGAGTAAGTGAGATCAGAATCTATCCTACTGATAGAGAACAGAACAGCTATTACAGTGTTCATCTGCAAATTTAACACCATCAGTTTAGGACTAAACAAAGACTGTGAATGGCTTGCCAATTACAGAACCAGTTTCTCCTCCCTTGGTTTTCACACCTCAGCTGCTGGAACAGGGCCCCATCCTCCCTGATTGATCTAACCTCGTTATCTCTAGCTTGCTTCTTGCTTGCTTATATATACACACCTGTCCCTGGAAATTTCCACTGCTTGCATCCGAAGAAGTGGGTATTCACCCACGAAAGCTCATGCTGCAAAACTTCTGTTAGTCTATAAGGTGCCACAGGATTCTTTACTGCTTCCTTTTATTTGTTTGCCTGCACTGGACTATTGCTATGAAGTTGTTTTACAAATATGAAGCAGTGACTGCTTGTCCTATATCATTTTTCAGACTGGAGCAACTCCATTGAAGAGAACAAGGCCCTTAGACCTTTCTCAGCCGAATGATTTTCAACCCTCCACACATCCATGCTACTAACAGGTTTTATGGTTTAGCAATATTCTAGAGGGACTAATTTCTTAATTCTGACTCACTGGGCTTAATCCATTAGTGGGAAATGTTTTCATAGTCCCATAATAGCACCAGCACAGCTCAGCTTGGCCAGGGGATGCTGCCATGTGTTATGAATACTTTAGGAATTCCTCCTAGTTTCAGAGTTCTAAAACCTTCTCAAAAGGAAGGAGTCCTGCCAGGAGCTCCCAGGTCTCACACTTCTTTAACAGAGGAGCCATAGAAGAGCTTTGTTTAAAAATATCAAAACAAACACCCCCAAAATGCCCAAAGACTTGGGCAATTGGCAACCCCTACTAATTAAATGTTGAATGAAAGACAGTTATCGGTTATCTCACTGCCCCAGGTGATTACTGCTGCCTTTCCTCACTGAGCAGGCATTTCAGAAACAGAAATATCAGCTATTCATCACCAGAAAGAAGGGCTGCTGCCTTCAGAAAAGTTTGCTCAGCAAGGCAAGTCCTGGCTGCCTTAAAGCTGTCTCGAAGCCCTGAAGCAGAAAATCTAAGATTAAGTAAGTACCTTCAAAACTGTTTTCTTCCAAATCAGTATAACAATCCAATATCCTGAACATCATGGAAGGAGAGACACAGGGAAAACCAGAGCCACTGCAAGGGTAAGGCCCACATTCTGTGCCAATAAGGCAAAGCTGTGCTTCAAATGAACTTGTGGAGGGGGCTAAACAGTATGTTACCATATATGCTGTTGGCAAATGGTAATGACAGACTTTTTGGATGCTATTGTTGAGGAGAAAGCTCATTTCACCCTTTCTAGAGCCACACAAGTGGAGTGTAAAGTGTCTGTTCAGCCTTGGAATCTGAAGACCACTACTGGCAATGCAACATCCCACCCTGCATGTTTTGTGGGTCATCCCACAAAATGACCTAGATCAGTGGTTTTCAACCTGTGGTCCACAGACTCCTGGGGGTCCGCAGACTGTCTAGGATTTCCAAAGGGGTCAGCACCTCCATTTGAAACTTTTTAGGGGTCTGCAAATGAAAAAAGGTTGGAAACCACTGACATATAAGAATGACTCAGTGGGAAAGGATGTTTAAAAACCACGATATCAATGGAAAAGAACAACAGGTGGTTATGCTGTCCCATGAAGCCATCCACTATGTGGTTTTAAGACTGTATAGTACTCTCCCTGAAGTATTCATACAACTAACTCAGTTCTGTCAGTCTCCATGGGCAAACCAATTAAATTAATTTTCTGCCTTGACAGAAATAACACCACATTGGTTTCCAGAGAGAAAGGGTGATCACTTTGCCACATACCACTGATCCTTTTATCAGATCCAATCCAACAGCAAGAAGTCCGGCATTATGTTGTTGCCTTTGTGTTTTTGGTGCTTGTTCTCCTTGACCCCAATGGTAAGGAAGAGCCCTTGAAGCACTGCACAGCTGAACTGAATGTGCTTTTCAAAATACAGCTTTGTTTTGCAGCTGAAGGGTTTATTTCATTTTCTGCAGCCCTGGAGGGACAGATTCTGTTTTGTTATTGAAACCGCAGCACTGTCCTAGTTATAAGAGACAAGCTGTCACCATGGTATCTTGGGAGAAATTCACAAATGGTATCAATATAGTGTATCTTGCAGTGCAAATATAAACTCTCACTTCTCCATACAGAAGGAGAGAGGCTTTAAGAAAAAAAGCCACTTTTATTTTTTTCTGATTAAGGCCAGGGAAAGAAAGAAGTTACAAGAAACAGTGAAAAGGGACAGAGATCTGATTGGTGGTGGAGGAATTGTGGAATTAGATAGCAGATGATGATAACATCATGGAATCCTCATCATTGGAAGTTTTTAAGAACAGGTTGGACAAACACCTGTCAGGGATGGTCTAGATTTACTTAGTCCTGCTATTGCGTAGGGGGATGAACTTGATGACTTCTTGAGGTCCCTTCCTGTCCTATATGTCTACAATTAATCTCAATATTTTCTAATATGACATGCATCCGACGAAGTGGGTATTCACCCACGAAAGCTCATGCTCCAAAACGTCTGTTAGTCTATAAGGTGCCACAAGACTCTTTGCTGCTTTTACAGATCCAGACTAACACGGCTACCCCTCTGATACTCTAATATGACCAGGCACTAAAAATTTCAGGGAAAGGAAAGTGTTCTAGACTTAATAAAAACCATTTATCTGGTGCGGTAAATCTACACAACACCTTAGAAATGCAATTTAACAGATTAGATTTGAGATTGATTTTAAATATTTATGGCTAAATATGGCTAATTCAAATTGGCTGAAAACACATTTAGTTCCTCTTGAGATCAATTGTGTTTGTTCCATGTATATGTAATTTGCGTAACATGGTTCTCAATAAGTTTTTCCAAGATTTTTGTGTGCATTTTTCATCTGCTTTTGCTATGTGAGATTCATGTGTATTTTCTATAGGTTATTTTTCCAAATATAATAGCTGTATGTTTTCTGCATATTTTCCACAGGCATCCCATCTCCTTCTGCATACATGGAATGAGGTAGCTGTAAAATATTTCTGTTTATCCTCCTCATTCAATGTGTGGCCACAGGCATGATTTACCACACACTATCCACACTGAGTACAGAATTACTCATTTCTTTTTCTATTACACTTACCATAGTAGTTTCTAAGTGCAACACAAATATTCATTAATTTATCTTTATGACATCCCTGGAGAGGGGGAAGTTTTTACAGATGGAGAATTGAGGCAGAGGGAGATTAAGGGCAAACTTTGCAAGCCTTTTTTGTGGGTGGCTCAATCACTGGGCAGCCAGCTTGAGACATTGAAAACCTGATTTTTCACAGAGTACTTAGCATTTTTTAGCACTTTATATGTTTTCAGCACTGTACAGTTATTTATTAATTCATCATCGCAACACCCCTGTGAGGTAGGTGGGTGAAATACTATGACCCCATTTTATAGATGGGGAAATTGAAATGCAAAGTGACTTGCCTAGGTTTCAAACATAGGGCCTCCTTTCTCCTAAGCCATGTTCATTCCTCAGACCATACTGCAAGGGGTTTTAAGTAGCTGCAGCTCTTTATCTGCAGTTGCGAGAGCTCAGCACTTTATCTGCAGTTGCGAGAGCTCAGCACTTTTGCAAATCAGGCCCAGGAGTCTCAGGTTAGGCACCCATAAAATTAACAGTTTGTGACCACCTGGGAAAAGTTTGGTTTAAGAGACTTTCTCAGCATCACACAAGAACTCTGTGGCAGAGGCAGAGATATAATCCAATTCTTCAGGGTGGCATTCAAGAGCTTAACCACGATGCTATTCTTTCTCTTTCTGTGGCCCATTACCTTTTTCTCTACACACATTCCTGCAAGAAACAAGCCACAGGAGTCCTACAGATACCACAGTCATTCTCTATACAACCCTAATTCATTCCCACAGCACTGGCCATCCTATGCATTGAATGAGGTAGGGGCCTGTAGAAAAACCAGTATGTGATTGTGTAATTAACAAATGAACCATAATATGTACACACAAGAGGACCTAAACCATCCACAAAAAAGTGACATTGACCTGAGGTGAATTCTGGGCAATATTCACTCCTGGACCTGATTAAAGTTCTGATATCTCACAGCCCAACTAGGAGGTAGAGGGAGTGTATGAAGTTTTGCTACATATATTTTCAACGGACACACAGCATATGCTGCTAGCCCTGTGTGTCTCTCTCTCCCTCTGAAGGCTGCAGAGTTGTTCTCTTCAGTGCTGAGTGTGTAATGCAGCCATGCCATCCCAAAATCATTACAATAAAATGTTTCTTTAATAGCACACCACCACATACAGAACAAAAACTTTGCATTCGTTTTTCAATAGTGCATGCTGGACGGGAGATTTATTACAGTTATTTTGCTCAGACACCCAAGAGGTAAGAATACATCAACCATAGACTATATAGATCCAAGTGCACTCACTTCTTAGCTTTGTACAATTTCCCCATTATAAGAAGAAAACAAAACCCTCTATAACAAAAGCCGGATAGATACCACAAAGCACGGTGGGCAAGGTCTGGCAAGGACACTTTCTAAGCAAGTCCTGCTATTGCCAGTCTAAATGGCATTGCACCTGGAACACTCAACTTGCTAAACTCCAATCACAGAACAAGGACACTTCAAAGTGTGGGTCAAACAAAACAGACAAGAAACATAAATGGAATGAAAAACTTGAATGATGTAGTAATCATTTTCTAGGGTTAAATCAGATATTTCTTGTAAATCAACAATATGCAAAGAGGATAATCCAGTTTCAATGTATTGGCTAAAAATGATCATAATTGCCATGATAATCACGTACACAGATCTTTTTTATTTTCAGGAAGTATTAAAATGTTTTGCTTTTATGAAGAGACTTTTATATTTTGTCATTTTATCTTCCATTTATCACATTGATAATTACATTTGCCATATCAATTTAAAGTATGCTGAATAACTGTGTTACCTCAGATGCACTTTGTGATAATTACTGACAAATGGTGTGGCTAAAGTTATTGGTAAATGCATTAAAAACCACACTGGGCTGAGATTTGTGGGGATACACATGAGGCACCGTAGAGCTGATTTCCCATGTAGAAATTGCCTCAGAACTCCCTTCCAAACTATTCATAGTAGGGGCAACCAAAATGTCACACTACCATTGGCTGGTATCTCACAACCACCCTAAGTGACCTTCTAAACAGTTATCAAAGGCATAGAGGACCCATTACAGCTGCTCAGGTAAGCATGCCACACAGAGCAGCTCCTTTTCCCCAATCCAATTCAAATCACTGGGTTTTTTTTTTGCAGAGTTTGTAAACTATTTCATTTTGAAATTATCAAAATGAATATTTGATATTTTTGCAATGAAACAGTTTTCAGATTTCTCTCACTGAGAATTTTGAAATTTTTGTTTTTTGTCCCAAAATTGGAACCAAACCAAATTTTCAGAAACATCTGTGAAACAGAGTTTCAGTTCTCCATCCAGCACTTGTTGAGAAGTACTGCCAGTGCCCAAGCAGCCTGGGAGTCAGTCAGAAGGCTGGGATTCTAACCTGTGTTCACCTTGAGCATAACCTGGAGAAGGGTAGGAGACTCTAAGGTTAAGTAGAATAAGAGTGTGGTCCGGTACCACTGGAAATTAATTTTCCATTGTGATAATTATGCACTTTACAACAGAATTCAGTTTGCTCCCCCATGGCTGTTTTGACCCCACAGTTACCAGAACTCTACATTATTCAAAAGTTACTTTAGATTCTGACTAAAAATGACACTGTTAGGTAAGGTGGTATCAATTTTATATAATCACTTTTGGGAGTAGAACCTTTTAACAGAAATTAACATTATGACTTTAGAATATTGCTGTATGCTTCAGCTTGCATTTAAAATAAACATTTGTCTATTTTCTCTGATTTTAAACTGACAAAACATTCTGCAACCCTGCATCCCAAACTAAGCAGAAAAAATCGTAGGGAAAGGTTGCAGACCAAACTGGATGAACAAGCATCTCAAACAGGTTATTAAGAGAAAGCAAAACGCCTTCAAGTAATGGAATAAGGGATGGATTAGCAAGGAAAACTGTCTCTTGCAGGTCAGAAAGCATCAGAAAAAAGTGAGAATTGCCAAAAGCCAAGCTGAGCTAGACCTTCCAAAGGAAATAAAAAACAATTGTAAAAGGTTCTTTAGCCATATAAATAAAAAGGAAACAAAGAAAGAAGCAGCGGCACTGCTAAATACTGAGGATGGAGTGGAGGTTAAAGATAAGCTAGGTATGGCCCAACAAATGCTTTGCCTCAGTTTTTAAAATGGGTAATGAGCAGCTATGGGGGCAGTGGCACAAGGCTAATAGGAACAAGGATACGGAAGCAGAAATCACCACATCTGAGTTGGAAGCCAAACTCAAACAGCTTAATGGGACCACATTGGGAGGCCTAGATCATCTCCATCCAAAAATATTACAGGACCTGGCATATGAAATTGCTAGTCTAATAGTAGGGAATCTTAATGACTCCCTAAACTTGGGGGTCATACCCTATGACTGGAGAATTGCAAATATAGTACCTATACTTAAGAAAGGAAAAAAGTGATCAGCAAAACTACAGGCCTGTTAGTTTGACCTCAATTGTATGAAAGGTTTTAGAACAAAATGTTGAGAGAGAGAGAGAAAGAAGTTAAGAATATAGAGGTAAAAGGTAACTGGGATAAAATACAACACGGTTTTACAAAAGTAGATCATGCCAGACCACCCTGATCTATTCCTTTGAGAAGAAAACCAATTTTCAGGACAAAAGAAATGCAGTAGATCTAGTCTACCTGGATTTCAGTGAAGTATTTGATACAGTTCCACAAGCAAATTATTAATTAAATTAGACAAGATGGGGGTTAATATGAGAATTGAAAGGAGGGTAAGGAACTGGTTACAGGGGAGAGTATAGTGGTCATGCTGAAAGATCAACTGTCAGCCTGGAGGGAGGTTGCAAATAAAGTGCCTCAAAGATCAGTCTTGGGACCAATCTTATTTAACATTTTCATTATTGACCTTGTAACAAAAAGCAATAATGTGCTAATAAAATTTGTGGATGACACAAATTTGGGAGGTATTGCCAGTATGGAGGAGGACCAGAAATATCATACAAGAAGATCTGAATGACCTTGAAAACTGGAGTAAATGAAATGGTATGAAATTTAATTGTGTAAAGTCATACATTTAGGGACTAACAACAAGAATTTTTGGTATAAAGTGGGGATGTATCAGTTGGAAGCAACAGAGGAGGAGAAAGACCTGGGTGCATTGGTCAATCACAGGATGACTATGAGCTGCTAGCATGATGTGGCCGTGAAAAATGCTAATGAAAACTGAGGATGCATCAGGTGAGGTATTTCCAGTAGAGATAGGTAAGTGTTAGTACCATTATACAAGGCACTGATGAGACTTGATCTGAAATTCTATGTGCAATTCTGATCTCCCATGTTTAAGAAAGATGAATTCAAACTGAAACATGTGCAGAGAAGGGCAACTAGAATGATCAGAGGAATGGAGAACCTACCTTATGAGGGGAGATGTAAAGATCTTGGCTTGTTTAGCCTAACCAACTGAAGGCTGCACTTAGGATGGAAGAATCCCATGCACTGCTACAGGCTGGGGACTGAATGGCTAAGTGGCTGTTCTGCAGAAAAGGACCTGGGGATTACAGTGGACGAGAAGCTGGATATGAGTCAACAGTGTGCCCTTGTTGCCAAGAAGGCTAGTGGCATATTGGGCTGCATTAGTAGGAGCATTGCCAGCAGATTGAGGGAAGTGATTATTCCCCTCTATTTGACACTGATGAGGCCACATCTGGAATACTACATCCAGTTTTGCCTCCCTCCATCCCCCACAGAAAGGATGTGGACAAATTGAAGAAAGTCCAGTGGAGAACAAGGAAAATGATTAGTGGGCTGGGGCAGATGACTTATGAGGAGAGGCTGAGGGAACTTGGCTTATTTAGTCTGCAGAAGAGAAGAGTGAGGGGGGATTTGATAGCACCCTACAACTACCTGAAGGGGGGTTTCAAAGAGGATGGAGCTAGGCTGTTCTCAGTGGTGGCAGATGACAGAACAAGAAGCAATGGTCTCAAGTTGAAGTGGAGGGGTCTAGGTTGGATATTAGGAAAAACTATTTCACTAGGAGGGTGGTGAAGCACTGGAATGGGTTACCTAGGGAGGTGGTAGAATCTCCATTCTTAGAGGTTTTTAAGGCCCAGCTTGACAAAGCCCTGGCTGGGGTGATTTAGTTGGGGTTGGTCCTGCTTTGAGCAGAAGGTTGGACTAGATCACCTCCTTAAGTTTCTTCTACCCCATATCTTCTGTGATTCTATGAAGGCTGGGGGGAGATATGATTGCTCTCTATAAATACATCGGAGGGATAAATGTCAGGGAGGGAGAGGAGTTATTTAAGTTAAGCTCCAGCATTGGCCAAGAACAAGTGGTTATAAACTAGACACAAACAAATTTAGGCTTGAAATTATACAAAGGCTTCTAACCACCAGAGGAGTGAAGTTCTGGAACAACCTTCCAAGAGGAACAGTGGGGACAAAAAACCTAAGTTATAAGATGGAGCTTGATAAGTTTATGAAGGTTGAGATTGCTTACAATGGCACATGGCCCATCTACAACTGTTATTCACAAATATTTCCAATGCCCGTAGATGGAACACTAGAGGGGGAGGGCTCTGAGTTTCTACAGAGAATTCTTTTTAGGTGTCTGGCTGATGGGTCTTACCCACATGCTCAGGATCTAACAGACTGCCAAATATGGGGTCAGGAAGGAACTTTCCACCAGGACAGATTGGTAGAGTACTTAGGAGGTTGCCAACTTCCACTACAGCATGGGCCACAGGTTACTTGCTGGTTTGAACTAGAGCAGGGGTTCTCAAACTGGGAGTTGTGACCCCTCAAGAAGTCATGAGGTTATTACATGCAGGTCACAAGCTATCAGCCTCCAGCCCCTCAAACCCTGCTTCACCTCCAGCATTTATAATAGTGTTAAATATATTTTTAACATAGGTGGTGTCAATTTTCTGTAATCACTTCTGGGAGCAGAGCCTTGTTTAACAGAACTTAACATTATGGCTTTAGAAAAGTGCTGTATGCTTCAGCCTGCATTTAGAATAAATCTTTTTCTATTTTCTTTCATTTTAAACAGACAAAACCTTCTGGTCAGAGATGCAAGATCTTTTCTTTTTGTGCCTTACTTCTCAGCTTTATTTGGCCATTTCAATCTCAAGGTCTTTACATAAGTTCTGACAAATTTAGCCATGCCTTTGCCATCCCTTCCCTTAGTCTTACCACCTAAACAGGAATGTTTATGCTCCAGTTCTAAAACTAAAATTAGAATCACCCCTTGACATTATGAGGATTGCCTCAACTACTATCATCACCTCCTCTCAGATCTTTTTCATACCAATCTTGACTCACCCCCAAACCATTGAAAATACTGCCCAAATCATCCTTCAGGTCTGTTGCTTTCAGTATATCAATTCCTTTTTTAATTAATTCCCTGGCTCCCTCTTGTACTGCACAAGTTTACACTGTCTGTCTTTGCCTTAAGGCTTTACATCACAAATTCCCAGTCTAATTCTCCGATCCAGCCTCTTTTCGCATTAAACAACAACTGAAATCACACAGCAATAGTAAAATTAAATTACTACATTAAATAATAATAAAAGTGTTATAGGTGAACATGTCACTTACCTGAATTGAGCAAGATGATTGACTTAAGGCACACAAATTCCTCCCCCTGGAGATTCATCACACGGAACCGAGCAGCAGTGGCCAGCAGCATGTCAAAGATCTCCACCATGCCCTCTACACACTTCCCTTGATTCCTGCAAGAACACAATCACAGAGCAAGCTATTCACAAATTTATCCAAACAGCAAGATGTTTTTCATTCCTAGATCCTTCCACTACACTTTGACTTCTTAACTATCAACTCCATTCTGATTGTGTAGTGCATTTACTCACTATGCTCACTTTGCACCAACGTGTCTAAACAAAGTGGAAGGCAGTGGAGGATAAGGGCCAACATCTCAAAGCTAAAATATAGAAATGTTTATTTTTCCAAAAGAGTTGCTAATTACTTAATGGTCTGTACACCAGTAGGAGTCATCATGAAGATTAACTTCCTGTGAGCAAACCATCTTAAGAACAAAGATATTTTTAAAAGATATTTTCCTTTTTCCCGCTTTGATTAATTTGTCTTCTCTTTTTCTTTACTCTTTCTTTACATAACCCCTCAAACATTTTTCTTTATGCTTCACAGTACTTCTCCCTAATCTTTTCCTGTTGGCATTGTAAACTAGTATTCTGACATGTTACTCATATTTCTCTTACATTAGTGTAATGATTCAGGAGTCCCTTATTATTTAATGGCACTCATGTCATGACATTATATGATTTTGTTTATCTCAAGACAAAGCTCAGTGATGCTGTAAAGCATCCAACCAGCCCACTAACAATGGCATTTAATCCAGGACCCACTGTTCACAATGACAGACTTTGGGTGATTAAATCAGATAGTTCAGATGCACTCAGAGTAGTAGTTAGTATAAATAAATATTCATGGATGGGGCAGAGGAGGAAGAGGAAGAGTGTGAGTGACTCTATAGCCTGGTGGGTAGAGTATTTACCTGGGCGGTTAGAGACCCAAGTTTAAGTCCCTGCTCTGAATGAGGCACTCACGGTCCAGGTTAATGCCCTAACCATTGGGCTATTGCCTGTTCTGGAGTGGGGGTCTCTCTCTCAAAATTTTAGTTATCAGTCACTTGATTTCAGAGCAGTAACAACAGCTAAAAGACAGGGTGTGATCATCTGCAAAAGCAGCTGCTGCTCAGCCTCAGTATTGACTCACTAACATCAGAGCAGTAAGACTGGTGAAACGCTGCATGGGTAAAATAGTGTGGAAAGTATGTACATTGGTAAGGTAAGATGTACCTCTCTGTAGGGACATCAATAAAGCAAAAAGAAAAGAGGTGTTAACAATTTTCATGAACAAATAAAAATAACTAGTAATGCAAAGTAAGGGGTAAAAGATGGATACAATTCACGCTTTTCCTCAAATCTCTACTTCCTGTTAAAATGTACATCCTCAGAAAACAAAACCCTTGAATCATTCCATGAAGTTTTATAAGAAGGCAGGCATCTTGCTCTGTTCAGCTTCTTTGTTTTTGGCAGTGCAGCTAGTAGTTTTGTGTTAAACTGGAGCAGGATTAAACCTCCACATGTAGAAGGTTTCAGAGGAGCTAAAAGTCTTCATTTCAACGGTTTGGAAATTCCCAGATAAAAATGAGACAAGAATGTTTCCATTGCAGACCATTAAGGAGGCTGTGTAAGAAATATACTTGCTCCTCAAAAGCCATCTAGCTACTATCAGCCAGTTTTCAGCTTAAAGCACCTAAGAACATCACACAGTCTGGACTGATTCTGAGATTTTCACATTACTGTTTTCAATGTATATTTCTTGGCAAAGATAGATTTTTTTAGGTGCTCCAATGAGCTCTCATTTTAAAGAGTCATATGATTCAACTGAATGGAAAAAGATCTTTCAGTAGCAAGTAATATACTTTGGTCAATCAGGTACCCTACTGATGTTTTTGTAAAGAACTTCATGTATAACGATACTGACCTATTTAGATATTTTAATGGCTATTAGTTCACAAGTTCAATACTCCAGTCAAGGATGCCTTGTCAAGTAGCTCTACTGTATGGCTAAAACTTTAGATTACTTTGGCCAGAGCAAAAATCTTAAATATTTATCATTTAGTTATTTGCAATACCATGGCCTTAATTTTCAAACTTGTGTCTAAAAAGTACTACATTCACATTTAAGCATCTCCAGAAAAATTACCTGAATTTCAGAGATTCGGAGCACCTGCAGTTCCCATTTACTCCAATGGCAGTTGAGGATACTATAGACCCTCCAAAAAATCCAACTTTTTAAATTAGGTGTCAATGTGGGTTTAGTTGCCGAACGCTAAGTTCCCAGATTTGAAAATATTGGCTTATGAGACTTGTGCCTTCTTCACAGAGCTGTGGAGCAACTTCAGCTCCCACTGAAGTCAATGGGAGCTGCAGGTGCTTGGCAACTTTGAAAAAAATCTGGCCACGAGTCTAATATTGCCAGGATGGCCAATTGGCTCTTAATGCCTTTTGCTGATAAACTACCCTGCTAAAGCTATAGGCGATAGATGAATTAATATCTGTTCCAGAAGAGAAAATAAGAAACTTCTCTGGTGAGGACTCTATGCTATTTGTTTGTTTTGTTTCAGAGATCCTTTCAGTCACAAGGATTTTTAAAGTTTGACCAACTGTGCATGTATTAGAAGGCTTAGAGTATAGGATGCTCATATGACAGAACTTATGGGGAAGAAATTATGGGATGTCTGTATCTTGGTTTAGGAAGGAAAGTGAAAACACCAGTGAATATTTGATTATCCATTGACTCCCTTCCCACTCAAGATTGCTCTCCTCATCTTAAAGAACCCTCATGATCCCAATATTTCATCTCTCCCTCTGCTTCCTGTCACACTTCCCAACATAACTGCACCTCTGACCCCTTCATGGCCTGCTTGAGAGCACCCCACTCAGCAATCACCTATCTCAGAGCAGAGTGCAACAATCCTCTCTCTTCAAACTGGGGACTTAGGCTATAGATTTCTGCAATTCACTGTGATCACTTCACCATATCTGACCTCAGTTCAGCATCTGCATTTCCACTCTCTCAGGAGCAATAATAGGGTTATCAGTGACTGTCAGCTCTGACAGAAAAGTGCTATTTATTCAGAACAAAAGCAATTCAGAGAAAACGTATCATAAAAACAAACAACTTATCTGCATTTTAGCTTACCAGCTGGTCAGCCATCTTCTACATGGAGCCCCTCATAGGATTAGTGTACTTCAGACCTCTCATAGGGCTTGTCTCTGATCATAGACTCATGTCAGTTCTTGGATCAAGTGTGAGTGACACCCTCTTTCTAAGTTAGGAATGTCACTTTATAAACTTTCAGGTATTTGCATGTTAGGCCTCTTGAGCTATTTCTAGGGAGTGAAACTTCAAAATGACTTGTTACCTACATTGTTTTCGGTATTGGAGATTTTCATTAATTACCTCTCGTTGACTTTAGTTCCTGCCAGACACCTCCTTTATCTTACCCCTTGAGACAGAAATCCAATCTCAATCACCTGCAAGCTCATAAAGATGTATCAAACACATAAATATTATAATAGTCTTTGAATATACCATATCTCTGTGGCATCTGTGTGTCTCCTTATAATACACATTGAATATTCCATGTTTCCGAAGTCTCACGTCTGCCACATCCCCTTTCTCCAGTGTCGACCTACATCAGAGGTTGCTCTTTTGCTGCTCCCACAGCAATTATTTGGTGAAGTCTGCTCTCATCCCTCCTGATTCCTCATCCCTTCTTCAAATGCAGCTCAAAACTTCTACCTCTTCTGTGTTGCCCACAATCAGGAAGCTGTAATTCATACTTGCACTCCCTACTACCAACCCTTCACATCTCTCATTTACTTTCCCCTTTGTATTGTGGCAGCTGGCTGTTGCACATTGTGAGATAGTGATACTGTTAACACATCCGCTGTCAGAGTTCTGCTCTGTTGCCTTTTATTCTTCCAACAATGAATAAGAGTATTTTCAAACATTTCGAGCTTGTACATCTATTTAAACCAGCTTAGGCTAAGTATAGCACACTATGGGGCATGAGGTCAAATTAAATTAAGTGACAAACTTGAAAATCACTACTTGAACTCTCAAGTTGCTATTCTCTACTTTCAGAGTAGCAGCCGTGTTAGTCTGTATCCGCAAAAAAAACAGGAGTACTTGTGGCACCTTAAAGACTAACAAATTTATTTAAAAGCAACAAAGAATCCTGTGGCACCTTATAGACTAACAGACGTTTTGCAGCATGAGCTTTCGTGGGTGAATACCCACTTCTTCAGATGCAAGTGGTGGAAATTTTCAGGGGCAGGTTTATATATGCAAGCAAGAAGTAAGCTAGAGATAACGAGGTTAGTTCAATCAGGGAGGATGAGGCCCTGTTCTAGCAGTTGAGGTGTGAAAACCAAGGGAGGAGAAACTGGTTCTGTAATTGGCAAGCCATTCACAGTCTTTGTTTAATCCTGAGCTGATGGTGTCAAATTTGCAGATGAACTGGAGCTCAGCAGTTTCTCTTTGAAGTCTGGTCCTGAAGTTTTTTTGCTGCAGGATGGCCACCTTAAGATCTGCTATTGTGTGGCCAGGGAGGTTGAAGTGTTCTCCTACAGGTTTTTGTATATTGCCATTCCTAATATCTGATTTGTGTCCATTTATCCTTTTCCTTAGAGACTGTCCAGTTTGGCCAATGTACATAGCAGAGGGGCATTGCTGGCATATGATGGCATATATTACATTGGTGGACGTGCAGGTGAATGAACCGGTGATGGTGTGGCTGATCTGGTTAGGTCCTGTGATGGTGTTGCTGGTGTAGATATGTGGGCAGAGTTGGCATCGAGGTTTGTTGCATGGGTTGGTTCCTGAGCTAGAGTTACTATGGTGCGGTGTGCAGTTACTGGTGAGAATATGCGTGAGCTGTAGCTCATGAAAGCTCATGCTTAAATAAATATGTTAGTCTTTAAGGTGCCACAAATACTCCTATTCTCTACTTTGTCATCCCTACTAATGTTGTCAAGAGCAGTGAAAGCAGCTGTTGTCTGTTTACTCTGAAATGCGAGACCTCATGGAGGTGGTTTTTTTAGAGCGCTGGGAGACCTCTCTCCCAGCACTCTGCCGTGACTTCACAAGCCACATTGAAGTGCTGCCGCGGCAGTGCTTTAGCGTTGCCAGTGTAGACTAGCCCTCAGTGTGAGAAATTTCTGTCAGATACTTATAAGTCCCCAGTGGCACCTGATCCTTTATTGTTATACTATGGTAAAAAAGAAGGATTTTAAGTGAGTGCTTGGAGAGGTTCATGGAAGGTCTAGTTCCAGCAATTATTTCTTATTAGTGTTGAGCCTTTTAACCAAGTATACAAATACACAGCCAGCACCTGAATACAGAATAAAAGCCTTTACATCACCCTCTTTCAAGATGGTTTCCTCTGTAAAGACCGTGGCAAAAGGTTTATATTTGGACTACTGTGGTTGTAGCTTCTGCTTCAAACTGGCACTGAGTGAAGATGTGCACAAAAATGAAAAAAGGTAACTGAGCATGAACTTTTCATTTTTCAAAAAGCGGTTAAGTTTTGGTTCCGATTTAATTTTGGACAAAGATTTGGAGGGAATGGAGAGTCTACTTTATCCATAGTGTTCTGTTCATCCCTAAAACATTACGTCCCAATCCTTTAATACATCTTACTTCTGATCCTCATATTTCTATTTAATTAAAAATAAATAACAAATGTATTCCATTCGTCAGTCACGTCCTATGTATGGATTTTGTGTGTATGATTTTCCTCAGTATTTGCTGCTTTTTAATTTACTGGGGATTTTTTTTCAGTTAATATCTCAAGCCCTAACAGCAGCTATCTTTTGTTGTTCAGATAACATTAATATTTTGTCACCTTATGCAGAAGCATGTGCTAATAGAGTCAATGTACGAATCACAGTCTAAGAATCCCTAGCAGTATGGGGATTAGAACTGGACCCAAACTAATAGGTGGAATGAAATCTGCTTGCCCCCAAATAGTGAGGAAGTTTAGTTTGGGTCTTTGCAACTCCAACCTTTTTCCTCAAAGAGGCCAAATTGGAGCATCAGTTCCAAACTAACCTCAAACTTTGGAGATGTTTGGATTCAAACGCTATTTTGGATTTGAAAGCTTGGGCCCATTTTTAACTCTGCCTCAGGATGCTATGGTATGAGATGTCATTTGGGGAATGTTGTGGTAAATACCCTTTAAGTTAAAAAGAAATAATTAACCTGTACAATCCATCAGTATATTTATGTAGCAACTATCACTGTAATAATTAGATGGCAAACACAGAAAATTATACAAGAGGATACACTAGCTGTAACCACCATAAAAGCAGAGTGACTCATTCTCAGCCTACATGGGAAATATCAAAACAAAACAGCAGCAGCAAAATGCATGAGGACTGGAAACAGATAATAAAGCAATTCAGAACAGCCATAATGCAGTAGATTATTTGTAAAGGCTGCGAGAGCTGTCTAATATTTCACAAATATTACATGTTATCTGTCTTAGTATTGGGTGGAGAATAGCTCAGTGGTTTGAGCATTAGCCTGCAAAACCCAGGCTTGTAAGCTCAATCCTCAAGTAGGGCCACTTAGGGATCTGGGGCAAAATCAGTACTTGGCCCTGGTAGTGAAGGTAGGGGGGCTGGACTCAATGACCTTTTGGGGTCCCTTCCAGTTCTATGAGATAGGTATATCTCCATTTAAAAAAAATTGTGGGGTTTGTTATAATTACACATGTTTAATTCAAGCAGGGGTTATTTGCATTTACACAGGAGACAAGAGCATCAGATGGTACTTAAAGGACAATATGGTTGTCATTCTCACTGAAGTTTTACCTCTGACCATGCTGGGTTCAACTGTCTAGCTCAGGGGTTCTCAAACTGGGGGTCATGACCCCTCAGGGGTCATGAGGTTATTACATGGGGGGGGGTCACAAGCTGTCAACCTCCATCCCAAACCACATTTCACCTTCAGCATTTATAATAGTGTTAAATATTTTAAAGTGTTTTTAATTCAGAAGAGGGGTCGCACTCAGAGGCTTGCTGTGTGAAAGGGGTCACCAATACAAAAGTTTGAGAACCACTGATTTAGCTGGTAACCCCAGGAGAGTAGGAACCAAGCAGGAAAAACTGAATCCCAGAATTTTGGGGCAGATAAAAGGACAGCCTGTGAAGACCAAGAGGGAGAGAGGACGGCAGGGACTGCTGGGGAAAGGGTGGGGTTCTTGGATAAGCTAGGCTTGTCTGGGCCATAAGGTAAGAGACAGATGCATGTAGACTGGTTGGTTGTGTGAAACCCTTCTCTCTTTTTATGCTTTGTTCCTACTATTGAGAACAAACAATACTCTCTTTAAAAGACTGTTTGGGGTTATTGTATTCACCACTGGTCACAGCTCCCAAGGAGGAGACTTGCAGTAGTTGAACCCAGTCAGGTCTGCACAGGGGAAGTGCAGGGGAGCAGTCAATAACAGGAGAATTGTGGGATTCCACCCTGAGAGAAGTGAAGGCCTGTCATTAGAAAAGGTGCACTCAGGAACTAGAAAGTGATCCAGGGGACAGCTAGCCCTGAACCATTATTCTCCTTGATACTAAAAGAAAGGAATTTTATAGAAATTTTATAGAAAACCAATAAACCTCTTTACTGTAGTAAGAATGAATTCCTTTGTTACTGAAGTACAGGCTATGCATATTTCTGATCTTCACAGGTGGCATTATGCCTCACTGCACACTGTAGTTCTCAATAGCAACTGCCTCTTTCTTATAGCACTGTTCTGAAGAGATGCTAACATCCCTCACAAAGGTTTGGATCAACTGTGGGCCATAACCTATATAAATGCATTTTAATATCAGTTTATGGGGTTAAAAATGTCTCTTGCTGCATACTTCACTAGATATTATGGAGATGAGTGCTTTACAAATGCAAATTCATACACAAACAGTAATTTTTTTAGCAATCATTTTTCACTCAGGGGTAGCATTATTTGGCACTGCCAGATCAGTGTAGCCTCTGCTATACACTTAATTATGGTGAGAATAAAGCAAATGAGCATTGGACAAGTCATTTTAATCAAATTTTGCAGTTTTATTAGAAAGGTCACATTTACGGTTCCATTGAGGTTGATGGAATTTCAACCCCCAGGGGTGAATTTGTCCTGAAGTGTGCAAGCAGCACAGCATCTTTTCTAGAAGGCTTCATTCATCTTGATGAGAGGTGATATTTAATAGATCTGTAGGCTAACAGGTGGCAGAAATCTCCATCCTTCCTCATGCCTCTGCTATGATAATTATAATAAAACTGGGATAGCTATTGTGTTCAAAACATGACAGCAGTTGGCACAGAGGTGCGGAGGATGTAAGACACTCTTATCAAGAGTTTCTGATGGGGAATCATATTTACAGATCTCTGGGGTTACCCTTGTTCTTAATATAAAGGAACATCACCACCACCACTATGGGATTTTGTTTATAGTTCCAAGTTCTGATTTCTAATATACCTTACATAAAATCATAATGTCATTACCATAATATAAATAGACTATAAATACCCAAGATGATCCAAAACTCTAGATAGACTTTCTCCTGATTATTTTTAAAGTTCTTTGACTTGTGAAATACCCTTGAAAAGTATTCACTGTGGCTTGTAGAGACCCCAAATACAAGTAAGCAGAATTGAAAACTTGAAAAGGAATTGCAAGTCTGATACTTAAAATGCATGTTTATCTAGTTATCCATAGCCTATAACTCCAATGTAATAACAAGCCTCAAAGTATATCAATAAAGCAAAAAGTGGAAGAGAATTTAATCAATTTCTGCATTTTATTAGCTCTCTGCAGGCTGCTGCACTCAGCTCTGTTAAGTAAGTGACTTGTTTACAGACTGGTTGTTGGAGGTTTGGTTTCCAGAGTGGAACTTGTCGCTGTCATTGGTTAATTGAAAATAAAATCTATACATAGATTTAAAAAAAATGTTTTTGAAATGCGGCAGTGGATTTAGTTAGTGTTTATGTGCTTACTTCCTTGGCAATAAATACAAACAGTATGTCACTAATTAAACGCTTTGAATCAAAGCTCTGTATCCACCCTGCTTCTATTTTTTCTAATAAGCTGATGGTAAATTGGAGCAATCATATTTACTTTGTTCTGCACCAAAGTTTTGCTGTCCCTTTAATCAAGAGACAGAGTTATTAAGAGTGTGATGTGCTGAGGCATTTGAAACATTTTATGAGATGTGAGGAACCAGCTAAGCATCCCTTTCTGATTTTATTCTATTGTGCTTAGC
This sequence comes from Mauremys reevesii, assembly GCF_016161935.1. Taxonomy (NCBI): domain Eukaryota; kingdom Metazoa; phylum Chordata; order Testudines; family Geoemydidae; genus Mauremys; species Mauremys reevesii. The sequence goes on from NC_052625.1 coordinate 97,339,486, forward strand.
CTTTTATTACAGACTCATTGCTGTAGAATCTGAGTGCCTGAAAGCACAACATGCACAGGAAACTCAGTAAGAGACAGTTTTTAGATGTGGTGGGACATTTTCAAACCAAAGCCAGAAAGCTAAATAAGAATGGAAACTGTTCATCTGCACTCAGCTGATGAATGCAGCAGATATTTATGCTAGTCTTCAAATTATTTGATTCACCCAGAGCTGTGGGTTAAGCAGGATACCCAACCAATGCCCTTTGCCATTGTTCAACATAAAAGGGAGTGAAGAGAGACCTTTGTGGATCCCCAGGAAAAGAAACAGAGAGGGAAGAAGGCCCAGAAGATGCTGGACATACATTTGTCCCAAACACACCAAATGGGACCAGCAAGCCCCTGAGTTTCTCCCCAACAACACAAAAGTAGGCTGGTAGAAGAGTTGGGGTTTGCATAACAGTATTATGTACTGTTATCCATTTTTGAAGTAATGATGATAGAGTCTGGCACACTTACATGTAATTATGAAATATTAATGCTAGGTTGTTGCCTTATTAATTAATTTCATTATTATTATTGTTTTCCTGGTAATTCTAGCAGCAGGACATGAATTGAAAGGGAAAGATCAGCATTTAGGCCAGCAGCTTAAAAGGTTGCCCACTCCGTGGAATCAATGCCAGTTGGGGAGTGCTCCATCTGTGGTCATGGACGGAGGTACTCTACAGCCAGACACCCATTCACAACCCTTCTGTTGCTCTCTGGACCCTGTGGCTCTGCCCAGTTATCCTCTCCAACAAGAGACAGAAGGAACAAGGCTGTTGACACTGCAGGTCACATGATGTCAGGGGCTAACATTCAGCTAAATTTAGGTACATATCTGGAGCTTAATACAGCACTACCAACATAGCATTGTACCAGGAAAGCTGATAGAATCATAGGCTTAGATGACATAAGCCAGTGATCTGAATTCTCTCTTGCCATCTGTTGATGACATGGAGGGAAAGACCTCCGTGGCAGAGCATATTTGCACAGAAACACCTACTTTGCCAAGGTATTCAGTAGAATGTTTTGCCAAACTGTAGCTGTTTTGGGTTAAAATTCACTTAAATTTTGACTAAAGGGCAGCAGAACTGTACTTAATATGCCCTAGTTGAGGGGCAAACGATTACCACCCAAGATACTGTGGGGCAGGTGTTTACTTACTGCTTGCACACTTTTCATAATTGATGCTGTGTTCCCTCTCCTCTTAATAAAAGCTTTTTTTTTAAGCACAGACATAGTGCTTGCGAGAGAGGAAGAATTCTGTCTTAGAGTTGTACCAGGGTGGTACTTACTGTTCTTGAGCTGGTTCTGTTTTGTAATGTTACATTTCCCTCCCAAATGACAATGAGCTAAGGGTCAAATCTATCAAATTTCAGTCCTGGACTAGTGACATCTTTAAAATCTATTTTCTTGGGCACCATCCAGACTAGCAACATCTGCCTTGTCCTGTGGAGAGCAAAGCATCTCCCCTTTTCAACAGCTTAAAGCATCTGTTTCCAACCAGGCCTGTTCATGAGATATAGTCTTAAAAATGGCATATCATTCAGAAGAACCATGTACATTGCATGACTTTTTGTGAAGTGTGTCTATTTTTCTACTTCACAATATGTATTAACTGAGCTTCTCTAAAGGGGCCAGCTATCACTTTAAAATTGCATGTATTGTACCAATCGTCCCTAATATTTTAACCCTGATAGAGATATCTGTCTCATTAGTTACACTATCAACAGTACAGCAACAGAAACAGATTCTTGTTTGTACAATTGCTTCCTGACTCCCAAACAGCATTCTTTGCTCTTAAAGTCTGTTGCTATTCCATCTGCACAAGGGTGGCCAGGGAAATGGCTCATAGGCGTGACCACCCCATCCAGGAAATGAGGACAGAGAAGAAAATGTTACTTGTCAATGCAGACCTCCTCTTCTCTGAATGTTTCCCCTCAGTTCCTCCTCCGCTCCCCTCCCCAAGTTAGCTAAAGGGAGGATAATCATAGAAACATAGAATATCAGGGTTGGAAGGGACCTCAGGAGGTCATCTAGCCCCTGCTCAAAGCAGGACCAATCCCCAACTAAATCATCCCAGCCAGGGCTTTGTCAAGCCTGACCTTAAAAACCTCTAAGGAAGCCGATTCCACCACCTCCCAAGCTAACCCATTCCAGTGCTTCTCCAACCTCCTAGTGAAAAAGTTTTTCCTAATATCCACCCTAACCTCCCCAACTGCAACTTGAGACCATTACTCCTTGTTCTGTCATCTGGTACCACTGAGAACAGTCTAGATCCATCCTCTTTGGAACCCCCTTTCAGGTAGTTGAAAGCAGCTATCAAATCCCCCCTCATTCTTCTCTTCTGCAGACTAAACAATCCTAGTTCCCTCAGCCTCTCCTCATAAGTCATGTGCTCCAGCCCCCTAATCATTTCTGTTGCCCTCTGCTGGACTCTTTCCAATTTTTCCACATTCTTCTTGTAGTGTGGGGCCCAAAACTGGACACAGTACTAGATGAGGCCTCACCAATGTCGAATAGAGGGGAATGATCACGTCCCTCGATCTGCTGGCAATGCCCCTACTTATACAGCCCAAAATGCCATTAGCCTTCATGGCAACAAGGGCACACTGTGGACTTGTATCCAGCTTCTCGTCCACTGTAACCCCTAGGTCCTTTTCTGCAGAACAGCTGCCTAGCCACTCGGTCCCTAGTCTGTAGCAGTACATGGGATTCTTCCATCCTAAGTGTAGGACTCTGCACTTGTTCTTGTTGAACCTCATCAGATTCCTTTTGGCCCAATCCTCTAATTTGTCTAGGTCCCTCTGTATGGTATCCCTACCCTCCAGTGTATCTACCACTCCTCCCAGTTTAATGTCATCTGCAAACTTTCTGAGGGTGCAATCCACGCCATCCTCTAGATCATTAATGAAGATAATGAACAAAACCGGCCCCAAGGCCAAGCCTTGGGGCACTCCGCTTGATACTGGCTGCCAACTAGACATGGAGCCATTGATCACTACCTGTTGAGCCCGATGATGTAGCCAGCACATACTTCTTTAACTTGCTGGCAAGAATACTGTGGGAGACCATATCAAAAGCTTTGATAAAGTCAAGGAATAACATATCCACTGTTTTCCCCTAATCCACAGAGCTAGTTATCTCATCATAGAAGGCAATTAGGTTAGTCAGGCATGACTTGCCCTTGGTGAATCCATGCTGACTGTTCCTGATCACTTTCCTCTCCTCTAAGTGCTTCAGAATTGATTCCTTGAGGACCTGCTCCATGATTTTTCCAGGGACTGAGGTGAGGCTGACAGGCCTGTAGTTCTCTGGATCCTCCTTCTTCCCTTTTTTAAAGATGGGCACTACATTAGCCTTTTTCCAGTCATCAGGGACCTCCCCCGATTGCCATGAGTTTTCAAAGATAATGGCCAATGGCTCTGCAATCACATCCGCTAACTCCTTTAGCACCCTCGGATGCAGCGCATCCAGCTCCATGGACTTGTGCTCGTCCAGCTTTTCTAAATAGTCCTGAACCGCTTCTTTCTCCACAGAGGGCTGGTCACCTCCTCCCCATGCTGTGCTGCCCAGTGCAGTAGTCTGGGAGCTGACCTTGTTTGTGAAGACAGAGGCAAAAAAAGCATTGAGTACATTAGCTTTTTACACATCCTCTGTCACTAGGTTGCCTCCCTCATTCAGTAAGGGACCCACACTTTCTTTGACTTTCTTCTTGTTGCTAACATACCTGAAGAAACCCTTCTTGTTACTCTTAACATCTCTTGCTAGCTGCAACTTCAAGTGTGATTTGGCCTTCCTGATTTCACTCCTGCATGCCTGAGCAATATTTGTATACTCCTCTCTGGTCATTTGTCCAATCTTCCACTTCTTGTAAGCTTCTTTTTTGCATTTAAGATCAGCAAGGATTTCACTGTTAAGCCAGGCAGGTCACCTGCCATATTTACTATTCTTTCTACACATTGGGATGGTTTGTTCTTGCAACCTCAATAAGGATTCTTTAAAATAAAAGATGTACTTTGGTTCTGCTCTCTATTTTGCAAATGTTTCTCTGCAATTTTCTTAGAAAAATATCAAACGTAGAGCAGATGGGTTCTTGGAAGGTAGATATGTACTTTATGTTGTATTTTCCAGTAATATTCTTTATTTTCTTTCCTGAAGTAATAAATTATACTGCTACTGTGCAAAGACTTAAAGACTGTTTTAAAATTTTATTTTGTTCTCTTGATTTTTTTGTCCAGTATAAGCACTGGTGGAAATCTAAGTTTAAATGAACAGAGAAATTCCTACTCTGTACAGAGAAAATGTTTTATACATTTCCTAATGCCAAAGCACACAGAAAGATTATGTGCTTCAATGGAAACTTAAGCAGAATAGGGCTTTTTCTGAGGCAATAAATATATCTATTTCCTGTTCTTATAGTAGTTATTATACTATTATATATTAGCATTTCTATTAAGCTGTTGATTAAAAGTACAAAAACCAAAACCCTGTTTCTTGCAGATTGCTCAGTGCTAATCCTCTGGCTTGCACCAATCCTGTTGGATCAAACTTTACAGAGCAAGGCTGCTCCAAAGGCATGCAACAATTGGATGAAGCTAATAATTTGCTATGCAGTATGGAATAAGTCTGTGGAACTTATCAGCACAGAAAATTATTGAGGAAAATACATTAGCAAGCTTTTCTTTAAATAGTTTTGGTGGATTGTGACCCAGTCCAGCACCCAGGTATTCACACCCTCCACAGAATTGTAATATCTCGGTACAAAATATTCCTTGTGAAGTATCATTTGAAAACCCACTGATCATTAATAGCTGTGTTTATTAAGAGTTATGGATATATGCCGGAATTATGACTAAAGTGTATTTAAACACCAGGCATGTCAAGGGGAGTTAAAAACAGGTCTATATTAAACAAAGGAATGTGGGTTTACCTCCGTTTACATACAAGCAGTAATCAGGACTATCAAGACAGCAGAGAGAGGAGATTGCAGGAAACGGAACAATCTGCATTTTAGCAAACACTAGTGGGGAGAGGGGGAACAGCAATGAGTTTCCTTCACTACCAGACCCCATGTCACCTTCCTTATAGATTGAATAAACTTTACTTTGAGGGATAACCTTCGAAACAATCCATTTCAAAGGTTCACTAGACTATAAAAGGGAGGGGCAGAAAACACCAAGTGATCTCTTTCACCTAAAAAGACAAAGGAACTAGGGTGACCAGACAGCAAATGTGACACAGGGGTTGGGAGTAATAGGAGCCTCTATAAGAAAAAGACGCAAAAATCGGGACATCTGGTCACCCTAAAAGGAACCAGCACTTTGGGGCTTCTGGAGGAAATCCTGACCAGGGTGAGGAAATCAGCCACCATCTTGCTGGAACACTATGGGTGAGAAAACCCATCATGAACAAAGCCATCTTGAAAAAAGCCTGTGTTTTGTTAAATTAAGTTTTAGACTTTTAGATGCATGTTTTCACTTTTCATTGCTTGCAACCATTTCTAACTTTCTCTCTTGTACTTGGTCACTTAAAATCCTTCCTTCTTGTTGTTCATCAGCTTGTTTTCCTATTAATCTCAATGAACAGCACTGTGTTTAAGTAAAAATGAATGTTAACTCCAGTCAATGTGGCAAGCTGTTGGGTTTTGTCTCTTTAAAAGAGCAAACAGATCTTTTTATTCCTCTGAATGTTGCAGGAGAGGGCTGGACATTGCAGAACACACAAGTCTGGGAAAGTGTTGGGGTCACCTGTTAACATCAACCAAGTCGGGTAAAGACAAGAGTGTGTCTGTGATAACTGCTGGCAGGCTGTTGGTTTCAAAGTAGCTGAATCAGAGCTGAATAGCACACAGAACATGAAGTGCATGCTGGCTGCTGGCTGTGTGTGTGACCCAGGCAGGAAGCCAAAACTAGCAGAAGCATTTTGGGGCACTCAGGTTTACAATGCAAGGTGTGACACAACCTTTCAATGGTCTGAACTGCTCACCAGAACATGACATGGATATTATAATGTTAGTTGGGGTGACTATTATAAGTTTGAGAGACTGTTTCTCTTCTCATTCACTTTTTTCATCTCTTTGTATCTTTCTCAAAAAATTCCTTTGGGGTTGAAACATGATTGTTTTCATGAATATAAGGAAAGCACTTGAATTTATAGTACATTAGCTAGGATAAGTTTTAAGAGATGTCAATTCTCATGCTTCAGTGCATGAAATGAATGCCAGCTGAAATCAACAAGAAATTCCCCACTTTCATAGAACCATATTGTACAAGTAGATAGTTGTTTTTCCATCTCCCTTTGAAGTATGTAGTAAGAGACACTAAGTTTCAGGATACTGGATTTGACAGAGCACTGATCTGTTTTTCTATAGCATTCCTGGATTGGACCCTCCAGTCCAGCCAAGATGAGCCCAGAACAAGAGATTAAAAGTGTGTGAGGGGGGCAGGGTGGGGCCTGCTTTAAACCACTTTTACAGCTCAGACCTGTGGAACAAATCAGAACATCCAGTGAGCTGTTTTCATTATTCTACTGCCCAAGGCAGGGCCGCCCAGAGGATTCAAGGGGCCTGGGGCAAAGAGGGGAAGCAGCGGCGGTCTGGGTCTTCAGTGGCATTTTGGCGGCGAGGGGCCCTTCAGTCACTCCATATCTTCAGCAGCACTGAAGGGCCCCTCGCTGCCGAAATGCGGTCAGTTAAGCCAGCTTTTGGGTGGCTTGGTATAACCAGACTATCACAAAACAGAGTGAGGTCTAGCATATGGTTTTCCTCTACAGTGGAAAAGTAGTCTCCTCTAAAATGGCAAGAGGCAGCTGTTTAATGGCACATAGCACTAGTATAAAACTGGCTGAAACTGCAGGGGAGATTTTTTAGGAGGCAGAAATAATAAACAAAATGGCTTCTGGTCAGAACACTGGATTCCGTATCCTTACCCTTGCCAAAAGCGCAATGGACTCTTTAAGGACTACAAATGGCAAGTACCTTCGTTTTCTGTCTCCTTTGAAAGTAAGCACCTGCAGCAGGAGAGGACCTTCTAACACCATATTAGCTCACAACTAAAAGTGCCATTTATTGAATCACCAACACCACTTCTAACAACACCTTCGGTGGCGTTCTTTAGAGGTACCTCTTTCAATACTAACTAGGCCAGTGCTACTTAATTTATGAAATGTGATGGGATCTCAGCATCAGGTGGGATGGCTGCAGGCTAAAAATGACTAAACGTGGTAGAGATACATTTCATTTAAATAAATAAATAAATAAATAAATAAATAAATAAACAAACAAACAAACAAAAATAAATAATAAGTGGACTAACCTGTCCAGTAATAGATTAGGTGCAAATAAGAGTTTTCCTGGATGTTCCATTGAACGCCAGACTAAGCCAATCATCAGTATCTCTAACCAGGCACATTCCAGTAGATGTACCTGATCATGGAGTGTTAAATCCACAAACCCTGAAAAAAATAAACAGGTTACAGGAGATCCATACTCTGTGTGAAAACAATAATTAAATATTTCTGTTAGTAAACCGAAGTATTTAGAAAATCAGATAACAGGCTGTATTAGGAGGCTTTAGGGCTGGGTTCTAGATGGTCTGAATTAAAAAAAAAATTAGTTCCTTGTTTTCATGTCTGACTCATATCTACATATACTAGTTATCATTTTTACCATCCATTTAGAAAATATGACAAAATGGCAAAACTGACTAATAGTTCGCAATAATGGCTCTAATCACCAGAACCTGGAACATTATGAACTTCATGGTAGAACAGATGTTGCATGAGCTCTGGAGCAACTAAGCACCTTGTAAATGTTGAGTTTGTGCTTTTGCCTGAGACAGTGCTACAAATATATTAGCAAGTACTTATGAAAGCCTAACTGCAGCTCCTAGATGCAACAATTTTCTTTTGTAGTGAGTTAGTCCCTTCACCGAAGACACTGCAGTCTGTCTCTTACTATGCATTTGTACAGCCCTTGGTGTGATGGAGCGGATATAAATGTGGCTTCTGAATGATATGTCAATACAAATTAATAAATAAAATAATAATAATAATGGAAGAGACTGTGTCAGCAAGGAAATAAATAAATGGTAAAATAAAAAGCACATTGTCTGGGTAGTCAAGTGATATGCTAATGAGATACACAGCCTTTCAACTCCTATGGCCCTGATTCTGATTTAGTTACACTGATATAAAGCAGCAATAACTTCAGTGTAGATATACGGGTGTAAAACCAGATTAGGCTCTATGTCACTGGCCTGAAACAAAGTAGTTTCTTAGAGCAGTGTTTCTCAATGACCAGTCTGTGGACTGGCACCAGTCCCTGAGATCTCCTTGGCACAGTTTAGGAAGGCAGTAAGCCAGTCCCTGGTATCAAAAAGTCTTAGAGAATGATCTTCTGCTTTGGTTGGCTGCCATTATCATCTGTTTGCCTAGTGAAATGAGTTGGTAAGATTAATAGCACTACACAGATGTCCATATCACAAAAACAAAACAACCCCACCCAGTTACAATCATCACAATAGACACACCCAGGCTTTACTGAGTATGGAGACTGAATCATCTCATTCCTAGAAGTTGTCTCTTCTAGGGTTGCAGTAAATTGGTAGGGCAGTGAGGAGAAGCATCCACTACTATTGCCCTTGCTGTACATGTTCTGCAGATAGAGGGACTTCAGTTTCCAGGTCTGACAATCGGGCTCTTTTTATAAGCACTACATTCAGTCCAAAGGAATAAATAATGTATTGGTTGCATAATATAACCTACTAGATGACACAAAACATATCCTGGAAGTTATAAAGATGTACAACAACATGAAGTGAACAAAAAGAGACCAGTTACAAAATAACATATCTATATGTACTTCATTAAAAGGTTCGTAGATTCCAAGTCTAGAAGGAACCACTGGTCTCATCTAGTCTGACCTCTTGTATAACACAGGCCACAGAACTTCTCCCAAATAATTCCTAGAGCGGATCTTTTACAAAAACATCCAATCTTGATTTAAAAATGACTACTGATGGAGACTGCCCAACCTTGGTAAGTTTTTCCAATGGATAATTACCCTCACATTTAAAAATGTGTGCCTTATTTCTAGTCTGAATTTGAAATTCCAGTCTGAATTTATAGAGAGATTGATAATATACAAAATACATAGAAATTCTCTTGAAACAAATGTTATTTATCATTTGTATATAGTTCTCTCCAATACAATGTAACTCTGATCTGAACACTTGAACCATACTGCTGATCTTTACCACTGTGAAATATTTTTAAAGATTTTATAAATGATTCATACTTGCACATTAAGGCACACAGGTTACATGGTAAACAGCCTTATTAACCAAGTAAGTGCTCTTGGCTTTCAAATAATATTCTCAGAAGAAGTAAATGAATAATTTCCAAGTAATATACTACTGTATGTAGTCAATAGTGTAGAATTGGTTTCTCTCTCTCTTCACTACATTGAGATGTCTAAGAAACTGGTATTGTATTTATCTCCACATTTCAAGCTGTTTGTTGTGTTAAAAATGTGGTTTTGAATTAGTACATAAAGAGGAGAAAGAACAGATCTAATTCATAGAAAATAAAAAATATGTTCACTTCTTTCCCTCAAAACACTGAACTATGGATTTATATGTAATGCTGTTGAGTGTTAAACAGGTCTGTTTGTGAACTGCATCCTACTCAAATTGTTGGTGAACTTGATTATATCCTGGATTAAATCCTTTCAGATATGACAAACGAGGGTGAAGTGGGCCAGCTCAGCACAGCTCACTATGCTGCTACTGTTTTGGAGGACGCAATCTTGTGTCCAAAAATCTAAGCTTTCATTTCTTAAAAAAAGTAATTTTCTCCCACTTTGAAGTTTCTCTTTGCAACCATAAACTGTGCACTGATACACTGATGTCTGCCTGAATTTGTAGACAGCCTAAAACAATAGAGCTGCAGCCTAAACATGAACGTTGTTAACTCTCTCAGTGCTAATCAAAGCATGCAAGAATGAACACAGATAAAGATAACCTGACATCACTGCATGCAGAGTGTGCAAGGAATAAGAAAAATGGTCAGGCTATGCAAGCTATCTAGTGTAAGTGGTGCGTCTCATTTTAGTGCCTCTGGTTGGTGGTACTTGGGTTGTAAGCAATAACCTGGAAGAGTATCACTACTTTTCTTTTGCAGTTTGCCCCCCAGATTACCATTATTTCAAATTCCCATTCAGCATATTAAAAGCCAATTATATCGCCACCATTTCACACTGTCCCACAATGGAATGCTTCTAAGAAAAAGAATATGCTGCAGACAATTTGAATTTTTTGCAATTGTCCTAATCCACTACACTGTAAAACTGTGGTAGTTTTACAGTACTTTGAATGCCAAATTTTTGGCACTCCTGTAAAGCTAGAGCCATATTTCACATTTGGATTCAACCTAAAAGCAAAAACAAACAAAGCCACCACTTCCTTTTTGAAACTCAGCAGAGTAATAAGTTAAGTAACAACAATAGCATCCCACATAGCTCTTTTCATTCCAAAAGTTCCCAAATCATTTAATAAAACATAAGAACCAACTTCACCCACCTCAGAAATACAGCCATTGCTATTGCTTAGGAACAGAGTAACTGGAAATGAGCGAACGTCATGGAACTTAAAGTTTTGTGAACTGTTTATTGGGTTTGCGAATTAGGAGTTGTAAGCCTTTTCTTCCTGTTATTTTAACTTATTTTATTCTGTTTTTAAAAAAGCAAAACCACATTTTTCAAACGAAAGGGAGGCCTCTGCTACAAGTTAGTGATAGAAAACAGTGTATCAATGCTAGACTGCCCTTTATAGAATGTTTATTTCCCCCAAATAGAACTTCTCTTCCTCTGTTCCATTTCTCACATGCGCTCGTGTCTTTGTTTTTCACTCTGCCTATTTTCTGCTCCATTTTTAACCCTATATTTTTTCACTGGCTATGTTTTGGTCCCCCTTTCGTCCCCCATCCCCACATCAGAGCAATAACATTCAATTTTAAACTGAATTTTGAAACCCAAAAAGGACATTTAGGAAAAAATTTGCTCATCCCTAGCAGCAAGTCTACATGACATTTAAAGACAGGAAGCAACAAAGTGCTTACTTAATAAAACACTTTGCCAGATCTATAGATTGGGATACTGCATTACTTTTTTTCATTACCGACACTCAAAATGTACGGCGTACATTCATAAAATCCCATTTTTGGCTACATTCATGTTGTTAAAGTCTGAAAGTGAAATTCTTCCAGATTCTAATATCTCATTTTGGTGCTTTTAAAAAAAACAACACACTCCACTGCTGACAAATTAATAATAAACTATAAAATCAGCCCAGTTCTGCCTACAAATAGAGCTGTCACAGGCTCCAGTTGACACATACACTATCCTGTAGAAGGCAGCAGTATATGCCGCATACACCAGCTGATATATTATACCTTATACCAGAGAGGCAGAGCATGTTAAAGCAGCAGCAAATCAATGGAGCGGAAGCAATACCATATTCCTTCACTGATTGACTACAAAAAATGGAATAAGACTGGGGATTCAAAGTTTGCAGGTCCCACCATCTGAAAACAGACAGAGTAGCCACACATGGTGGGAGGAAGCACATACCTCTGTAGACTCTCATAACCTTCTTTATTTAGCATTTGGAGCATTCCTACTGGAGGAAGTGTCACCATGGAAAGTATTTCAAGGTAGTTGGGAAGGCACCCAATCACGTCAGTGGCTGCTGGGGTAGAATTTATTCCCATGCTGACTTCATGGAAGATGTTTGTGCACAAAGTTGTTTTGTTTTGACACAACACTATGTAGTGGTCAATTGGTTTTCATTTCTTGTTACACTGATGCGTTCACATTCATTTAAATTTGATTCAGAACACAAGAAATAATGTGTTTGCTGAACTGCAAGTGCAAGAAACTCTTCCACTGTTCCAAGTTCCTTGACAAAGGGCACTTGTTGTCTGTGTGTTTCAGGGACAACAACCACTTGTATGTTGGAACCCACATCTCCACTATCAAGCTTGCAGGTGACTTTGTGTTCTTCTGTTGGAGCTTTACTGATACCTGCATCTTGCTTATGAACAGCGAGAATGTTTTAAACACAAATGTGAAGCAACCCAGCCAGGAGCTGGTTATTAAGAGTCCAATCCACAAAGCCAATGGATTCAGATTTCTTCAGCGTGTTAGACAAAACCATGCTCCTATTCAAGCCAGTGGCCAAACTCCCATCAGTTTCAATAGGGAAGGATCAGACCCTATACATTCATTATAAGACACTAGTGACTTGCTTTACATCATTTGTATTTACAACTCCCTCAAGGTCTGACAGACAACTTGTTATCTAGAACATCTTTCTCCTTTACTGCTTAGTGGAAGGGACTGCAGAAAAGGGTATTAAACTTTCAAAAGATCTGCATAATTACAAAATTATCAAAATGATGCAGAAGGAGCTTTCATTTATTCACTTATTTTACTTTTAAGGGGTCAGTAGAGGAATTTTTCCAGTGTGGCCTATGGAAAAGTTCAAAACTAAATTAGATAATACCTTATATAAACGGTGGATGAGTTATCCTAACTAAGTAAAAGAGGTGTAGACTTGAAAGCATACGGGAGCTCTCTTCAAACCTAAATGCCCTCCACAGAAGGCTTTAAAAGCGGTGCGATATTATAATAAGATTCTATAATTTTGACAGCTATCTTGCACTTCTTTATTCCCCAAATAGCATACTCACCACAATTTTCAGAAGAAGGAGGGAAAGGAACTAAAGCCATACAAACAAGGCTGTCAGCCTACATATGCAAAAACAATCCCATTGATTGCCTTCACACCACAAGGAGGATCATTACAGTGAACGTCTATCATTTCTTGAAAAATAGACCAAGGCTCGCCAGATGAAATGTATAAAGTTTCTCTTGCAGTAGGAAACGATACTAATAAGTCATCCTCAGTTTATCCTCTGATACAATTATAAATATATCTGCTTTTCTTATTTTTTATATCATGGATTATAATCACAGTCTCTCAGGTACAGATGTACGTTAAAAAAAATTGCAAGTAGGTGACGCCTGCCACATTAACATAAATATTCCTAAAACTCAAACTCCATTTGGTGGAAGAAAAAAGCAAAGCAAAGCAAAGAAAAAAAACACACTCACATACAACATTTCAAGCAGACCTTAAAGAGATCAGCCTTTAGCCTCATCCCTCTGTTCATACAATATTCCGTTAACCGTCTCTTGAGTTCTTGTTAAAACAAATACATTATTTGCAGTTCTTATTTTTTCTTTTCCATAACTTATCCAGTAATGCTGTAGGTCAAACTTTATTCCTATCTCCAGGATACATCAATCCATCTTCTACATCACATCACTCTGGCTCTTTACTCCACACAGTGTTATTTTTTTTGGGGGGGTCAAGAACAAATATAGACAAAGTGATTTGAATAAAGTAAGAATTTAAACCTTTGCTCAAGACTTGAACCAAAACTTTGGTCTTCTTTTTCCCTTCTAACTAATTTTTCTACTTTTTGTGGCCTCTGCCTTTCCAGGCTCTGGCCAGGCCAAGAACCCCTAAAAATTTCACAGTTCACTATTTCTAGCCCAATGGAAAAGGGGAAATACAATAAATATTTTCAGAAACCCTACTGTTCTGAGATTTTCAGCCAGTTTTGCATTCCTAAGAGTTTTGGATTGTTCAAATCCTTGGGCAGGAGGAGCGACTAGCGGGTGCAACTTAGGTAAAGAATCACAAAGGAACTATTTTGGAATCCTCTGGCCTGTTTTCCGTCATCTCCCAAACATAGTTTGTAGCTGAGGATGCACTAAAACAGAGGTCGGCAACCTTTCAGGAGTGGTGTGCCGAGTCTTCATTTATTCACTCTAATTTAAGGTTTTGTGTACCAGTAATACATTTTAACGTTTTTAGAAGGTCTCTTTCTGTAAGTCTATAATATATAACTAAACTATTGTTGTATGTAAAGTAAATAAGATTTTTACAATGTTTAAGAAACTTCATTTAAAATTAAATTAAAATGCAGAGTCCCCCGGACCAGTGGCCAGGACCCGGGCAGTGTGAGTGCCACTGAAAATCAGCTTGCGTGCCACCTTCGGCATGCGTGCCATAGGTTGCCTAACCCTGCACTAAAACTACACTTGCCTGCAATACTCCCTGAATAGGCCATTACACCATCAGGGAACACCAAGTTGCAATGTGCTCCAGCTCTAGCAGAATGCCAGCCAGGGATTCCTCCAGAATAGTTGACCACTTAGGATAGTTTTTTGGCCTCTTTGCCACACCACAGCAAGGCAAAAGACCAGTATTAGACCAAATGTGTATATCTGAGCAGAACCAACTATCCAACCCCTTTGGGTTTTCCACTCACTAGTCAAGAAGTTTTTCCCCACTAAGATTCCAACATTGATATCAAAAGTAAATAAACATCTGTCAATGGCTTCCAACTTCACTGGATTCTAGAACTGTAATTTCTTGGGCAAAGGTGTTCACTAATAACTCCTGGAAAAATGTCAAAAGCAGCAACATTTCTGGTTACTGAAGGGAACGAAGTACTCGGGAGTCAACCCTTCTAATGATAGATAAACCCTCTCTGTTGCTCTGGCTGAGATGAAATATGTTGTCCCACCATCTCCCAACCTACTCCATCTAAGGCCAGGAAGTAAAAGGAAGTACATAAATTGTCCTCAGTCTGTAGGCTGCCTCAGGTGTGGCTGTGAAATAAGGCAAACAGGCAACTTTTCATATGCAAAGTAGACTACAATGGGGCACAATTTCTAATGATCAAAGAGCCATAAAATTCAGTGGGCCATAAAAAACACATGTGTAAAATCAAATAAAAAAAGAAAATGAAAAGCAATTAGGAAAAAATTATTAAAGATTATCTTTGTATCCTTTTTATCATCTGTCTCTTGACTGCTGGACATTGTCCCTTGCTTATTGCTGTTCCAGGCCATAATCCATATGAAACTATTTCACCAAACCCTTTCCAAATTAACGACATATGACATAGTTCAGACTTCATCTATCATCTGATGTATCAAACCAAATTCTCCATTCTCGGAGCATCCATGCAAGATGTGGGATTTTTATATTTTCCTACTATTTTCCAGTGAGCAACACATTACTAAAAGGCTCAACAGGACGTTATACAAGAGACAAAAAATCTTGTTTTTGTTCCCTTTGAACAGAACTTTCTAATCAGCCCAATATGAAATACTTAAAACAAGCTGTGTTCATCTTTACTATACTAACATAAACACTTTAAAAAACCTAACAAACAACAACAAAACCCCAGGAAATTCAAAGTTAAAGCTGCCCCTCTATCCAAAGCCCATCCCATTGTTCCCAAGATAAACAATAGGACCTACTGAGACAACTTAATATTGAATTTCCTGGCTTTTGTCTATAAGGTCTTCAAACCAACAACAAGAGGTCTCTTATAATCCATACACTGTAGAAGACACTACCATCTAGGGACTTCAGGGAAATTTGAGATATGGTCCCCTTTTCACATACCTTGGTATTCATTATAACAAACTATTGTTATTTGCAGTATTGAAAGTTTTGAAAAATAGCATTACACATTAATAGAAGCTGCTTTCTACTGTTTTATGTAGTAATTCAACCCTTCAAAATCAGGTACAAAAGGCATCAATCTACACTGGGAACAAAGCTCTATGGAAATGAGGCAGACACACAATGGTGGGGGGAGGAGGGGGAAGATGGTTATGAGGTAACATCCCTCAACGAATAGCTACCATCAGCCCCAGCACAAACATGAAGAAATGGTGATAGATTAAAATAGATCTAGTTAGATAAATCTGACATCCTGGGAAGAACTACTCTCACAACAAGCTTCCCTCTCAGGCTGAGAACAAGAACAGAAGTTAGTCATGTTTTTAATGCATTACTGGAAGGTGCTCAGATATTCCCTGGATGAGCATGGTATAAGAACCTATAGAGAACAGAATGGAAACAAAACCAGCTTCAGTTCTTAAAAGGAGATGTGCCAAGAGAGGATACGCTCCAATGGCTTTAGATAATTTTGATTTTTACACATTGCTTTCCCCCTCATGTTGTATATTCTCTACCATGAATTGCAAGTGCATTGAGGCAGACACGGTTTTCCTGTAAAGGTTGTACAGCATCAAATACATTTCCAGCACTCAAATACATAAAGAACAATAATTATTACTGAAGGTCAATGGTGGCTTTGAAGTTATCAACAGTGGTCTTCTTAGTGGATGTTCAATGTGCCTCAGGTGGCACACAACCAGGATTAACCACCAAATTTAATCCGCTGATTGGATCATTAGCTTCCCCGGCCCGGCCACTGACGGGGAGTGCAATGTGAACACTGATCCATGCACTACAATCAACAGTAGTAGGGAGATACTGAAAGTGCAGACTCAGATTCTAAGACAAGGGTGAGGCTAAAGGAATGGCTTATTTTTACTCACTTTATCTCAAAATGTTGGCGATGAAAGGGCTGTATTGTTTCTGGGGCCTCCATCCTAGAAACTTTTATGCATGTGCATAACTTTAATAGTCCCACTAGAATTCAGTGGGACAACACACAGACCTGATCCTGACTAATTAAAGAGCTGATCCTGCAAAGACTTATGCATATGCTTAACTCTCTGCATGGGTGTAGTCTCATACTCAGGTACATAAAGTTAAGGCTGTGTATGATTGTAGCCAAAAAGCCCAATTCTCTTGCACAAGCAGTCCTCCCATTGACTTCAGTGGGAATAGGATCGGGCCCTTGATCTTCCTATATATTCTGTTCTTTATGTAGGATTTAAAAAAAAATAGGTTTCGTGTTTTTCATTGGGGAAAAAAAAACTCTCTCTGCAGGTCACCATGAGGCTAAGTATCAACCATAACTTAATTTCCTGGCTTTTTTCAGCATGTTTCACAACGTCTAAATTGAGTGAAATGTACTTTCATTTGGCAATGCAGTCATTTTGTTAACAAAAGAATATTCCAGAAAGTGCATTAACATGACCATTTTGTACAAATATGTTAAAGCTTTCCATCAGGGCAACATCATAAAAATACTTAGCACTCAGACAGCACTTCACATTTTCAAAGGGCATTAAATATTATTAACTGCATTTTACAGATGGCGCACAGCCGGGTTAAGTGCTCTGTGCAGGGCTGCACAGCGAGTCAGTGGCAGACTGGAATTAGGATTTAGACACATCTGGCTCCCAGGTACCAGACTCAAATCCTCTAAAATCTTCAAGCTGCAGAACTGTCTTTGAAATCTAGTTCAACCTTCACTCTGGTACTTGTGAATCAATTAAAAGAACAAATAAAGTCAAGTGAAACCAAACTGTTCCTAAAGAGCAGATGAAAGCCTCACTATATGAGAGCTGGGAGTAACTGATTTTAAAATGTGAGCAGAAAGTCCTGGCTGGAATGAAATAAAGGCACACAGATTAGTCCGTACAAACCTTCATTAATATGAGCAAAGTAACTGAGAATCATTGCATCTGGCTTGACCCAACTTCCCCATCCACCTCAAAGAAAATCTTTTGGAGTATTTATGTAAAATGGTTATTTTTAAAGATTATTTGTTAGTAAAGGCTGCCAACTTGCCAGTAAGAGTTTGTTATACTGTATTTATAAAGGTAAAAGGAATAACTTCTGTATTTTGCCTCTAAGAAACAATTATTTTGATATAACAAAGATCAGCAAAATGATGTTCATCACTATATAACAGTCAAATATAACAACACACATTTGTTGTCCGTAGCATGTGTTGTTAATTGTTTGCTTCTGCTGTGTCCCTAATCTAGTTGTCCAGTAATGCTTATCCAGGACTCGTGCTAGGTTTTGATGAATGTATCACCTTCTTTCTGCTGTTTATTCTTTCTTTCCCTTTAAGGTTGTCTGTTTTCCTTGGGAAATTCAGATTTACAATCCAAATGGATAAGGCCTTGACTGCCCACAGAGCAACACAAGCCTTATGCTTCTCCCACTGAAGTCAAGAAACAAACAGTCAATGGCAAAACTCACACTGGCTTTAGTGGTACAGGAGCAGGTCTCCCTCCTCCTCCCTGGATACTTAGTACTGTACAATTATTCCAGGTTTCAGTCCAGTTGAAGGGAGCCTTTGTTTTATTGATTAGTCGATGTTTGGTACGGCTACAAATGGGTTCGGGTGCTTCATTGAGAATTCAATGTGTTTTATCAGTTAACTAGATTGGAGGTTCTCAAACTGTGGTCTGCGAGCTCCATTCAGTGATCCGTGGATAGTTCCCTCTAAGGTGCACACCTGGGCATCCACACACGAGAAAATGAAAAGCCATCCACCTAATTAGTGGAGCCGTGCAGGCATGGCTCCTTTAAATTAGGTGCCTGGACCCTGGAGAAGACACACACATAAGGTGAGGTGGTGGCCTTGGGGGGGAATAGAGGGTAGGTGGGAGGGGGCAGTGGGATGGGAAGAGGAGGTGGGGGGAATTTGGGATGTGCAGGGCTGCAGAGGTCAGAGAAAGAGGTGACTTTCCCCAGCTCCATGGCTGCATCTGCCAGGGAGAGATGGCCCTCCTTCCCAGCCTCAGCTCTGTGGCTACTGTGGCAGAAGAGAGATCCCGCCCTCCTTCACATCCCCAGCTCGGGGTCTGCCATGGTGGGGGAGAGAGGGCACATCCATTACATTAAAAAGGTAAGACTACTGATATTAAAATATGAGTTGTGTGCTTTTATTTGTAAAACAAAAAAACATTATTATTAAGGGATTTTTTAAAATATAGTGCTTTTATCCGAAGCGCTTTACAGTAGTTAGCTAACGGTACAAACAACATTTGGAAAGATCATTAAGTGGTCCACCGAAACCCTCAGCAATTTTCAAATGGTCCACGAAAAAAAAAAGTTTGAGAACCACTGAACTAGATGACAACGTTACTAAAAGGAAAGGCTGTGTTCCAGCAGTGGTCTAAATCAGAGGCTGATAAATGCTAAGGTTAAGATAAGGGGTTTATTTTTGTAGTTGTTACAGTCCATTATTTGAGCAAAACCTTTCATTCTATTACTATTGTCTTATCACGCATATGCCAGCTATAAAAGAAAGTGGCCCAGTCCTGTGTCTGTATTTGAGCTTACTCAGAAATTCTTTGTTAGTGTAGAATCAGTGCAGCTCCACAGGTGCTGGCATGGTGTCATCCAACCTACTCTGAGCAGATCAAGACAACCCAGTATTACAATGCCTGTAGCTGGTCTATGGTAGTGCTCCCACCATTGCTACACCTGTGCCAGCCCATTGGGGAATTTCTGAAAATGCTTAGTGAAGGTGCAGCCCATGAAAGGAAGAAAACCAAACAGTTGTTGTGTAGGCTGATTTTTGTATTCAAAAAGCCATTTTGATCATTGTGCATGCTGAAAAGTGTCCCTTTGAAACCTAAAGGGGGACTGTTTTTAAAGTTAAAAAAAACCCACAAAGGACTCCATTGTAGCCAACTTCCTTTTGTTTCATTCTGTGAGAGAAGCAGAATACCTACTTATTATTTATTTATACTGCAGTAGCACTTAGAGGCCAAAATCATGACCAGGACTCTGTTCTTCTTGATACTCTACAGAACCAAAAAGTACCATTTCTGCACTGAGGAATGTACAATGTAATAGGAAAAGAAACATACGAAGGGTAGGGGAGATGGATGGACACACATGCTCGCGTGCACATGCGTTAAAAAAAATATAAATAGATAAAAGTCATTATTAGTTACCCCGGTTGTCAATGAACTGCATTCATTTATACTGTTACACGTCTAAAAAAACAATTTGGTTGTTCCAACTTATTTTAAAACGATAGGGGTAAAAACGATAGGGGTAAAATTTTAAAAAGCACGTAAGTGACTCAGCAACCTGAGTCCCATTTATTAGATGTTAAGGTATGAAAATAGGCATGAGGTATGAAACTTATGTGCTTTTGAAAATGTTACCCCTATCATTTTTCTTTCCATTTGTTTTCTTTTTTAAACCTCTGTTTCCATCTTCTCCTCTATTTTAAGCCTTTGCCTATATCTATTTATTTTGAACCTCCACCTGGGCCTAGTTTTTCCCTTTTAAAATCACTAGAGCACCTACTATCGGTAGTTTTTGGAAGCTTAAGTTTCAGTTTTGTTTTTAACACCTCTGTGAGTATAATCACTTTCCGACTTTTGAAAGAATTGAGAAAAATGACAGGTATGATTTTTTATTATTATTCTTCATAGTAAAACCAAAAAGAAGAAGACGCTTTACGAAGCTTTCTATCCCACAGCATGTTTCAGTCTAATATCTACTGTGATTATCTCTGAACCCGTCAGTCATCATTTCAGGTATGGCAATATATGGGACAAACAGAAAAGTGGATTCTTTTGCAATCCAAAGGCTGGGGGGGAGGGGGAGGAATAACTGTCAGGCAGCTGAAGACTAAAACAGCTTCAAGACTACAATTAGAAACTGTTCAGAACATAATGTACTGTACCCAAGAAATGAAGCATAACCTCAGGGTTCATGGTCTGGTCGTTCTTTTTAGTCATTAGAAAATAAAATCAGTCTTCCACTAAGACACCTGCAGCCATTTTATATCTTCCTATGGCTGAATTTTGGAAAATTCCTCCTGCTTATTGCATGTATGTATGTGCGCAATACCAACCAAATATAAATATATGTTCTCTCTCTCAAAATAACTGCATTGGCTTGTATATGTCACCCAAGCAGAAAAAAATAATAATTGGGCTTTAAAATGTAGCGTGTGTATGATTTAAACGTCAACTAGAGACATTCTTCTTGTCATCAGAAAGTACAAATGAAAAAATAATGCTTTTATAATCTTTATTAAAAATTTATTTTTCCCCTTTCATTCCCCCAACTCCCAAACAATTGGTTTTGAATAGAATCCAACCTCTGAAAAATCATCCAAGGAATCATGAGGACACATCAAAGAGAAAAGAGACAGCAAAATTAATTGCAGCAATTTCCTTTAACCACTGCAATAGCATGAGCACTTTAGCTGCTGTGTGGGAGTGTCACAATCTAAGAGAGCAGAGGAATACATAAGGGGAAGATTTAGAAGTTGGAATGCAGCTGACCATTTGTATTCATTTTCTTGTCTAGTAAAACTTCAGTTAACAAGCAGCATGTTCCCAGAAAACACATCGCTTACCTAACAAGCTCAAGCTCCTTTTGCTGTGAACTACCTCTTGTTGAACAAGATCTACTGAAGTCCCTGGCACCTGCCAAGCCTCAAACAACCAAAGAAACTTGGGGTGAATGAAAATCCTTTGCATGCATACACAACACAGTTAGTCTAACTGGAGAAATCTGCCTTTTATGTGTAACAGTAAGCGCCCACACATACATTGAAGCTACAACTGGCTGGAAATTTTCCAATGGAATGTTTTTCTATCAGAAAATACCAATTTGATCAAATCAAGACATTCTGCAGGAGCGTGCTGATTTCACCAAGGTTCTGACTTAAACTTGCCCAGCTTCCCACTTGAATTGCCATTTCTCAGGAAGATTAGAAATGTCTCTCTTTTCCAGTTTTTGGCCATCTCTAATTGAAGCTGATTCCCAATTCAGGTGAAAGCCCAAAATTTCACTCATAGTGCAAACTACAGAAAAAGTTATATAAACAATATTTTAATGTATATTTTCACATGCCACTGCATTTCCTGGCTTTGGTCAGGAAAGTGAAATAACAAAATACCAAGCACTGTTGTTGCATTATTTCCAAACTGGATGAAATTAGGAAGTGGAGAAAGCTTGTTCCCATTAAGTTTTTAGCCAAATTTCCAATACAAAGATTTGGGAGAAGTCTGAATAAGCATCTGAAACTGCATCCAATCTGAACTGGACCTATGAACCCTACTCATCCTTCATCACAGCTGAAAAACTGATTAGAATGTCATCACAGACAAACGTGTAACAAATCATTGTGATTTTTTAAAAATAACTTGAGTAAATTGGCAGAAAAAGAGAAGATGATAGAGGGGTAATTTATGTTATGATTATGAAAAAAAATCTTGCTTTATAATCCTTTTGAAGTTCTAAAAAAGTCTGTAGTTTGTCTTGTCCTGTTTTACAATAAAGTCTGATTTGCTTTTTCTTCTCTCTTTTACCTAGTTATTGAATTTGACAGCTCACAGGTGAGAATGAAAACTTTGGCTATGGCCAGACAATGGAACTTCCCTGCACAGCTCAAACCTGCGCTAGGACAACTTTTTATGAACCATATTCATATCAAACCTACAGAAACTATCGGATAAATATTACAAACAGGGTTGAAAGCTTTGGACAAGTTGTACTTGGTGCAGGACTGAAGGGGGCAGCAAATAAAGCATTTGATGTTGCCCAAGTAGTTCGTATAATTAAAAGTTCTAGTCATAAGAGCCATTTGGAGAACATCAAATGCACATAGATAACTAAGTTTAAACAACCAGATGTCAATAGGCAAGGAGTTAGACTGGCAGTTTGTTTGAAAGGGAGGATCACATGATCAAAATTCTAATGAAATACTGAAAGCAGATGCCACAAAGGAACATTTTGAACATTTCTGGAATTCTACCATTATACATCTTTTAGCAGCTACTGACAGGATAATGCCATTATGTGCTGCTAGCTTTCTCATACAGAATGCTGATCCATTAAGAACTAGAATCACCTTTTATTACAGTGTTACATATTTCCAGTGGCAAGCTGAGTACATTAACTGTGATACCAATTTAAACCCACTACTTATTTTATATCACTTATAAGTAAACATCTTTCAGGAAAGAAAGAACAAGTTAGCCAGTGGTTCTCAAACTTTTTGTACTGGTGACCCCTTTCACATAGCAAGCCTCTGAGTGCAACACCCCTCCCCCCATGAATTAAAAACACTTTTTAATATATTTAACACCATTACAAATGCTGGAGGCAAAGCGAGGTTTGGGGTGGAAGTTGACAGCTCACAACCCCCCATGTAATAACCTCGTGACCCCCCTGAGGGATTCCGACCCCCAGTTTGAGAACCCTTGAGTTAGACACTATGCTGCTAAAAAAAGAACAGGCCCAAATACATTAGATCACAATGATGGACTTCACAAAATTTCTCAGGAGTCCTACTACTGATAGTCACAGAAATGGCTGTCTGGGATTTAAACAAATGAACCTTGCAACTTGAAATATCTGCTGAAATGAGATAGTTAATGGGGGGAAAAAAAACAAGGAGTCCTCGTGACACCTTAGAGACTAGCAAATTTATTTGGGCATAAGGTTTTGTGGGCTAGAACCCAATTCATCAGATGTATGAAGTAAAAATTACTGGAGCAGGTATAAATACATGAAAGGATGGGGGTGCTTTACCAAGTGTTAGGTCAGTCTAATGAGATAAATCAATTAACAGCTGGATACCAAGGGAGGAAAAATAACTTTTGACGTGGTAAGAGAGTGGCCCATTACAAACAGTTGAGAAGAAGGTGTGAGTAACAGTTGGGAGAAATTAGTATTGGGGAAATTAAGTGTAGGTTTTCTAATGAACCAACCACTCCCAGTCTTTATTCAGGCCTAATCTGATCGTATCTAGTTTGCAAATTAATTACAGTTCTGCAGCTTCATGTTGGAGTCTGTTTTTGAAGTTTTTTTTGTTGAACAATTGCCACTTTGAGGTCTGTTATTGAGTCACCAGAGAGACTGAAGTGTTCTACTCGTTTTTGAATATTATGATTCCTGATGTCAGATTTGTGTCCATTTATTCTTTTGCGTAGAGACTGTCCGGTTTGGCCAATGTACATGGCAGAGGGCCATTGCTGGCACATGATGGCATCTATCACATTGGTAGACGTTCAGGTGAACGAGCACCCCCATCCTTTCATGTATTTATACCTGCTCCTGTATTTTTTACTTTGTACATCTGATGAAGTGGGCTGTAGCCCACAAAAGCTTATGCCCAAATACATTTGTTAGTCTCTAAGGTGCCACGAGGACTCCTTGGTTTTTTTTTGCTGATATAGACTAACACAGCTACCACTGAAACCTGTCACCATTAATGGGGAAACTGTGCCATCCTGTCTGTCAAAAGGTAGATGGGGCTTTTTAAGAGGGAACGGGTGCAGACCAGCTGTGCCTCACTAACAGCCTCTTGATGGGACCAATAAATGGCATCTGGTCTCTGTAAAGAGCCAGAGGGGAACTGGAAACAGAAAGTTGTGGCAGAGATTGCAGAAAGCAGAAGGCCCCTGACCACAGGAGAAGTTTGGGCCTGGAAGCCAGAGGGAGCAAACACCTGGGAAGTAGGAAAAAAAGACTCCAGCCAGGCAGGGCTGAGAATGGTCAGTCAAAGAAGGGAAGTGCTGCAGAGAGCAGAGTCCAGGGGAAAAGGGAAGCCACAGGATTGAGTTTTATGTCAATAAATTAGACCCAGGTAGGAGCAGCATTATTGGCCAAAATGTCTGTGTGGAGTCTATTAAGGAGCCCCGAAGAGGGGAAACGGAGGCAGGGCATCACAAAGCCACCCAATCCATTGTGGGCGGGAGGAGGTGCTTAGGAGGCAGTGGCTCTGCCCAAGAGTGGTCTCACCCAAGTGTCAGTACTGTAATCTTTCTGAAACTAATTTGACTAGCAGTGGCCCTTTCAAAATAATCAAGGAATACTTCCATAGGAATAGTACTATATGGGTAGCTTGGAATAACTTCTATTTCTCAGCTCTGTTTCCTAACAAGTATATTGCTACATTGTACTAGAATGAATTCTTTCAATGTTATAATGTAATCCTGTTTTCCTATAGAGAAACTTGGACATTGGGGTCAACTTGACCATTCCCTAAGGCACATGTCTAACGGCATTGATGAAACAGTGTTTGAATCACCTGGGAAAAGTAAGAGACATTGTCCCAAAGAGCGATGTACTGCTGATCATGGGCAGTTATAATGCTGTAAAGTGGGAGAAAAATAATAAAACCAATAATGTGCAGTTGTATCATACCTTTAAGCCAAGAATGAATGTTTTATAAAGGTCGATTAAGCAAGACTCACAACACTCCAGAGTGACCGGTAATGGTCACCATGTCTGTTTTAGAAATGGATAAAGTGAGACACAGAGAGGGTAAGTGACTTGTCCAAGGTCAAACAATGAGTCACTGGCTGAGCCAGGAATAAAGCTAGACGCTCTAGTCCCCTGCTCTAAAGGGCACATTTCCACCGAACAGATGCAATGTAATAAAATACAATGTGATTTGCTTTTGGTATTCATATGAATGCCACTGCTTCTCCATAGCTGCGTTCATATGAATACTAAGCAGAAGAAAGGGCATGTTGTACATATAATAAATGTTTAAAATGCCATATGGCCAGGGGTGGCTCTAGAAATTTTGCCGCCCCATGCAGGGGTGGCATGCTGTGGGGGGTGCTCTGCCGGTCGCTGGTCCCACGGCTCCACCGGAGCCCTGCCTGCTGCCCTCCCGGCGACCGGCAGAGCGCCCCCCTGCGGCATGCCGCCCCAAGCACGCGCTTGGTGTGCTGGGGCCTGGAGCCGCCCCTGCATATGGCAGAAGCCTTTATTAATATGCTGTGTCCCTATTTGCAGCTCCCCCTACCCACCTGTGATACTCTCCTATGTAAAATGCTTTGTTATCTTCAGAAAATTAATTATTGCTAATATTTCATTCCGGTACCATGGAATAAGATACACTAGTGGTCTCCTGATCAGTTCCACAGACACTAACATGATTTTGCTATTCAGAAGAAGAGGAAAAAATCTGAATTCTGTAAAATTTTGCCTTGTGTCTATATTGACTCAGATCACCAGCTATTGTATGCAGAGTTCAAACTTCAGTTGAAAGGACTTCCAGAACTTACGCAAGGCTCTCAAGTTCATTCACGGACAACTCCAGATAGAAGCAAAACAAACAAATAGTTTGATGTACTGCTGGAACATGAAGGCAGAAGAATGAGTTCTGAAAAATAATAGCCACAATTATCACTAAGCATGATGCAAATCAGAAGAAGTTCTTTAGGCCTACAGATAACACAAGTGAATGAACAGCAGAAAAGGTGGTGATCCGTTCCATTGGAGAGGTTCCACAGAGTGATGTTAAAATATATCTAAGTAAACATTTTGGAGCAAATAGGCCTATAAAACCACAACAAAAGGTGTATAATATATACTTCAGTGAGTGGCATAAAGACTGAATGATATCAACACCTGGAAGTCAGGATACAGTGAAAATTCTGCAAGGGCAGAAGGAAATGGAAATTTAAAAAAAGAAAAGAATGAGATTTTTGACATTGTTGAGATTTTTGTTACTACTAAACAGGCATTTAACCAATAAAGATTGGCATGAAAGTGTAATGAACTATGCACAAAAGGACAAATTCTTAATATGCTTGCTGAATTTATCAAGAGTGTTGATGGAAAAAAATTACTTCTAAAGAATGCTCTGTAAGGCCATGTTGAAGACTGGATAATAAACAGTCCACTGTTACAAGGTAGTTTTTCCTCACCTATCAAAACAATTTTTTTGCAATTTACCAAACAAAATAAATCTACTGTTATCCTAGCAAAAACGAACATAACAGAAACAAGTGCATGACAGATCAAATATTGTTCAATGTTTTAGTACAGAATGGTTGTGCATTGTTGTTGATGGTTACTCACAACTAGCGTTTACAATTGTCACTACTGTTTTCACAAGGATAGTGTGCTGCTATTGCATCCATTGCAAGAGAGACTTTTCTTCTGAAACATCAGGCACTGTCTAGTGACAGAAACAGGATACTGGAACTGATGGACCAGTGGTCTGACCTGGTATAGAAATCCTATAGTTTTAAGATCCTAGAACCAGAAAGCAAGGTGAATTAGTTTAAGAGAAGAGATAGAAAATCTGGCTTTAAAGCTATACTTAAGCCTCTGAATCATGCCAAATAACATTGGTTCAATTGAATTACTTACTGGTAAATCCACACCGTTACAGAACCTAGCAATATGCCGTATTTTCTACATTGATAAATCAAATGAGGTTTGACGACTTCTACTGATTCCAAAATGTCTCAAGCATCCTTCAAATGTTACTAAATAGGGGACACCTCAGATGTTATATAGATCTGGAACATAGATCTTATTTTAAAGTTATAGTGTCCTGCATATGCATATTTCTGCATCGCTCCTCTGAGTAGCTACTTCCTACTGATCAACATTGACTTACAGAAAAGCTAGTGTAGTTTTGTGTGTAGATGTCTATTTTGTTAAACATTTCTCTACAGGGTTATCAGTGTCAGAATCACCACACATCCTGGTTATCCCCTATACAACCAACCAACCGACTATTTGAATTCATTCCCTTAGTTCAGGGGTCCCCAATGCGGTTGGGTTTTTCTTTTTTCGCCGCTTGGGGTGGCAAAAAAGCTGGAGCTGGCCCTGCTTGGAGTTTCATCATAGGGTGACCAGGTGTCCCGATTTTATAGTGACAGTCCTGATTTTTGGGTCTTTTTCTTATATAGGCTCCTATTACCCCCGACCTCTGTCCCGATTTTTCACATTTGCTGTCTGGTAACTCTAAGTTTCAATCCGATAATAATCAATTCACATACTTGCATTTCCCTTTAATTGCTTAAGGGATAAGCTCCCTATCTTTGAAGAATTTTTCAAAAATTAATTTTAAGGGCTTATAACATTTATTATTTAAAATATCAAACATTATATTGTTGGTGCTTGTTTTTCATATCCTTTTCACCTGTATAATAAAAAATCCTTTTGGAAAAAATGTTCTGAGCATGTATAGTATTGATGGACAATGAACTCTCAGTAAATGGATAAAAATCTCCAGTTAGCTATAACTAAAAGAATATTAGCAAGTTTTAATGAAGTTAACATCAGACTTTGCTCCTGTGGCTGTTTAGCAAAAGGAAAACAAAAGGTTAGGCTAGTTATCTGTAGAACATCTACAAGCCAATACTAGTGGCCAAAGAGATGTATTCTTTAAGAGAAGCGGTCCCCAGGTCACAAAATTAAGAAACAGGTCTGGGACCAGATTTCAAAGCCTGGAAAGTTTTGAATGGATCTGGCTCATGTTACCAGTTTGGGCCTCAATCTGAAGAAACTCTGCTGTACATAAGCAACTTTACACATGTGAATAGTCCTGTTGAACTCACTGGAAACTACTTACATGCATTACTGTTTGTGGAATTGGAGCCTGATAGAAAAAAATTTGATTCAGGTCTGGATCAGAATATATGAAGTTCAGGGGTGTTCAGATGTGGAAATTTATTTCAGGTCCATCACTACAAACAAGTAATTTTTAAATCACTACAAGTAAAGCACAGCTACTGTGCTGATTTATCTCACACACACTCAAAACAGTTTGCTTTTAACATATTACTCTAAAATATGCTCTTCTGCCAAGTGAAAACTGTTACTCGATGTATTTGATATTCCTTAGGACATAGTGTCGTCTTGTTTTTCTAAAAGATCATCTTTCTAAGCCAAAACAATGGAAGCATTTTACCATCTAAAATGAGCTACTAGAGGAATTCCTCTAAGGCCTGGTCTACACTACGTGTTTAAACCGGTTTTAGGAGTGTTAAACCGATTTAACGCCACACCCGTCCACACTAAGAGGCCCTTTATATCTATATAAAAGGCTCTTTAAACCAGTTTCTGTACTTCTCCCTAACGAGAGGAGTAGCACTAATATTGGTATTACCATATCCGTTTAGGGTTAGTGTGGCCGCAAATCGACGGTATTGGCCTCTGGGTGGTATCCCACAGTGCACCACTGACTGCTCTGGACAGGAATCTGAACTCGGATGCAGTGGCCAGGTAGACAGGAAAAGCCCCGCGAATTTTTGAATATCATTTCCTGTTTGCCCAGCGTGGAGCTCCGATCAGCCCGGGTGGCGATGCAGTCCGAAATCAAAATCCAAAAAGAGCTCCAGCATGGACCGTACGGATGTGATCGCTGTATGGGCAGGCAAATCTGTTCTATCAGAGCTCCGTTACAGAAGACGAAATTCCAAAGCATTTTTAAAAAATCTCCAGACAGACGCCATAGCAGGGACTCAGCGCACTGCTGCGTGACAAGCGTAACGGAAAGCCAAAGAATCAAATGGATGCTCATGGAGGGAGGGGGGACTCAGGACTCAAGCTATCCCACAGTTCCTGCAGTCTCCGAAAAGCATTTGCATTCTTGGCTGAGCTCCAAATGCCTGTAGGGTCAAACACATTGTCCGCGGTGGTTCAGGGCATAGCTCGTCAATTTACAGCCCCCACCCACCCCAGAAGTAAAAGGGAAAAAAATTGTCTCTTGACTCTTCTAAATGTCACCCTATGTCTACTGAATGCTGCTGGTACACACGATGCTGCGGCACTCAATTGCAGTATCCTCTTTCCCCCTCACTGGTGGTAGATGGTGCAATATGACTGGTAACTGTCTCTGCTTGTCTTTTGCACCCCCAGCCAATCTCAGCCAGGGGCACCTATGACAGCAGCAGAGGATACAGCACAAAAGGACTGGTAACCGTCATCTCATAGCCAATTTACAAGGGTATGGTAGATGGTACAGAACGGCTGATAACCATCTCTGCTATCATGCAAAAGCAAATGAATGCTGCTGTGTAGCGCTGCTGAATCGCCTCTGTCAGCGGCATCTATTACACATACGGTGACAGTGACAAGAGGCAAAACAGGCTCCATGGTTGCCATGCTATGGCGTCTGCCAGGGCAATCCAGGGAAAAAGGGTGCGAAATGATTGTCTGCCATTGCTTTCCCGGAGGAAGGAATGACTGACGACATTTACCCAGAACCACCCGCGACAATGATTTTTGCCCCATCAGGCACTGGGATCTCAACCCAGAATTCCAAGGGGCAGGGGAGACTGCGGGAACTATGGGATAGCTACGGAATAGCTACCCACAGTGCAACGCTCCAGAAATCAATGCTAGCCTCGGACCGTGGACGCACACCACCGAATTAATGTACTTAGTGTGGCCGCGTGCACTCAATTTTATACAATCTGTTTTACTAAACCGGTTTATGTAAAATCTGAATAATCCCGTGGTGTAGACGTACCCTAAGAGAACATTTCGACTTACTGATTCATAATGTATAGGGATTATTTGTTGAGCTTCCATTTTTTTAAACATGATCAACTATAATAAACTGCATGTCATTTTCCTATGAAAATTACAGATATGTGACAGTAAGTGTTGCTCCAGCTTTTTTGCACATGGCAGAAACAGTTGCTCAGGCATACATTAACATATTTGCACCAGTTTAAAAAACAGTCTATGCATGCACTGAATGCTTCAAGTAATAGTAGTAGTTTGTTCAGACATGTGCATATTCAGTTCCTGGTTTTCTCACACAGATGCATGGTGTGCTAATTCTGGAAAATGTAGCCCTTATTTTTTAAGCAGACTAATAAAACACTGGGAAATAGCTTAGTGTTTAGGCTGATGAAATGGTAAAGCTGAATGAACAGACTCAGAAATTGACATTTATCTGTCTTGCCACTCATTTTTCTCAAGTTTTTTATTCATAAGGGATTTGAGTTTGCAGTATTTATTTATTCATTCAAAGTGGAACAGCTTCCACAGGAGAGACAGAAACACCCCTCTCCCCAATTATCTGGCAATTAGGGCACTCTCCTGGAATGTGGGACCTCTGCATTCACTCTGTTTGATTTGGAGCAGGAAGTTGAACACGCCCTAACCACTGAGCTATTGCTTATAATGAGATGGGGGGTTATTTCTTGCTTTGCATGAGAAAGGACTGACTTGGCTTAGATGCCTAATTTCAGGAGAGGGTTCACGGCTGTGAATCCTAAGCAGAGATAAGGGCCTTACCACTCTTGAGGCTTAGGCTCTGCCCCTCTCCTTAGCATTTCCTACTGGCTAGCTTAGGCAGCTCCTCACTCAGCTTTCTGGCTTCTGAAAACCCCTTTCTTAAGTGCCTAATTCTTCCCATGCAATGCATGGGGAGCTTCATCACTTAACTTGGGACTGTGAATGGCCCTGGAGAGCATAGCAGGGCACCTAGGACCCTTTTGTGGATCTGCCCCTTGATCTAGCCTAGCATAAATGAAATCAGGGTCTAAACTGGTAACCAGAATCTAAATCCACTCTGACCCTTTTGGGGCAGGATACGTAAAATTTGGTCTCAAACCTGAACCCTAATTTTGTGACCTATAGCCCATCTCTTTCAAAGAATGGCCTACAAGTCCTTTTTAGCAACAGGCTTAATTCTTCTTTCTATTCCTCATCTCTTTTCCCCTCCACCATTCTCAAGGTCCTCCACCTCACTTTCTTCCATAGCCTCACACCATGTACTAGGAGAGAGAACTTGACTTTAGGCAAACTTCAGAGTGGGCTCCCAGAGGTTAAAAATACTAATTCACCACTGAGATAAGTATGCGCATTTCCACTGATTGATTTCAAGGTGTTGGCTCCAGGGTGTTTTCTGGCCAGCCAACTCAAGTTCTACTTGAAGTATATCTTTTCTCTGAGTTACAGTGCAATCTTAAATGTAACACCGTAGGCATCTCCTATCCTTTCTATGCTCAGAGGGCCAGTTTCTAGCTGTATCCTTCCTCTAAGACTGCTTTGACAACCTCCCTCCCCCACAACAAATAAAACAATGTCTGAAAGACTGGTTACTGTTGGTTACTGGAATTTGAAGTTTGACAATTGCCTGATTGCAGACAATTGTCAAACTATTCAAGGCTTTATGAGGTGGAGGAAATAGATTTCACCACACTGGGGCAACGTGTTTGCAGAATAGGGCACAACAAGAGGGATGGTATCCAAGTACCACCTCATAGAAATGCTTTTACCTGAAAATATCGGACAGATGAACTTTAAATTCATATTACACATTCATTTATGTATAAAAAGAAGCTTTAAGAGTTGGGACACAATGCCATTTTATTGGCCTATGATCACAGAATAATCATTAAAACAACAAGGAGTTCAGTGGCACCTTACAGACTAACAGATTTATTTGGGCATAAACTTCCATGGGTAAAAAACCACTTCTTCAGATACACAAAAGCTTATGCCTAAATAAATCTGTTAGTCTTTAAGGTGCCACCGGACTACTTGTTGGTTTTGTGGATACAGACTAACATGGCTACCCCCTGATACTTGACAGAATAATCATTACAATCAGCAATTTAATTGAATTGGCCTCTAACCCCACATTTGTCTAAAAAGGTTCTACAGCTCTTCTAGAAGCAGGGAAACCAAAATATGGGATCCTATGCTTGATTCAATCTCTCTCTCTCAACTCCTGCTGGCATCTACATGTGCAAAGTAACTGCATTTCTGGAATGAAATGTTAGCATAGCACTTTCTAGGAATTACTACATTGCTGAGTCTTTGTAACCTGAGAAATGATTAATTATTGCTGCACCTTTAAAGAAAGTCACACAGCAGATACAGTTCTCATTTTATCCACAGCAAAGTTAGGCATAGAACCTTCTTAGGCAGAGACAAAGATAACAGACACATTTATCTTCCATACCATAGTATACTATAGAATCATCACACTTAAATAGACCAGATTCTTCACTGCTGTAGTTCTTTAACAGAACTCCCATTTTTCCCGTTTACAGATTTTCCCTTACCCAGGATTTAAACTGGCATTATTGGGGACTATAAATAACTTGGTTCTGGCACTTCAAAAATCAAATGGCAAACTACATATTTTTCTTTAGGGTTTCTCCTAATGCAAATTTTACAGATTAGTCCATGGCACATCACATTTCTTTCTGATTGAATAAATCATAGTTTTCTCCCAATTCCAATCAAGTACCCTGAATCTCAAAACAACCAGATTACCCCGATGAAAACAGACCCCAAAGAGAAGTGTCACAAATCCGAGAGAGAAAGGCAGTTAGCTGAAAGTTCCCAGTCAATGGGATAACTAGGAAAGAGTCACTTCCCTGGTGTAAATAGAGTATTCATTTAATGTTGTGCATGGTGTGATAACTTCCTGCAGCAAGTTAGTGATTACATCTATGGACTTTAACCCTAACTTGCAAAGCCATTGAGGGATGCTGGCTTGGGGAGGAATAATTTTGCTTCCTTTCTCTTAATTACACTCAGCCAGTAGTAATTCCCTTTATTTCTATGAACACAAATGCTTCACTGGAACATGAGCTCTCCCTGCTCCCAAATGTTCTGCTGACTGAGATCTCATTAATTGCATCAGCGGTTCTTTCTCCTCTTTACATTTCACCAAACTCTGCCCACAACAACAGCTCATGTCTACCCCAAAGTCCTCACACAATTCAAATACAGGGTGGAAAGCTCCACATGAGTTCATCTATGTTCATTCACAGGCCTTCTATGACCTGCAGGTTAGTGCACACAACATTCTGCTTAACAAACCCAACAGTTAATATTAGCCTGTTTTAAAAGTCAATGAAGTAATCTCTGAAATTCAGCCTAAAGGTAACAACTTGTGCAGCATCTTGGAAGGAGAAAACAAAACAGATGTGCGGTATTAGTGTTAGGCTACTGCTTTAATCTCCTAGGAGTCTTAACAGAGAATTATAAACATTAAAGATGGAAAAGATATTAAGTCACCTTTCCATATCTTCACTGCTAAATCCCTTACCCACAACTTGGTCAGTCACCTTGATTATATAACTGTCTATTTTCTGGTTTTCCTCTTCTGTCTCCACATCAAATTCAAACACCTGTCATCACCTCCCAGTCTATATATACGCATCTCTGATCTCCTCTCCCCTTACTCCCACTGCTGAACCCTATGCTGCCCCCACCCCAAATCCTTACAACTTAATCTTTCTTTTATTTATTTTTTACCTTCTTGCCTTTGTGTCTTTATGCTTCTAACATGTTACTCCTACTCTTGTGATACTAACTTCCAGTTTTTCCAAACCCTTCTCTCCTTTTTTGAATCAACTTCTTACACTGATATTTCTTTCTTCTCCTTATCTATAATCTCTCCTTGCAGTTTCTTCTCTAAAACTATCCTCCGATGTCTTGTCATGTTAATTTGTCTGGTCCATCTTCTAGGGGAAACTCAGTGTGGCAGGGAACATACCTTACTCTACGTTTGTAAAGAATAATGTATATTTATGGCACTAAATAAACTATTCCTACTATTTATTAATAGTCTTGCCCATTGCCTCATCAGAACAGTATTGCTCCTGACAGCATATTCATCAGTATTTTGTCCTAACTAGATATAAACAATTCAAGCGATGGGGCTCTTGACACAGAGACTAGCCCACAAACTAACAGATCAGAGTATTAGGAAGGTTTTACTTGATATTCAGCTTTCTTTTTTTCTTTTGCTTTATTTCATCTCATCACTCCTAGTTATACTTCCCTTGGACCAATACCTCTCTCTGTTTGGTGTCTACCATCGTCAGAGGCTTATAGGTGGTTACTATATCCTGCCATCTGGATTTTGATCCCCCTTACATCCATGTAAATCAATAGTAACTTCATTGAAGTTACGCTAATATACAGCTGGTTTGGAATCAGAATTAGGTTCATCATCATTTTTCATTTAGCTACATATTTAGTTATTTTAATCTTCCCTAAATATGTGGGGTACCAAACCTCCAGAGTGTGGTACATGCCAGCTCTGTCAAAGAAACCCACAACTGATTACAAATAGAATATTACTTGATAACATTGTCACAGTCTCCAATACAGCTCATTAGCCAACTCAGATAAGAAAACATAGTGAATATGTTAGAGGGTTTAAACAACAACAACTAGAGTCACTGGCACTAAATGCACTTTATTTGCCTGGATTAACAGCATCAGAGATATGGATTATCTATTGTCAGGAAGGCTACTACACTGAACAGTGCTGCAAACCACCATGTACATAAACACGTACAGTAGTAATATGCACTTCAGTATATCAGTACCTGCCTTCAAACAACAATTTTTTTTTTGCTGTCAGTAAAACACAGTGTAAAATAGTGGCTATTGTTGGTCCCTTCACACACTGTTCCTAATTTAACAAACAGAGCAATTTAGAAGGTCAAATAAGAAAACAATATCTTAAGAAAATAGCAACTTCTGCAGCTTTAAAATAAAAATTCAGTGCCAAAATGTTTATCTTCTCAGTTCATGAAACCATAAAATAAGTACAGCACCGTGAATCATCTCAAAACTTCAAAGCCTGTATGCCCAATGTACCATTTTAGGGCCATTAAACTGTTCAGCTACTGTACTCAGAATAAATAATTAGCCAAGCTTGTATTAGCTGTGCCAAAAACTGCACCTTTTAATCCAAAACTCCTCAAAACTACCTTCTCTCTCTCCTCTGCCCCTCCACTATTTATACAACCTAAACATCTAGCAAACATCCCCTCAAACATGCTCATCAACTGTCACACTGGAAGTACTAACTTCCTCCCTTTCACGTGATGCTCCAGATATGAATACAGTGGTATATATGAAAAATAAAATACTGTCTATGAATTCCCAGCATTGCTATTTCATCAGGATTGCTATAATACTGTGATGCCTGTGGATGTGTTATTGGCAGCAGGGATAGAACCTAGGACCCCCTGGATCTAAAACCACGAACCTTTACTGCCGAAATTAAAAAAAATCCCAAGTATATTAGTTCCAAGGCTGTAGCAGACTCAAAAACATTTATATAGTGCAGACATTAGAGGAGGACAGAGAGCCAGGCTATGCCAACCTAGATCAGACTCTTTACCCATCTACACTGATATATTATTTGCAGCAGTAGCCCATACATGATGCTTCAAAGGAGGTGAAAACAAATCTGCAGTGCACTTAGCCAATTGTGAGCTGCACTGTCACCTGGGAGTTTTCTTCAGGGCCTCAGCTAGCAATCATGCTATACTTTGACACTGGAGATTGCTTTTGGGGAGGGTACATGGATCAGGCTGTCACATAAGAAAATAGTAATTGAGGAACATTACTCAAGTTACTGGACTGATTCAGATACAATATGCCAATGTGAGGTCAGAATAGATCCAAACCTCAGATGTAGAATACAATTATAAGAAAGATTTAGATCAACAAGGAAACAGAGAATAGATTTACAAATTTTATTGAAGCTGATGTTAAAAAATATATAATACATAGTTGCGAAAAGAGCATCTGTACATCTGGGTATAGTACAATAGCTTCCACTTCCATCAACGGAAGGGAAAATGAATTTAATGGTGACAGTGGCAGCTGTTTCATTTGAGGCTTTCTTAGTTCCTTATAGATCCTAGCAAATGTCATGTTAAATGACTGAGTAGATTTAGCACAGTTATTGGGCTAGAAAAGTTGACATAATATTGATATTTGACACGTTTGTTTTGGTAAATGTAGTAAGAGTCTAGTCTAGTGGTTAGACCAACAAACCAGGATTCAGGACTCCTAGGCTCTGTCCTTGTTTCTTCCACTGAATCCATGCATTGCACTTTCATCAAGCTACTCAAAATGTGATTCTACTCTGAAAAGTGATTTTATAAAAATGGCTTCTTTCTTGTTCAACAGATCTACTCCCCAAGTCAATATAACCAGGATGCATTCATAATCAGCATGCTTTTTACTGTGCACTAACAGAACTGTTTACCAAGTTCCAATTAGTTACACCAATGCAACCCCATTGAAGTCAGTTAAGTTGCACAGGTGTAATTGCAGGCCTAATTGCCTTTATTCCTGGTACAAATACTCATCTTGACTCTCAAAACCCAGACTGAGTTTGCAGTTAGAAAAAAAAATCCTTTTACTTGTAACTTTAGGAAATTGGATATGGAAATAGTTGATAGATAAATTTGGAACATGATGATATTTTCACAAGATTATTTCTCAGAACCGAAACTCATTTAAATGCACTCGTAGAGCACTTACTTATGTGTAAAAGGTGTATAATAATGTTTCCCTAATTCAAAAGGTTGCTGTAACGCATAAATAAATCAATATTTGTTAAATACTATGAGATATTCAAATGTAAGGTGCTATAAATGGGCAAAATATTATCACTAGATACATCCCCTTTAAATGTTGGTGTTCATAGACTAGCTCTGTAACACAAGGATTGTAGAGAGCCAGTCTACAATTTCAGAGCAACAGATGTAGGCCCAAAACCTGCAAGGTGCTCAGCACTTTTAACTCACATTAACATCAATAGGCATTTAAGGTACAGTGCACCCACAATGAGGTGATGAACACCTCAAAGTTCATGATCTGGACTTTTGTACAGGTGCTGCAGCATATTTGTGAAAGTAGGAAAGGCAGTTGTATTTTCACATTCTGTTTGGATGCATAATTGTTGTTGGTAGCCTTTTCAATCATTAAGCGCCATATTATAGAGATATTCAGCATGGGT
Source organism: Mauremys reevesii (assembly GCF_016161935.1). Lineage (NCBI taxonomy): Eukaryota > Metazoa > Chordata > Testudines > Geoemydidae > Mauremys > Mauremys reevesii. The sequence goes on from NC_052625.1 coordinate 97,376,850, forward strand.
GAAATTTACTGCTGGGCAGAGAGCCAGCACAAGGCCCGTGCAGTATTAAGTTTGATTTAAGAGGTGCATAGGTCTTGTGCTGGCCCTCTGCATAGGAATAAATTTCACTTTATGTAAGAGAAAGACAATACAAGATAGTATGTTATAAAGGTATTATCTGTATGAGTTCAGGAGAGCTGCATTAACTCATGAGTGCTGAGGCTACCAATAAGTTTTGCAGGTCATGTGCAAAACATATCAGTAAAACCTCTATACCACACCACACCATCATGAATTCTATTGGCACTGCCTGTATTACAGAAAAACATTTTAGAAATGTTTGATGGTGTTTTCAAACTTTTATCCTGAATATTTTATATCCCTACACCAAGCCAGGCTACCTTATTAATCACAAGTGCCACTGTACAATATTCAGAGGGAAAGAAAAATCAAAACTAAAATTTTGCAAGTTCCCTTCCTACCACAACCTGCTTTTTTATATAAAATCATGCAATGTTTGAAGTCCTACATAACATAGTCTACTAGTCATAGACTGAAAATTGCCTGTCCTGAACACCAGTGTAAACTAATTTTGTGAGGAAAGAAGAAACCATTTTGGGGAAAGGTGTGTGGTTTCTTTTTTAAAAAAAGCAGTTGTTTGAAGCTGCTCAGAGGTTTGGAATTTTGAAAGTAGAATCACTAGAGGATTAATAGGCAGATGAGGTGGACAAACGTGTATGATTAATGCAATGTATCAGATGGCTCTGCAGTTTATCACATAGATACTTACCACCGCGTAGGTAGTCCCATTTAAAATCTCTCCATTAAATCACCATTGCCCACTGCAACAAGTTTAAACTTTTTGTCCTTGCCTTAATGGCCTGCACATATTGGCCTTGCCCTACCTCTCAGATCATGTCCTTATCTTTCTCCTGTGCCCTCTTTATTCTGCCAGCGCAGCCAGTCTCACTACTCTATTCATGTTCTTTTGCCACTTCAGTTTCTTCCCTGCTGCCTTTTCTATGGAATAATTACTCAAACCCAGCATGCCAGGTCCTCACCCTCTTTCATGTTCAAATGGCTCTTGAAGATTCACACCTTCCACAATAATCACACATTAAAACTCCTTTTCCACCCGAAAACTACCTTAGAGAAAGAGAATCTGAGATCAGGAACCAAACTTTAAAAGAAGAAAAAAAAAACCTCCCTAAGTTAACATGCTCATCTGTGAGACAAGATGGGTGAGGTAATATATTTTATTGGACCAACTTCTGTTGGTGAGAAAGACAAGCTTTCAAACTACGCAGAGCTATTAGCTACATATGCTCATCCGTCTCTCCTTGTAAGTCCTCGTCTCTCTATCCCTACTTAGGAAGCAGTTATCTTTCTTTGTGTTGTGTGGCACTTGACAGTGACATTAATATATATATGACATACTAATAAAACATGTAATATATACAAATGGCTGACAATGAGAACTGTTGATTTTCCAGTTTCAGAAGGCTTTTTATCATAAATGGCTGTATTCCAGTAGTAAGCAACTTTATGGATTTCTCATCAGGGATAATTACAATAATAAAAATTTATTTTAGTTCCCCAAACACAATTTATTCTCTATCTGAATATATTTTGGTTCATTAAATTAACAAACCAAACCCAAATGCCATAGAAGACTAACTTCTCCACTTAACACTGCAAAATGGACTATTGATAAATAATTTCGAATGGGACAAATTCAGCCCAATTGTAACTTCATAGGCTTTAACAGAGTTATACCCAGGATGACTCTGACCTAACATGTTTAAACTTATATATAAGAGAAAGCTGTAGATCAGCTAGGTAGAAGCATTTGATTTGGCAAATACTAGATCTATTCAATACCTTCCTTCAAGCTCAAATATTTCATCCTCTTACTCTTTCATTGAAGCGTGTTCCAAAAAATGATTCTTATGGTTCCTTTACCCAGCGGCAGCAGAAGATACTGGAGGAGAAACTGAAGGAGGAAAAACAGTATTCGCTAATTCCAGTGTTCATTCCAAATTGACTTATGCTGCCACTGGGAAAGGAAAGGGGCAGGTATCCATGCCCAATACTAGAGCTTAACTCCTGCAGTGGCAGATAGTGTCCAATGCACATTCAGAAGAGTGATATCTGTACATTTCTAGGCACTTGTATCAGACATCCTTGCCTCCTTCCTATCACCTTAACAAAGGTGAAGAACCTGGAGTGGCCATTAAAGTGTACATTATGAATTCATTTGTGCAGACGCACCTCTGCAGGAGAGCTCCAAGAGGCATTATGTGAAAGATGTGCAAACACCCTGTGATACCCTATGACAGGATGTTGCATGAGCTCCACCAGTCCTACTAGGGGCAAGTAGCAGTGATCTTGAGCAGACTTTGTTCACAGGGACACAAGGACTGCTGCCATGCTTGGACTTTTCACAGGGATGTAAATAGGAGGAAAGCTTTCCACTAACTTGCACAACAGTGTAAGATCACACATAATTTAACTCTATGTTTAGCCCTCGGATGGTTAAAAGTTTGTAGGGCAAGTTCCTTTAAACAAGATATCCATTTTCAAATTCCTATAAACTCTAAATATAAATTAATCCAAAACTTGAGATATTTTTCTAGAGCAAGACAAGACAAGAGTGCAGTGTGCTTCTCTTTTCCATGCAACAGACATTCTAGTCTATATCACCAGAGAAGAGATTTGTAATTCAGCCTTTCTAGTCCACACTGCCATTACTGTGTTTAAATTAGTGTGACCAATAGCTTTAAACATTAAGGTCCCTATTTCAAAAATACTTTGTAAAGGCCTGTTCCAAAGCACACAGAAATTAATGGAAAGGCTCTCACTGACTTTGAATCAGGCCCTAAAAACGCAACTAAGTTAAAAATAAAATTCCCCATGTGATTTCCTTTAAGTTTCTATGAGAAATCACACATCCCTTACAGCTTCTCATTGATCACAGCTTGAGCCCACAAAGTGAGATGTGAAAGGTGGTAAAAAAAGAACACATAAGGACTGGAAAACAGACTCTCTGTGTTATTGATTTACTAAGTAAAGTTTTGCCAAGCTTAAGTGAAGGACACAGAAAAGAGGCACGACCTACAGCATTTGACCTAACTAAATCTGTAGTAGTGGACATTCTCAGAACAGCTGTTCACAGAATCTACATAATGTTAATGAAATAAAGGGCTAGAATATGAAATTACAGATATTAAAAACTGGCTAAACTAGGCAAAATACACCAGTATGTATATTGTGCCAGTAGGCCTAGTAAAGAGAAGTGCTGTGATAAAATTAAAGAGTCAGCATTCATAATAAATGTTTAGTGAATATAATGGTTATGAAAGGTATTGGACTGATAGCTCTGGAGGCTAGTATCTTCTTTTTATCCACATAACAGGATCAGTCTGTCCAGCAGAAATGCGATCTTCCCCACGCTACCCTGTCAATGACCTTCAACTCTGACGACTTCAGACATCAGAGGGTTTTTACTGGTTTCTCTGCTTGGACTGTCAATCAGTGCCAAATTTGGTAGCATTTTGTGATCTGGACACCTGTGCGCTAGGAAATAGACCCAAGATAACTAGCCCATTTCACATAGGCCTCTGAACATCTTTCATACAGCAATGACTTGCATTTGTGACAGATCTAGGCAAAGTTTGATTCACTGACCTGGCAATGAAAGACTGGTGCCAGTTACCCGCAAGCTACCTAGTATATTTGCCAGACTATATATTATAATGTACAGTAATGAATTTTTCTGATTTTTTCCCTAAAGTTTTACCTGTGTTTCCCAAAAGTTTCCTTCTAAGGAGCACCACATGAAGTTTGCAATTTTATGGATAAGGATATTTAAATGAATGATTTGTAGATAATGAGGAAACTGTGTCTGTGGAGTAGGGAGAGGGCGAAGGAAATTTCTTCACTTAAATGTCATATTGGAACTTTTCTAGTTAACCAGTGTTCAAATTATCTGTTTTCTTACCTGGGACCCTTTTTGCCCAGTTGATCATGTGCACCAGTTCCCTGTCTGCAAGGTTGGTCAACAGAGTCATCATGGAGGCTTCACTGAAAGGTCTGTTAGGATCATACTCTGAATAGACTATGGGTGGTTCAGCTTCCAGCAAGGCACTGACCATCTGCTCTGCTGTAAGGGACAAAGCTGGACTGTTCTTCTTGCTATGCTTAATCACAAGAGGACTTGTCCAGAGGGTGGGGGTTCTCATCTCAGTAGAAGAAGTCCCTCCATTCCTGGCATCCTGCTCCTCTCTTTGACGTTTGTGTTTCAGCATACGCCCGCCTCTGCGGTCTTTTCGGATCCCTGGAGACACACAAGAATACGATTAGCTTCCTTTCCTTAAACCTGTACAACTAATCATGTTTATAACTTCAACCAATCAGCAGATGTTTGTGTAGCGTCATGCAGCACTCCTTTTGGGTTTGTTTTCCCAAGAATCTGTTGTAAACATAGAATCTTAAGCTAGTACACAGGGAGAACATTATGTATATTTGTAAAGTATAACATTAAGAATGCTTCTTTATTGCAAGTGATTCATAACATTTAAATGGATTTGGTTTTGGGACAAGCTTGTCAAACACCAGCCTGGGGGAGCCATGATTTGATGCTCCACTCCTCAAAAAATAAAAAAATCAGTAACTGAACTGAATAAATATTGTCCTACTATTTGAACTGCCAAAGCATGCCCTAGCTTCTAGCGTACAACTAATCACACACGTTTCACTGAGCAGGTCATCAGGGATAGCTGAACACTATGTGTGGCTCAAATAGATAACAAATGTTAGACCCCAAAACTGTTCATGAATGCTGTGGTGCTAGTGTTGAAAGCCTTACGAGGCTTGGATCCATGAACTATTTTAATTAGAGCTTAATCCAGCACTGAGCACTTGTTCTTTGTTAGTGGGGAAGAACCACTCAGGGAGGTTTTCCCCATCATATGTTGTTCAGATACTATGGTAATGAGTGCTACATAAGCAGACAAAAACTATATAATAAGGATAAATATAAAATGATAAGATAAGATATAAATATAAAATGGCAACCTCTTGTTGAGTGAAGAGAAGCACAGAAAATACACCTGGACTGTAAGATTTCTGGAGCATTAACTGTCTTTGTTCCTTGTTTGGATAGTGCTTAGCACAGTGAGGCCCTGATCCTTGATTGGGATACCTACCATAGTAGTAGTAACAGCAGCAGTTACAACAGAAAGCCTGGCCATAGAACAAAATCTCCCTTTGTCGAAAAAGTTACAAGGAAAGTATTCTGAAGGGGCGTAGGTGGGTTCCATCAATGCAGAGAGAAGACAGAGGTCAGATAGGGAACTGGGGAGGAGGCTGGGAGAATAGTTTAGAACAGACGTTCTCAAACTGGGGGTCAGGACTGGGAGGATATTATATGGGGGGTCGTGAGCGGTCAGCCTTCACCCTAAACCCTGCTTTGCCTCCAGCATTTATAATGGTGTTAAATATATAAACAAGTGTTTTTAATTTATAAGGGGGGTCACACTCAGAGGCTTGTACTCACTTTGTACTTTATACTCACCAGTACAAAAGTTTGAGAACCACTGGTTTAGAAGAACCACCTGTCATAAACAGATAGTTAAGGGTTAATGCCTCTTTTACCTGTAAAGGGTTAAGAAGTTCACCTAGCCTAGCTGACACCTGACCAGAGGAACCAATGTGGGAACAAGATGTTTCAAAAGGAAGGAGGGAAGTTTTCCTTTGTTGAGAGTTTCAGTTTCAGCCGGAGTGAAAAAGATCAAGGAACCAGCCTTTTATCAGAGTAGTAAGTTTTAGAAAGGAATAAATAGGTTTATGTTTATTTTCTTTGTAACTTGTCTTGATACCATTAAGGGAATTATCAAAATTGGGTATTTGGGTATTTTTGTGTAACTAAATTTGTGCCCAGGGGAACATCCTCTGTGTTTTGAATCTGTTGTCTGTGAGAGTAGCTGGTATGCTAATCTCTCCCAGAGGGTTTTCTTTTACCTTTCTTTTCTTTAATTAAAAACCTTTTTCTTAATACCTGATTGATTTTTCCTTGTTTTTAGATCCAAGGGGGTTGGATCTGGATCCACCAGGAGTTGGTGGGAGAAAGGAGGGGGGATGGTTAATTTCTCCTTGTTTTAAGATCCAAGGGTTTGGATCTGTGTTCACCAGGAAATTGGTGAAGTCTCTAAAGACTACCCAAGGGAAAAAAAGGTAGTACTTGGGGGATGGTGGCAGCGATACCAGATCTAAGCTGGTAATTAAGCTTAGAAGTGTCCATGCAGGTCCCCACATCTGTACCCTAAAGTTCAGAGTGGGGAAGGAACCTTGACACCATCAGAGAGTGGTCAAGAGATATCATGCTGATTGGGTGGGGCGGATGTGTCATATTGGGCACTCACTGCACCCACTGAAAAGCAATTCATCTCAAGCCCTCTCAAAGGTGTCAAAATCGTCACACTTATGGGCATGCTTTAAATATAAAAAGGGGCCCCAAATTTGGTAGCATTGACACCACACTCCCCACCCCAACATAGTGCTCTCTTTCTGTAAACAAAGATCCATATAAATGGTTTTCAAACTTTCCCATAATGTGAACCAATGTTACAAGATAAGAAGACACACACACACACACACACCTGAAAGAAAGGGAGGGTGGCCATGACTCTCCTGAAACCTCTTCATGACCTCCAGGCTGAGGATCTCTGATCTCTATGAATAAACATCTTCCCACAGAAAATGACATTTCACTGAACTAGGGTAGAGTGAAGAGGGCAGAATTTTTATTCTAATCTACTAACTCCACTAACCATATTCAATGAATCTTTCCACATACACTGGGTTCATTAAATCTCTCACACCCATCACCTGACCTTTTCATGTTTTACCCATTAGTTAAACTAATATTTTTTCTAAGCCAAGTACCTTAAAAGGTTTGATTTTCCCATTTTTCATAAATTCATTGCTATTTTGCCTACCACAAAAGCTTCCTAACAGCAGGAACAAAAGACATTTTGGCAAAACTTCATCCAACACCAATTCTCACAAGTAGATTACTGGAGACTATTGAATAAGAGATCTTAACTGCTATTTTCTGTTGCATGGTTTATAGGACTATGATGTTTGTGAATTAAAACTTGCCTATGAAATCAGCAGCCACAATTGTGTGAAAAAAAGCCATGTGGTTCACATATACTTGAGCACATCATAACTTAACCACATCCTGGATTATAGAATCACTGATTCAACACATCTCTTGTTTAAAAAAAAAGTCAGATTGATTGAAATATAAAATGTGCATGTCTATGAAACCTGTTAACATTTACTCGCTTGCTGTGATTAGCAGTATATAATCGATTGACATGCAAATTCATGCCCATTTTGTGTAGACGAAACCCACCCCAAAACTCATCTATTAAAAATCACCACTTGGCATTAGCAAGAATGCAACATTCTGTTGTGTGTGAAAAAGACTTTTTCTTATATGCTTTGTCCATCCAGTCATTCCTTCTTCCCAGATCATTGTTTCACAGAATGATAAGTTTGGTGCTAGCAGATGTTGAAACCAGAAGACCACATCTGAACTGGCACCAAGGTCATGAGAAAGCTTTGTGCCTGGGAGTGGAGGCAAGATGGTCTCATCACTATTCCTCATCACACATTCTCAATGCCACCAAATTCTGATAAAGTCACATGGCTCATTACAGCAAAGAAGATCACAGAACATTCACTTAGAGCACAACATGTGATATGGTGTAAACCAACACCAGATAATACCACTCAGTGGTCAAATAGACCTACAGTGAAGACAAAAAAGATTACATGAACATTTTAGGCCCAGAAATATTCCAAGATTCAATAAGTGTATACACTAATAATTAATATCCATACAGGTGAATTTTGTCTTGCGAATTTAAGTCACCAGTAAAGTTGGCTGGCCTATATTTCTTATATCTTACACAGCAGTGAAGCATCTAAGTAGATGTCTGGTGTAACGAATTATTGTACACTATCTTTTTTTGCTATATTTGTGTGAGGGTTTTTTCTCCTCTTCAAAAACACAATATACTCTTCTATAGTTAAGGTTTAAAATTTAAAGTTTGACTCTTAAGTGCTCTACAATCCATGTTTACTCTGATTTTCTACAAGTTTTGTCTATGTTCTAAATATGTTCTTCTGGAAACCAAACACACAACGGAGCTGATCCTGCACAGCAATCCACCCACATGGGGTCCCACTGACTCTACACAGGCATAAAGGTCCATATGGGCCAATCTCTGTGCAGGATCAAGATCAAATTTAAAAATGGAAGATTCCTCACTAGCAAGGCATGGATAAAATTACCGAATTGTTTGGTCTTCCTGTGATCAAGATGCAGAGGGCCAGATCCTCACATGGTGTAAAAGTTAGCTGAGTTCCATAACACTAGCTCAGGATATAAACCCAAAAGACTATTTCTATACTAAACAAGAAAAAACACATTGGAGAGACAGAGCATGTAGTTGTTGCTTTGGCTCACTTGTTTTTGATAGGTGTGTCAAAATTGTTCTACACACCCACATTTCATTCCCGGACACCTTCTGATAGTGCTCATGATTATTGCTAGGAGCAGAGGTAATTTCTAAAGGTAAGGTACTGCATTATAGGATGGAGCTAGGATGATCTGACAACTTCATGAGTCTACTAAACTTGCCTTCTATCCAGGGGCGGCTCTACAAATTCGGCCGTCCCAAGCAGTCATGCCCGGGAGGCACCCCCGAGCGGAGGGTCCGCTGGTCGCGCGGCTCGGCTGGACCTCCCGCAGCTGCGGACGGTTCGCGGGTCCGGCGGCTCCGGTTGAGCTGCCGCAGTCATGCCTGCGGGAGGTCCAGCCGAGCCGCGGGACCAGCGAACCGTCCGCAGTCATGCCTGCGGCAGGTCCGGTCGTCCCGGGGCTCCGGTGGACCTCCCGCAGGCATGACTGCGGCAGGTCCGCCGGCCCAGCCTGCCGCCCCCCCGGGAAAGGGCCGCCCCAGGCGGGTGCTTGCCCCGCTGGGCTCTAGAGCCGCCCCTGCTTCTATCCATACTGCAGAGGAACATTTGTAGACCTTCATCAGTTCAGCCAGAATTAAGCTAAGTATCTCATTCCAGTGATGGTCAGTGGTACAGTCAACTGGTACACAAAACATGGTACAGTCATGCAAATAACAACCAATACACTCAATGCTTGTTAAAAATTTTTGTAAAATACTGTGCTAATATGTAGTATATACATTGCAGCACAAGGCATTGCAAACAGTGGCTTCTGGTGACATCTTTTTTGCCTACAAATGCAATTTAAAGTGATCTTTAAAGTCTTATCTGGGTTGGATCATACATACCTGAGATATCACCTGTCTCTCTGTTTCACCATGATCTTTCAGATCAACTAGAGTGCAGTGTTCTTTCTAACATTGCCTTGACTTGCATATGTGGTGGCTCCTGATAGGACATCTACAATTCTGGAATTCACTTCCACATTGGTTCAAAAGAGCCAGTTTGTCAACCTTCAGTGCATGGTGTAAAGACCATCTATTTTCACAGGACTCTCTGCCTGGTGGTGAAAGTGGGGAATATACAGTATTGATGATGTGCTTATTTTCTAGATGGAGCATATTATTTTTATTTAATGTCAGTTAACTAATTTTGTTGTTTTGTTTAAATTATGCATGCAGCGACAAATGAAATGGGTACTTTATTATAAATCAGGAAAATCAAGTTTAGACCGGGCCATATTGTATTTTAGATTGGAAGTTATCACTTAGGTTAGGATTTAGATTAGTTATGTCCTAATCCAGGATTTTTCCTCTCTATATGTTAAGGAAATATTTAGGGTTCCTTTGACATCAGTGAGATAAAATGTTTCAGTGGGAAACTGTTCTAAATGGTGCATTTTCGCAGACTACAGAGCAACCTGTTAATTTCATTTTCTTGCTGGAACTCTTAGTTTTGGCACTTAACATCAACAAAAGCTGAATTGTCAATTGAATATTCAATATTGAATATTCACTTAATTAAACAGGTCCATTTCTGCTGAGTCCTAAGTGAAAATAATCTGTTTAAGAAAAGATATTTCTTTTTTCATTTCCCCATGGCACATCTGTGCCTCCACTAGAAAAAATCAGAGCCAGTCTCACAGTTTGAGAATGAGAGTATTAATCTAAGCAAATATTTTAACCAAATTTATGTAACCTGTCTCCTCAACAGCTCCATATTTGGCTGTCTGTGTTCTTAAGTCAGACAGGGAAGTGTTGGGCAATACACACAGGTGAAGTATGTCTGCCAGTTATTTTATGTGCCATATGCTGTTGCTGACCTGTGAAAGAACTGACTACTTGTAATCATACAAATAATTCACATTTCATATGTGTATATTGGATTGATTTTTGAGAGTTTCCCACTAACTTTACTTTAAAAATGAAGAAAGAGGTTTCTTCAGAAGTCAGCTCTTTGAACCCAGAGAATGTACCCAACATACCTTGGTGCAAACCAAGTGTTATATTTTACTTCAGAAGAAACATCTTAATAACCAAGGTTCTGCTTTGCAGCCTCAGAGACTGAATCTGAGAATTTTAAATGCATTCCTCATGTCTCACATCAGGCAGTGAAATTATTATGATCACAGACAGAAAGTCCTTTAAATCTGCATAAGAATTACTGCTCAGCAGAGATTTATGTAAGTTTCTGCTACTAACTCTTCACTTATCTCCTAGATGGAGAAATGAGATGTTTATTCTATTATTCATTATCTTGGACTAAAGTAATGAGTCTCTCCCTGAAAAATTTGAGGGCCTCCAAAATTCTTTCAACCTATCAAATTTTAACTTGGGTTTTCATAAGTAAAAGAAAAACAAGCCACAGACCCTTATTCCTAAGGCAAACATTTCTATCAAGTTACAATTTGACTGACCCATTTCTATAGCCAAACTTGAACTGAATCTTTAAGTTTCTACAATGTATGGATACATTAATTCCAGTCTGTACAGAACCAGAACTGCAAAAATACTATGAGGAAGGCTATTCTACCAAAAATGGAAGTACTGAGAATCTTGCAAAAAAAATCTTGTTCTTGCACTATTTCCATTTGAGTTTTAAAGATACGAGGATGAAGCTTTTCAAACTCCAAATAAGTACCCAATTTTCAAAATTGTTGAGCACTGGCAGCTCCCATAGAAGTCAATAGGACCTGCTCAACAGCTGAAAACTAGAGCATATATTTAGTGCCTATATATGGATCTAGCCACCTATTTTGAAAACTTTTGCTAATAAGCTTAGATAATTTAGAAATGCTTTGAATAATCAGTAGAACTCTTGGGTGATTATCTTAACCTAACCCAAAGTCCAACTTCTAATCTTTCTGACAGTCTCTATTTTTCCTCCCATCTACTAGTGGAAAGTGATGAAACATCAACTTCATTTGTACATTATGTCAATTATTCCTGAGAGAGCAGGAAAATTTGTTTTGCACAGAATTGACCCCAAACTGTATATTTTAGATTGAGAAGATCATTCAACATTTTTGAAGTCCAAATTCTGTTTCACTCTGGAAAAGCCTTAGTGTTGGAATGATTTATATGTTGCTATTTTATTTCTTCTGTAGTCCTAGAAGCTTGGCAACTATCAAACAAATAACTTATTGTTTTCATAGCACAGCAGTACTTAAAGCATGGTTCTTTTTTAAATTAAATTTTTGTTTAAAAACAATGGTTTAAATTAAGTGGGGGAAAGTATTTCACAAAACGCAAGGAAACTTTTGTGAAACCTAAAAAAAAAAAGTTCTGCATGTTTTGTAACTACCACTGGATTCTTCAGTCATTATTGTGCATTCACTACCTCAGAAGTACTAAGTATGACAAACAGAAGGAGACCATCAACTCTACTAAGACACTTTGGACAATCTTTAAATTATCCTTCTTCTTGGTTTCAAACATATGTTGGTGAATATGAATAGTAACAAACAATCTGTGAAACCAGTTATTACTAATAGGGATAGAGAGTCTAAGAGCTGCAGTAATAACAAAACCTTGCAAACCCTCTTGAAGAGGGATGATACAAATAACTGATGGGCATGTGATCATGCAAGTAAAGACTGTATCATAATGCATATGCACAAGAAGGCTGAAATAAGTTTGCACACAATCTTAATTCTGGCATTTACTAACATTTGACTGCTTAACTTTGCAACGTTAATATACTTTTAATGTATTATATATATTTTATATAACACATAGTACATAGGAATTGCTGCATCTATAACTGAAATGTAGTTACCACTAGATGAAACAACAGCCATTTAAAAGCGCACATTAGGACAGGACATGAGCGCAGTATCCTATAAAAATTGTAGAGCAATTTAAGTAGGCTAAATGAGAATTCAGACCAGCAGTGAATATCCTCACTGTTGCAGTACGTGACATAGGATCTTAATGGACCACAAGTGGTCAGCTCCTTAGTTATACATCACATTCAAAAGACAGTGCCTACAGCAGTCCAGATCCCACCTTAGTACCAAGCTGGGGCCCTGGTTCAGTAGCGACTGAGACTGAAAATGTTATTGAAGCACCCATGTGTTGCAGCTATGGCATTCTTCTCAAGGTATCCCGTTAAAACAAAAACAAAAAAAACCATGACCTAGTCCAACTCCTTGTAGCTTGTGAGAATTCTCCATAGCACTGATTAACTTGGTAGGGATGCAGGCCTTATCGCCTTTCTTCAAGAAATCATCTGAAAGTTCATCACCGATGTGCAGCTTGACCTCAGCTAGCCATTCATTTTCAGTGACAACTTCTTGTTTGTGATCAGTCAATTGGTGTGCAAAGCTATATAAATTACTTCAGTACTTGCATGCCCTTAAAGTCAGGTCAGACAGGAGATCTTGGCTCTAAGATAGTGAGCCCCTAAGGGGCTTTCTGACTCTATATAGTAGGTCAATGTGCACTTTATCTTAGAAAAACTGCCTTATAAATATAAGCATTAATTTAAACTTTTTTGTAATAAAAACTGGTTTTTATCCTCAGTACTCTCTAATTTGGGAGGGCTTTTTTGTTTATTTTGAAAGAATAACAACTGAAAAGAGTTTCTTTTCCATCATTCTTGGCTTTGGTCCATGATCAAAGACAGATCCTAACAGGGAATTGTAGATATTCCTCCCTTTATTGTACAGTAATTCTCACTATTCTCTCCATAAACCTTTTCTTTTTTATGTTCCTGAAAGGAGGGCAAGGATAGCAATGTTTCTCCATCAATAGGCTGGAAGAAGACTTGTCTATTGTGAGTCTATTTCCCTTCCTTCTCCCCAAATCTAGTATCGTCTCTATGAAGGACATCCATTCTTTAGGCTGTGCTCACGATCATGACATAAGAGCCTTCCTGTACCTATTGTTCTGTGGTGTAGATCACAGTTCTCCTATTTAGCTTCAGTCACAGAAGGGTAATTAATGATGGCAAACAGCACGTTCATATCTGCTTACCTCACAAAACACCAAATGGATCTTTTATTTACAATTTGCAGTGCTAATACTATATTGAAGATTTCTTAAACAGGTTTGTTATCATAGAATCATAGAAAAATAGGGTTGGAAGAGACCTCAGGAGGTCATCTAGTCCAACCCCCTCCTCAAAGCAGGACCAACCCCAATTAAATCATCCAAGCCAGGGCTTTGTCAGGCCGAGCCTTAAAAACCTCCAAGGATGGAGATTCCACCACCTCCCTAGGTAACCCATTCCAGTACTTCAAATGATAAATATATGCAGATCCAGAATATTTGTCCTCCTGCGGGCAGTTGCTTAGCAACATGAAATAACCATTGGTTTCCTATGGAACAGTGATACTCAGACCTCAGTGGCTTAGGGGCCAAATTACCCAAAAGAGCCACAGTAGTGTGAATTCATTGTTTCGTTTACTAATGTGTGTGTGTGTGTACACACAGAGAGCAAAATGACTGACCAACTATTATTATTTTATCAACTACAATTGGTTAATAACATCCAAATTGATTATAAAAGCATCTGGATTGCTTAATAACTAAAATTGGCTAATAATTAAAAGCACACAGTTTTTTAATATCATGTGTTGCAAAGAGCTGCAGGAGACACTTTAAAGAGTCACTTGCAGCTCGCGAGCCTCAGTCTGAGTATCACTGCTATAGAAACTAATTATTCTGCTTTTTGTTTGTTTCTTTAAGAAAGCCGTGCTGAATCAAAAATCAAAATCTGGTCTCTAGTATCTCCTGCAGTCTGTTAGGGCTAGTCTACACTTACCAGCTGGGTCGACGCGGTGAGTTCGACTTCTCGGAGTTCGAACTATCGCGTCTAATCTGGACGCGATAGTTCGAACTCTGGAAGCGCCGCGGTCGACTCCGGTACTCCATCACTGCAAACGGCGGTGGCGGAGTTGACCTTGGAGCCGCGGACTTCAATTCCGTGGCGTCTGGACGGGTGAGTAGTTCGAACTAGGGTACTTCGAATTCAGCTATGCTATTCACGTAGCTGAATTTGCGTACCCTAGTTCGACCCCGCTTCTTAGTGTGGACCAGCCCTTACATATCTATATCTATATAGATATAGATAGATATAAGCAGAAATATTTAAATCAGCTGTACAGACTGTATGTGATGAAATAATGGAGAAAACCCTACATGAACTTGTAGTATAACAACAAATTTGGTTACTATCACCCCTTTCACCTGAGTATCTCAAAGCAGCTAACAAACATACGTGAGTTAAGTTCCCAGTGCTCCTGAGAAGTAGGGAACTGGGATATGGTGAGATTAAGTGACTTGTCCAAGGTCACACAATATATACATAGCAGAGCTGAAAATAGACCCTAGATCACCTGACACATTGCTCTGCCTTAACCATGAGTATCTTGTCTATTAAGTCATTGTTTGAAATACATCTAACAGAAACTTTTGGCCCACAAAAAGTGTGCAGGTTTTTGAGCACATGAATGCCAGATGCTTGCAGCAAGATGGAGACTTGTGGATGTAGCCCTGACCTCTACATGCCCACTGGGCATTTTGCATATTCAGCTCACACACTTTTGCACAGGTATTTTTAAAAATCTGGATTCTATGACAGAGGAAAAAGTTTTGTTCATATAAATGAAATATTGCTTTTTAATGTTGTTTAATTCTGCAGATGCAATTGACTGGACTGGCACAGGAGTTCTGTGCTGCGAAAAGAAAAAAACATTCCAGCTCTACCTCAAATTCCCTACTTCCTTATGTTGTTGCAGGCTATGAATTTAATGGTAGAGACAGCCAGAGGGTCTGGAAGAGGAGCCATCTTACATTAGCTTTAAAAACTTGCTCCCTGAGTTAGAATACCACCTCAGAAACAAAATATTCAAGAATTAAGGCATTAATTTGTCGACATGGTGGCCCAAAATAATAACTTACAAGAACCATCCCTTCCTTCATGCCTGGTCTCTTTGTCCTCTAACCTCTAAACACTCTAGAGTAAAGGTACTTCTAAGCAGCCTGCTACCTCTCAATTTCAGGGTCCTATAGTCGATACCCATTAGACTGAAACCCATGCAGATGACAGATAGGTAAAAATCCAAAAATGTACAAGGCAAGGAATCCAATAGTCCTGGAAACCTGACACTTCTATCAAGCTAAGAAAGCAAATTTCTGAGAGGGCAGGAGAGTTAGAGTCCAGTTACTAGGCAACTGGATTGTAGGTAGCAGCTTCTCTCCAAGGACCGGAGTACTGCTTTGTTTTTCCACATCAGTGCTATTGCATATAGAATTTCTGCTGATTTGCCAAATAAACAAAGAAGCTTCCATCTAGACATTTGCTGCATAGCTTTGGGCTTTAGCTCTCCTGAACCAGAAATTTTTTCTCCCCATTTTGGATTTCTGGTATACAGACTTTCCTCTTCTTTTTTTTCTGGTCATTTTATTTCATCCTCAGCAATACAGTTGGTTTATTTTATGAGATTAGATCAAATATATGTTTTTCAGCTATCAATCATTTTATCCATGCAACTTATATGACATTGTGGTGTTTTACTGCAATAACCTACTATATTATATATCACAATAACAAAACCTCATAGACTGCTCTCCCAATACATGTACAACCTTTCTCCTGTAAAGAATCCCACATTTAGAAGGAACTGGTATACTTAAGCAGGGGTTTAAAAGACGGGATTAAACAATAATATGACTAAAAATATAAACACCTGAAAAAAGGAAGAAGATTTCAGAACTACACAAAACCAAGCAGAAACAAGTGAAAGGGATAATATGAGAAACAAGACATAATGATCAAATTGTAGAGAAAAATGTTCAATAAAAGAATTCTATACAGACAGAAGTTAAGAGAAAATTGTAAAAATTGTTAAGAAGGAATTGGAGAGAAATCTAAGGAAACAACAGTTATTTTGCAGAAGTCTTTAAAGATAAGGAAGAAGAAGCTGAGCTGCCAAAGACAGGGATCATACTTTTTGGCCTACTATTACATAACACCCACGTCCAGTGTAGGCAAGACAACATAAGCATTAATGAAATAATGATGAATTATACTTGGTAGAAATAGGAAATAATGAAAAATTGAATTGCTACTATACTTCTGAAATTGCCAAACTATCCAAAACCTTAAAATGCAATCATTTTTGAGATAACAGTGGTTTCTCCATCAGTGAGTCCATGCTATTTTGAAATATAAGGATACGGGTGTGGAAGTGGGGAGGTGTCCAGCAGCTCTTCCTCTTGAGAGCATTACAATGGATGAAATCGTTCAACATTACACTGGGCAGACCTCAGCCTTCCAGTCCTCTTAGGCCAGTTCAAATAGATAGGTACTTTCTAAAGAAGAGGCCAGTTCAAATAGATAGGTACTTTCTAAATGTTCTAGTAATAATCAACCTCTTCTAGTAAAAACTTGCACATTATTTGCAGATAAATACAGTGATTAAGTACACAACTGTCCAATGTACCAAAGGTACCTATTAAGCTGTTATCTTAATCATTCTAATTTGTATGAGTGAATATTAGCATGAATTGGGTGAAACTTAACAGAATACATTTAAGAATAAACTGTATGCAATATATATGATTATAATTATATCACCATTTGTGATTTTCTCTAGTCCTTTGCAATAAAATATGGAAATGACAGGGTCTGTTAATGGATTGCTGTGTTCTACATTTGAGAGATGAAGTGGGAATAGAAACTGGTAGTATACTGCCTGCACAGGTTGTAGGTACAATCCAGCCCACTTGCACACTGAAAAAAAGAAGTTATAACTGGTTAATTAAAAAGCAGATGCTCCTTCCCAAAAATGTACTTGGTTCAATTTATTTTTCTTACAGACCATGACTGGATACTACAATTTTCATCAGAATGAAGATAATATTTTGGGGGTGGGGGTTGGGTCATTTAAGATACTCTATAGTCTACATTTATTTGCAGATGTGACTTTACTTCATTTCCAGAATTTAGACTCCATGCAACTTGGAAGCTTCTTTACTCTGGCTGGTGCCAAAAAATACATATAGTAAAATTAGTGACACTTCTTCTAATTGAGTTGGAAACTGATTTGATTAACAATTTGAAAGCATAAATATAATAGAGAATAATGAAAATGATTTAATTTAGCAGCAATGGAAACACTAGTATAGACTGGGCACTGATAGAAAAAAGGAATGAGTGTGACGTGCACACAGAATAGCATCAGCAGGCTATGGATCAATATTCTGACATATCACACAAAGAACTGTAAAGAAGAAGGATTTGCCCAACTGCTTTGTGTCTACATTAAAACCTCTGCTATTGCTACCACTGGTGGAGCTGCACTAGTGGTAGTACAAGGGTGAGAGATTTCCCAGGAAAAGTAGCATAGACAAGCCAATAGTGGCATGGTTGGCACTAAACATGGCATGGTCTGAACACAGCATGGTCAATACTTAGAATACATGGCAGCTAGTTATGTTTCACTCTTGCCAGAGGCTGTACTGACACATCTAACCACTTCAGTGCCTTTATTTTGCTTTATACACAGGACTCCCAATCAGGCACTTCTTTAAATCAATAGCTTTAACAAAGTGAAGTGGAATTAGGCTCTAAGGGTGCCCCAAAAATATATAGTTGCTGGGGCTGCTATCTGGCCTAGATAAGAGCAGAAGGCTGGGTTGTATTGTTTTTTCAAACCAATTTTCATTATTTTAAAAACTATGTTTATAGAAGATGGAGATTTGCCAAAGCCACTTGTGATTATGTTCTAAGTCCAAATGTCCTATTGTGTTTCAGCATGATGGTCCTCCCAAAGAGATTTAGAGGCCTGGCAGACTGAGATGCTTTCTTTTTCCATTTTGTTCTCTCTCTATAAATTACTGTGATCATTGGGAAGCTGACTGTGAAAATATTCCAAATTCAGGATTTATAGATATTAATGTACTACTTTTGGATCCAATTCAGACCATCTGAACACTCATTTATTATAGAATGCTTTTAAGAATGCCATTAAATAGAAACTTGAATGGTGCTGGAGTCCCAGCTGGGTAAACAGTTACTTTAAAAGAGAAATGTTGTCAGGAATTAGCTGAATTTTTTTTAGCATTAAGGTCTGTCTTAAAACAAATGTATATTCAACTGCACAGTTAAGATGGTAGCCCATAAACACTTGCCCAAATCCATAGAACTAGACTGGGACTTGGACTACGCACCTTATGTAAGGGAGGAAAAGGGAGTGTGTAGACCATCCAGGTTGATCTGAGTTCCTGGACCTTATGTTCAGGTGTGTAGGAGTACATGGATGCTGCTTATTCCCCATCCAGATGAAGTGGATATAGAATGAGCAGAGTCTGATCTTCACACCCCACATCACTGGCAAACAAACTGAGCTGGCACAGAGGTGGTGGTCATTTGCTGCTGTTATAGACCAGCAGCAAAATTATAACACCCCCACCCAAAGCAAAAATGAAACATGAGGGAATTGTTTCCCATAGTCACAATGCCTCAGGGACGTGCTTATGGGGATATAGGTTACACACCACCACCTGGCTCTTCTGAATCCTTCCCACATCAATCATCAGATGTTACTTATGGTATGAACAAGGCTTCACTATCCCTGTTTACCCGGGCCCTCATTGCATGTCCTGTGTTAAGTCCCATATGTTTTCCCTCTCTGAGGATCTGTGGATCTATCTGAGCTAGCTTTGATCTAGTTAGATCAAATGGCAGTGGAGCTGCAGCAGCATGGGCAGCATCACCTGGGTACACACAGATACACGAATGGCCACTGCCTATGCTGCTGCAGCTTCACCACTACTGCAATGCATCCAAGGGTGCTGAGGGAGTTGGCTAATGTGATTGCAGAGTCATTGGCCATTATCTTTGAAAACTCGTGGTGATCAGAGGAGGTCCTGGATGATTGGAAAAAGGCAAATATAGTGCCCATCTTTAAAAAAGAGAAGAAAGAGAATATGGGGAATTAGAGACCGGTCAGCCACACCTCATTCCCCGGAAGAAATCATGGAGCAGGTCCTCAAGGAATCCATTTTGAAGCACTTGGAGGAGAGGTAGGTGATCAGGAACAGTCAACATGGATTCACCAAGGGCAAGTCATACCTGACTAACCCAATTGCTTTCTATGATGAGATAACCGGCTCTGTGGATATGGGGAAAGCAGCGGACGTGATATACCTTGACTTTAGCAAAGCTTCTGATATGGTCGCCCAAAGTATTCTTGCCAGAAAGTTAAAGAAGTATGGGCTGGATGAATGGATATAAGGTGAATAGAAAGCTGGCTAGATAATCGGGCTCAATGGGTAGTGACGAACGGCTCGATGTCTAGTTGGCAGCCGGTCTCAAGCAGAATGCCTCAGGGATTGGTCCCGGGCCAGTTTTGTTCAACATTTTCATTAATGATCTGGATGATGGGATGGATTGCACCCTCAGCAAGTTTGCAGATGACACTAAACTGGGGGGAGAGGTAGATATGCTGGAGGGTAAAGATAGGGTCCGGAGTGACCTAGACAAATTTGAGGATAGGGCCAAAAGAAATCTGATGAGGTTCAACAAGGACAAGTGCAGAGTCCTCCACTTAGGACAGAAGAATCCCATGCACTGCTATAGGCTGGGGACTGACTGGCTAAGTGGCAGTTCTGCAGAAAAGGACCTGGGGATTACAGTGGACAAGAAGCTGGACATGAGTCAACAGTGTGCCCTTGTTGCCAAGAAGGCTAACAGCATATTGGGCTTCATTAGTAGAAGCATTGCCAGCAGATTGAGGGAAATGATTATTCCCCTGTATTCGGCACTGGTGAAGCCACATCTGGAGTACTGCGTCCAGTTTTGAACCCCCCACTACAGAAAGTATCAGACAAATTGTAGAGTCCAGCGGAGGGCAACGAAAATGATTAGCAGGCTGGGGCACATGACTTATGAAAACAGGCTGAGGGAACTTGGCTTATTTAGTCTGCAGAAGAGAAGAGTGAGGGGGGATTTGATAATAGCCTTCAACTACCTGAAGGGGGTTTCCAAAGAGGTTGGAGCTAGGCTGTTCTCCATGGTGGCAGATGACAGAATAAGAAGCAATGGTCTCAAGTTGGAGTGGGGGAGGTCTAGGGTGGATATTAGGGCATGCAGTTACTGGAACTGTAAATGCTAATTAGTTACTTGGTTTTCATGTGCAAGTGCAGTAACTGTATGTGCAAACTGAGTATGGAGTTGCTTGCAAACTCGGTATGCAGTTGCCTGACTTCATTTTTTAAAATTGGTGTCTTACTCTTAAGTCACTTTCCATCTTAGGAAAAGGAATTAGAGTTAAAATACAAGAATTTGCCATATCCAGTGCATCCATATTGATTTTCTTAAACTATTAGGATAATGTTCTGAATACACATTAAGATCATGAATTTGAGATTTGTCGAATGCCCTCACTCTATAGGAGTGCTCAGAACCTTGGACTCTCCTTATCCTGTTGTACCGACCATCAAGCAGGAACTGTAAATGCTTTGAAAGGTTGTTTAGCTTTCTTGTAGTTTCTGTAAGTACCTCCTTACTAGAGCAGGAGTTGTAACGCCTCTTAGAGCGCAGCTTTTCCGTAATGATGCTTCAGAGCTGACCCAAAGTCTAGTCATTAAGAGAAAGAATAGCTATCTTTGGGAATAGCAGTAAATTAAAAGGGATACTGATGTTGTAAAGTTCTTAGTATGTTGGCCTTCATTCTGGATTCCACTCACAAATTCCAATATATGGAAATAATTTAGTTTTTTCACTGTTGTAGTGCATGTCTCCCATACCTCTTTACTTATTGTCATCCTTCCCAGTGTTAGTCATCTATATTGTAAACAACTTGGACAGATGATTTTTATGTATGGCACTATGTAAGTAACAGCATTGGCTGAATAATGTATTCAATTGATTTTACTACCACAAATAACTTATTCAATTAATTTTTCTCATTATTCATCAAGTTCTAATAAATACAAATAAAATAGAAAGTAAATAACAAAGGTTGATTAAAACCCCAAATTTAGGTTTTTACAGACAATAAACTATGTTTTTGATTTAAACATTCCCTTGAAGTGTTTGTATCCCAAGCACTGCAACACTGGACTAGTCCCTTGGCAATAGATCATGAGACTAACTGATTTTACACAAAAATCAGATTAACAAACCCGTTTTCATTGTCCAAGTACAGTGAAATATAAGACTGGAGGGAAATAATCATAATACTCCCTACCACCTATACTGCACTTTACAAACATTTATTAATGAATTCTCACAACATACCTGTGAGGTAGGTAGATGGGATAATATTATCCCCAGTTTTTGGATGGAGAAATTGAGGCAAGGAGATTAGATGACTTCCAGAGTTACACAGTGAGCCAATGACTCAGCCAGGACTAAAATCCAGCCTCTTGACTCCAACTAAGATTTTTTTTATTTTTTACCATTATTTATTTCATTTTTAATGATCTAAGCTGTTATTCGTAATGTAGGTAAGGAAAATGGCCTGAAGTGGGGAGGGAATGGGTGTTTTTCAGATGTAATTTTTCTTCTGATAGTTTCACCTTAAGTAAGGCTGGGTGACCTCAGTTCTAGTTACTATATTCAAAAGGTCTGGGGTAACATGTAATGGGAAATCTGCCATTTTCTAATACTTAAACATTCAGAAAAGAGAATGTGATTTATTTGTGTGATAGCAGATGGACATGCTGAGTTACAGATTTATCCTCATCTTTCTGCTGCTCATTGCTTACTTTTAACCAAACCATTTATGAAATGCATAACCTTGCAGGGGAAGAATGATTTGCTCACTTATCAAGATAATTTGCTTCTATGTGTGTATCTGTATCCTCAACGCAGGTGTTGTTTTGCTGCAGTCCTCACTGTCTCATTACTGAATATTGCACTGCACAACAGGTTGTTTAAAAAGAGATGTAGCTAAATCCAGGCACTGTGGGCCAGGAAAGCACAGACAGATGTACTTTGGCATTTGGATCATATGTCTGTGTCTCATTTGGTGGATTAAGTGGTTATGTAGAAGCTCAAGAAATATATCATACTTTCAAGTCCTGTTTGTTGAGAAATAGGACATCTCTAGGCTTGGTGTAGGATATATTTTGGTTGGCTATGAAATAGAGTACATTTCTGGCAATAACTTACCAACATTCTGTGTAGGGGATGAACCACTGCAGTATAAAGACACAGAAAAATGTTGCATACAGTACATACAAATGGGTCCAGAAAGCAGCTTAACATATAGTCAATTACAGTTTAAAACTAATTGCTGAAGACAGCAGATGCAACATTTAATTGAACAAATTTGATCTCTTTGACAAACCTTTGTAGTGGGCTTCCCTTACTCACCAAATAAGTACTATATATAAGGTGGCCTGGAGGAGTCACTGGGGAAAATAGAGCTACTAAAGTTTTATTATGTTCCTATAAGGGTATGTGAATTTTAACAAAAACTATCAGTAAGTCAATATATTTGGCTACACAATTCCTGGAATGCTTTCAATACTCCTTCCCCACCCCCGACCCAGAGTTAATTCTGGTTTGGCTTTGCAACCCCTCTGTTGGCTTAGCAGAGTTCAAACTTCAATCTCTGCAAAAATGGTCTTTGGCAGTAAGAAAACAGAGGGTTTGAACTGTGAAAGTAAAAAAGTTAAATCCCACCTCCCCACCAGTTTTATTAGCTGTAAATTAAACTGATTATCCAAATTTGCCCTTTCCTCCACAATTTATTTTGCTCCCAGCACCCTGTACCTCAGTCCAGTTTACACACACACACACACACACACACACACACACACACACACACACACACACACACACACACCAAAGATTTTCCTTCTTAGGAAAAAAACGTTCCCTGAGTGATCTTTGATTCATATTCAGACTCTGATTTTCACAGCCACGCAACAGTGTAATGGACTTCACTATTCACAGACAAGAGTAGATAGAATTTGTTTCAAAGAGAAACAAAACTCCAGAGTTACCAATTATCAGAGGGGTAGCCATGTTAGTCTGGATCTGTAAAAGCAACAAAGAATCCTGTGGCACCTTATAGACTAACAGACGTTTTGCAGCATGAGCTTTCGTGGGTGAATACCCACTTCTTCGGATGCAAGAGTTACCAATAAATATTTCAGGAACCCTTCTGATTATGCTGAATTCTGCACAGGAGCCAAACACAAGGACACCTTTAGGTAGATAGCTCAAATGGAATGAAACAAAGATGTCAAATTAGATTTCTGAGTCTAGTAATACTATATGTTAGACACTTTTTAAAAAGTTTTGTGGAGCTTCTAACTGTTTAAACTTAGTTTGGTTTGGCCATTCTCTATCAAGCGAGTGAAGGTTGCTGGAAAATTCTGTGTGCACTCATGCGCCCTCATGGGGTGAAAAACCAAACTAATGAATTAATAAAAAGTCACAGCTCTTTTTGGACCATACTAGAGCACTTAACTAATGATATCGTTGCTACTGAATTTATGTAATGATTGTAAGAGACTTGCATAAAGGAAAACATTTTATATTAAATTCCATAGGTGTTTAAAAGGTTCTATGGAAATTATACTAAAGTTCTTATAGAGCTGGTTCATCCTAGTTAAATTATGTAGAATACCTCTATAAGGGTGCCATTGGATAGGCCAACCTCAATATTGCCATTTGTCATTATAGCCCAAATAGCATTACTTCTCCTATAAGACAACAGTTGTAAGAGCAGCATCAGAAGACAGTCCAGATTTCTAATACAACATCATACCTAAAAGTGGCCCTTCTGGGATTGGTACTTCTGGAAATGGGGGGAGGGGACAGTGCCCATTTCACATAGCATTACAGGTAGAAAACTACATTCCAGATACATAGGCTGCTAACACTCCAGTTTTTCAAATCATTTCACGGAAGTTATATATTAGGAGAGCCACTCATTGCTAATTACTGTTTCATGTATAGCTATGTAACTTGATTATGATTATTCAATTCTATAGTTGCTTCATAAAATCTTCTCAATACATGAATCCATCTACCGAAAGAAAGAGTAGTATTGTGGCTACATCACCAGCCTGGGTGATCACCAGACTTAATCCTCGACCATTTTGTTCTTTCAAAGAAGCTATTTTCAGTCACTGTGCATTATCTGTACTGGAGAATTAGAAAACTTCTAGGAGCAAAAGCAACAGCAGGGTGAGCCCTGGGAAAGGTAGAGTTTAGATAAATACTTTATTACATCACAAACTGAAAATGAAGACATGACCATTCTGAGGTGGATGCAAGCACAAGCTCATCTACTTTAACTTATGAACACTATATTTTGCATACAAGGTTGTATACAAAGGTTTTATTAGCAAGAGAAATCATTGCTGAATGCCAATAGCCCTGCAAACTGACATTCGTTCCAATCTTTAATTTCTGAGCAAGCTGACCAAGAATTTAGCAAAGAATAGTCTCCCATTTCCCCTATAGCTGCCATATCCCAGATGCCTCTCAATCAGATTTTGTCAGGATCCCAGCTATGAGGTGCAAGTCAAGACTGGGGCCTAGGTTGGATGGAGGGCTCAATAACCAGATCTAAGTTCAGTCCAAAGGAAAAAGGCCAGAAGCAGCCATTCATGCTCAGGGCCGGCTCTAGGTTTATGGCCACCCCAAGCAAAATAATTTTTGACTGCCCCCCACCTCAGCCCTGGGCTCTCACCCCCCCCCACCAGTGCTCTTGCCCATCTGCACCCCCTGCCACCCCAGCGCTGGGCTCTCCCCACCACCCGCACCCCCCTGCCGCCCCAGCCCTGGGTTCTCCCCCCCCACCTGCACCCCCTGCCACCCCAGCCCTGGGCTCCCCCCTCCAGTACTGACTCCGCCTGCTGCCCCCTCACCTCCAGCTGGTCTGGCACTGGCAGGGTTGGGGTAAGCAGTGGGGCTCCTGGGCCGCACCTCAGCCCAGGGTCCCTCCAGCCAGGGGTCCTGCCTCCAGGACCGGCTGGGACCCGGGAGGGCAGAGCCGGGGGACTGCCCTGGCAGGAGGCTGAGGAGCCGGGGCAGGGTAGCCCCAGCGAGCCCTGCAGAGCAGAATGTGGGCCCCGCACGGCAGCATCCTGTCCTCTATGGCCCCGCTGCTGCTTCTGGCCGCCCTGACACAGTCCCTGGGTGCTCGGGCTGCTTTGCCCAGCCCCGGCAGTGGCACTGGGAGGCGGCTACCCTGCGGCACCTGCAGGCGGCTCAGTGTGCCCCGTGGGGTCGCCCTCAGCCCAAGTGTCCCACGCTCAGAGTCTGCCCGGCCCCCACAAGGCGCAGGTGCTGCTTCCCCATGGCGCGAACCATAGCAGCCCCAGGGCACCCCCCGCGCACGACGTGCTGCTGCTACCAGGGCCGGCTCTAGGCTTTTGCCACCTGAAGCAAATAAAAAAGATGGCTGGAATGCCGCCCCTGAAAATGTGCTGCCCCAAGCACGTGCTTGGTTTGCTGGTGCCTAGAGCCGCCGGCCCTGTTCGTGCTAGTGTCACTCTGTAGGATCAGGTCAGAGTCAAGTTGATGAGCCACACTGGGTCAGAGCTGAGTAGGTCAGCTGGCGTCAGGGTGAGATGTAAAGAGGCAAGGTATCTATCCTTTCACAGTATCAGGAGCAGTGCTGGGGCCAGGAACCAGAAACAAGCCAAGGTATCGGGGACAGGCAACAGCATCTATTGTAGTAGCAAGCTGGGGATCTGCCTACTTGTGCAAACAGCCTCCAGGTGTATTCTCTGGGCCTTAAATAGCATACCTGAGACAAATCAGGAAATGCAATAGGCAGTGCCAGTCAGGGCCTCCAAGGGGGTGGGACATCCAGTTGTGCTTGATCCCATAGGGCTCAAAGGCTGTTTCCTGCTTTGACAGACGGGCGGCTCCAGGCCCCAGCACGCCAAGCATGTGCTTGAGGCGGCATGCCACGGGGGGTGCTCTGCCAGTCGCCAGGAGGGCAGCAGGCAGGGCTCCGGTGGACCTCCCACAGGCGTGCATGCAGAGGGTCCACTGGTCCCGCGGCTTCGGTGGAGCCGCGGGACCAGTGGACTCTCTGCAGGCACGCCTGCGGGAGGTCCACCGAAGCCGCGGGACCAGCGACCGGCAGAGCGCCTCCTGCAGCATGCCCCCGTGCTTGGGGCGGCAAAATGTCTAGAGCCGCCCCTGTCGACAGAGCTGTCAGGTGGCAGTGTGGACACAGCAGCTGTTCAGGAGCCAGAAGACCCTGAATCACATTTGTGGATCCTCACAGGTTTCATGCAAGGGCATGAAACTGAAACAGCCCCAGATGTACTGAGAGATGACTTCCTCTTGTCTGTGGACAAGGGGCTTACCATCCATGCTCATTCCTCTGGATCTCCCTGTTGCATTTGATATCAATCATCAGACCAAATGCAGACAATCATAAAAGGAAACTGCTCCACTGCCTGAAATGCCCTTATCCATGGAGTCACATGAGATTCAACCTTCTCCCCCATCTACTTGACATCTTATTTATAATATCAAGTCACTCAGGGGAAATTGCAAGATAAACACACATTTAAGTGACATCAACAGCCAGATGACATCCAGCTCCATATCTACTTTAGATCATTATCACAATGGTGACGCCACAAACAAGTGTCCAATACTTTATACTACCATATACTATGACGTATTTGGTTAAACCAGATACTACAGAAAAGTCAGGTTCCCTTATGGCTACAAGTCCAATTTTACCAGCCTCAGTGGCAGACAGAAAATTGTAACTAATACATTTTAGAAACTTCCAAAACTGATATGAGCTTTCCTATAAATCAGGGTGTTTTGATTATACAGTCGAATATGACTGCAGTTCTTAATTTGTAATGAAATAGTTGCCAGGGCTCAAGCAATTTTTTAACTTTCATAACTGCTGTGGCAAGCCCAGAGATACCAGGGCTATGAGTTGCCATGCCTAGAGAGGTACCGGGGCTCAGCCCTGGCATAAATTAAGCACTGCATGACTGGCAGTAGAAGAACTGAACTCTTTATACAATTGGAAATCATGTAATCCCAGCTCTCCAATGGAATGCTAAAAAAAAAACAAAAAAAAACCCCTAATCACTCACAACTTTGTGTTTTATGAAACACTGGTCCAGAAGTTAATATAACATTTCTGACACAGCCTGGTAATTCCTGCATCCAAGCAATTTTAGTTCTGGGGCGAGGTGAAAGAAAAAAATAAAAGTTGACACAGTGCTTTCCTTAGCGATGGCTGTTTAAATATTGATTGGTTTGAAATACTAGGATAAATCTCAGGGAAGATTGATTAGTAGGCAGAATGCAACTGAAGCAGTAAAAAAGATCACAATAAACACTTTTTCATAGTTCTTCTCTCAGCCACATGGTTGGAGAATTAAGAAATGTATTCCATAGTTATAACCTTTCATATGCATACAGTGGGAGAAAGAATGAATATATGATGGTGTAGGATGGTATCAGGGCTGGTCCTAGAGCAAATTGTGCCCCAAGCAATGAGCATCTTTGGTGCTGCCGCTCTATTTGTTAAACTTTTGGATGCCTTATTTTGTATTGCATTTGTAGCCCATTTCATGACTTTGATGCACGATTTGCATGCATGATTTATTTCCATCATATAAGATGATCAATCTGCATGCTAGGATCTGTAAATCTATATTTATTCATGCCATATGTAAGCAAATAAAAAAAATCATTGCCTCTAAGCTTACAGAAACTTTTTAATTTTAAGAATAACTGAAATGTACTAATATCAAGAAATTGTACCAACATTGGGTGGACCAGTATTAAATAGCGTTACAACAGGTGACAGCCTTAGAATCTTAAAATCCTAGTCCTTTAAATCAAAAGGTCGCTTACAATTACACAATAAAACAAAGTTCACAATATTGCAGCTGGGCTCTCACTTCACTGCATTCTTATATCTCACGGACTGATGGTGACACCCTGCCCCTTATGTACCCGTGAGGACATGGATGACAACATTGTAGGAGGTTCAAGGAAAATGTAGTTCTCAGAAAGTCTGGAAGGTTCCACGAGATTCTAGAAAGATCCAGAACATTCTAGGAGGTTAATGAAAAATTAATCCACATACGGAATACCTGATACATTCTACTTCAAACATTCTATTTTCCCTTTTGTTGCTAACAACAAAAACAGCATCCTGAGCCTGGTGCCCCCTCAAGTGCCCTGGTAATGGGTTGTCTGCCACTAAATCTGGCCCTGGATGATATGAGTTTTTGTTAGCATGAATTTGGGATGATCTGCTTTACTCACTAATGACAAAGCAAGGAGAGTCAAATGCAAAGAAACTAAGGAATTCTAAAGCTCTGCAGGGAAAAGAAGCCACTTATCTGTAGAATTCCAAAACTCCATAGGACAGTGCAAGCTACAGATAAACAGAAAACCTACAGTCCCATAAAGTTCTCATTGTATGGAGAAGTTGGTGATCCCACAGAGATCCTAAAATTTGCCCTGACCTTGTTTTTAAAGGAAATTAGCAGATAAATACCTATAATGTTACCTATAAGTTAAGGTTGCCTCATTAACATACCTCTTGCCAAGAAATGTCAGACATAAATAGATAAGCAAAGGTAAATAAATATCCAAATATCCTTAGTTCATACAATCTTAAACAAATGTACATGTGTAAACCATGAAAAACTGCACAACGAATATTCTTACATCCCTAGTAACAGCCTAGCAGCCATTGCATATGACCAAGTGGCATTTTCAAATAATAAACAAGCACATGTGCAGCTAAGAATCAAGGTTCAATACGATCTACCTTTTGCTCTGTTTGGGGAACAGATTAAACTTTGGGATGATACTACAATAATCATCCACTCTGCATGTGGGCACAGTGGGTGAATAGAAATTTCAATAAAGAGTCAGATTTCAGCTCCAGCTTCCTTCCAAGTGGCTATTATAAACAACACTAAGAAAAAATTGTTTTAAGAATACTTTGTCTGCATCCTTTTAATCAATTATTGCTTTAAAATAAGCAATTATTCCTATTTGTATTAGTTCCCACCACCTGTACCAATTTGCATGAGAACAGAACAGCGTGTCTAGTAAATGTTATAGAGTCACTTCAGACACAACACAAACAGTTTCATAGCTAAGTTGCTTTCTTCTTATTCAACAATTTCTATTTTTAATAAATTGCTGCACTAGAAGATAATTGCATGACAGACTAGAACGTTTGGAACTTTTCCAGTTGTTGCATTAAACATTTGCTTACCCCTGTTTCTGAAAATGCTTTTAATAACTACCTGGCTTTTTTGTTATTTTTTAACATCTCATGAACCTACACTATGAAAAAACAAAGCGCAGCTCCCCTCCACAAAAGACAAAAATCAAAGGGTTTGGAAGTTCCTCACAAGAAAAAAAAGATAGGACCTTCCAAGGATGTTTATTCTGTTCTGTGGTTTCAACTTTTTGTCCTGCCTCAGCATTCCAGCCTAGCTAGATGAGACTGAAAGACCAGCATTAGCCCATCTGGATACGAGTGGGTACTTGGTCCAACGGTAACTGAGGCCTGGTCTACACTAGGAGTTTATGTCGAATTTAGCAGCGTTAATTCGACTTAACCGTGCACCCGTCCACACCAGGAAGCTAATTAGTTCGACCTAGAGGGCTCTTTAGTTTGAATTCTGTACTCCTCCCCGACGAGGGGAGTAGCGCTAAATTCGACATGGCTATGTCGAATTAGGCTATGTGTGGACGGAAATCGACCTTAGTAGCTCCGGGAGCTATTCCACAGTGCACCACTCTGTTGACGCTCTGGACAGCAGTCCGAGCTTGGATGTTCTGACCAGCTACACAGGAAATGCCCAGGGAAATTTTGACATGCTCCAGCGCCTTGTGGATGTTCTGCAGGACCGTAGGCAGGAGGACAGAGCCCCCCTGCACTGTATCTGCAACCGCCCTCTCCCGCCACAAAGTCCCAACCCCCCTCACCCAAAGTAACAAGAAGGAGGGGCGACAGGGGCCATGAAAACTGTCACTGCACCCCTGCAGAGTGCACAAATACAAGAAGGATCTCATTCCCTAAATGTTGAGAAGTCCTTCCCTTCCTGGCTCACCGAAGCCCCAATCCCAGTTTCATCCCCTAACTGTGTAGTTGATTATTAAAAGTAGTTTGCTGTTAATTACTATTTCCGCCACATTTTTCTACAGAAGACTGTCTGTGAAGGGTGGGGGGAAGGGGGTTGTTAATTGCATAGGACAGTCACCTTTACCAGGGTACAGACACGGGGGCAGGATCAACAGCAGGTCACACACACAGTGCAGTCAGTAGGCACCCTGGTCGGTCTGGGAGGTGTTTTCCATGTTCTGTGTGGGTGGAGGGTATGTGACTTTGTGGCATGTGGCATGTTACAGAACTTATGCAGCGGTCCTTGTCCTGGACCACAGAGCCACGCAGCAGGGGAATCTGTAACCGTCCTCCCCCGCCACAAGGTCACATAGCCCCCGCACACAGAGTCCCGAAAAGGAGGGATGGCAGGCTCCGTTGAAACAACCAGTCCGGCACTGCAGACCGCTCTAGGAGCAGGAGCCTATCATTCCTCGAGTGTAGAAGCGGTGTTAACATCACTGCACACCCTACCCACCACAGTCTGCGTCCCTGTTTCAACCCTTTAACGCGAATTCATTAATAAAGAAAACGTTGTTAATTAACAATGTTCCATTAACTTTATTTTTAAACGTGTGTTGGAAGGGGGGAAACGTGGTGAACGGGGTATGTAATCACAGAAGAAAGTCAACAGTAAGTGAAGCAGGGGCAGGTTCAGCATCTCTGTAAAGAAACTGAACAGTCACAGGTTACCCTGCTCCCTGAGGAACCTAGCTTTCAAAGCCTCCCGGATGCACAGCGCTTCCCGCTGGGCTCTTCTAATTGCACGGCTGTCTGGTTGAACGTAATCAGCAGCCAGGCGATTTGCCTCAACCTCCCAACCCGCCATAAAGGTCTCCCCCTTGCTCTCACAGAGATTGTGGAGCACACAGCAAGCTGCAATAACAATGGGGATATTGGTTTCGCTGAGATCCGAGCGAGTCAGTAAGCTCCTCCATCTCCCCTTGAGATGTCTGAAAGCACGTTGAATGATGACAGTTACCCAAGACCACCCTTGACACATTTTCCCCCCAGCATGCATTGTGGGGAAATCCCAGAATTCAAATGGGCAGCGGGGACTGCAGGAACTGTGGGATAGCTTTCCACAGTGCACCGCTTCCAGTGTCAACGATTGCCCCGTTAGTGTGGACTCACAAAGTCAAATTAGTGTCCTTAGTGTGGACACACAAATTCGACTTTGTAAGGTCGATTCCACAAATTCGAATTAAGTTAAATCGAACTAATCTGGTAGTGTAGACATACCCTGAGAGGATACCAGAGAAGAGTGGCTTTTTGCATCCAATCTTAGGTATTGGAGGTTTCCCTACTCCAGATCTGGAAGTAAATTAATGTATATATAAGGTTTTATTATCATGAATTTGGGATGATCTGCTTTACTCACTAGTGACAAAGCAAGGAGTATCAGAAACCCATGGGAAACTAAGGAATTCTATTACTCTACAGAGAGAAGAACCCAGTTATCTGAAGAACTCCAAAACTCCATAGGATGACTCCAAAACCCCAACTGGAATGTTAACTAAAATGATGACAACACTTTAATGTCAACACTAAGTATTGCAAAGCTGATCATTTTAACAGATGGAATGGGGATGGAGTGGAGGACAAGCTCAGAGTGTCAGAACTGGAAACTGCTGCAGGAAAGGAAAGAAATCAGGTAAGAGTCTTACCTGATACTTTCCTTTCTGCTAGCAACATCTCCCACAATTCTGAAATGTATGGGTTATTCCCCTTCTGTCTGTAGTTTCCAGGCAGTTCAGAACTATAGCACAGCCCATGATAGCTATGCCTCCTTCTGTAGCCTGCTGACAGAAGATTCATTCCAAAGCTGTGTAAAAAATTTATAGAATACGATTAGTAACAATAACTTCATTACCAACCAGTAAACTCTGTATAGTAGGATATGGCCAACCAAACATATAAAAATTAAATATGGTCCCTTGGCTAGGAAGCCAACCACAGAAGGTAGCATTGTGAAAGACACTACTAGCAGAAAGGAAATCATCAGATAAGAAATTTACCATTCTGCAGCTCAGCATCTCCCACAATTCTGATATGTATGGAAAGTAGCAAGCTGTGAACAGAAATAAGGAGTCATAAGAAAAGCAGAGTGAGATAGGGAAGACCTACACCCAAGTTAATTGCCCAAAATGGCATTATTATTACTGGACCTCCAGTTGCAGTGTTTTCCTGCCAAAGGATACTTCTGCAGAGAACAGAAAGTCAACCTTATAGCATCAGATAAAGGTGTTAATTGATGACATTGTTGTCCTGAAGATCTCTGCAATGGAAGCAAGCTCCTTCTGCTCATGAAGTCACAATAGATCTTGTGGAATGTGCCTTGATGCCATCTGGAACAGAAGCACATGACTCCTTGCATTGTAAATGCACGCATAGCTTGATCCATTTTAGCTAGTGATAGCTTGGATACCCTGAGCCCCTGCAATTCAGATGAAAGGAGACAAACAAGGAACTTTTTGTTGATTCAATGTGCTTGACAGAGATCTTCAGCAATCTTCAAACATCTAAGGTGTGCCACAGCTTTTCTGTCAAGTGCCGTGGTTTTGGACAGGATGAAGGGAGGACAATCTCCTGTGAGGCATGGAAAGAAATTCATTCTAGTCAAGAATAATTTTTGGGTTCTTAACACCACTTTGTCACCATGGATATACAATAGAGTTTCAGTATAGATAAATCTGCCAGTTTAAAAAAACAAAACAAAAACACTCTCCTAGTAGACACGATGGCAACCAGAAAACAGGTTTTGATGGATAGGTAGAATGGAGATATTGAAGTCAGTAGCTCAGAAGGGTGTGTGGTTAGATCTTTCAATGCCAGTGGCAGATTCCACTTAGGAAAGATTGTTCTGACCACAGGTTTAACCAGACTAACTGCTCTGACAAATCTGGATATCTGTCAAGGAATCAGAGGATCCTGCGAATATAACACTACTTATGCTGACATCTTGTACCCTATAGAGCTGGACTGAAGTCCCTAGTTTACATCTTCCTAAAGAAAGCCCATGGTAACTGGGAAACCAGGATCCTTGGGATTTTCATTGTGTTTGACACCACAAACTAAACCTTGTCAGGTGGAGAAGTAGGCCTTTAGTGCTGAAGCTCATCGAGGAAAGGAGAGTTCCAATCACTTTGGAAGAGAGCTGTGCTAGAACTAATGCTTCCCTCTCAATAGTCAGGTTGTCATTTGAAGGCAGTCTGGATCTGGAAGGAGGAATAGGCCTTGGTAATGGATATCTGGTCTCACTGATTGATGCAACACCAGTACGATTTTCAGCTCTATCAGATCAGCAAACCGTGGTCTCCTTAGTCAGTGCAGAGCTATCACTATCACCTTTGCTTCTTCTCACCTTATCTTCTGGATCTCCTTTCCTAGAAATAGAAAGGGTGGGAACAACTGTACCAGACCTTGTGGCCATCTGTGTGAAAAGGCATCTGTCCCCAGTAATTTGGGATCTGCTTCCTTGGTGAAGTACTGTGATATCAGGGTGAAGACTTCCTGATTCAGGCACCATTCTGAATTGCTGACTGTGAATCTGCTGAGCCAGTTTGATTTTTGGTTCAGCTCTCCTTTTATGTGTACTGCACTAATAGAAGGAAGTTTCCATTCCATCATCTCCATCACTTCTTCGGGAAGAGTTGCACTCCTTGATCCCCCTTGGTTGTTGATATATACCACAGTGATCGCATTGTCAGCTGAACCAGAACACAGTCACCCTCCAGGTAGTTCTGGAATTTCCATAGGGCAAGATTGACAATTCTGATCTCCAGTAGGTTTATTCTCTGGTTCCTTTCTCTGGGAATCCAAGTACATTCAACTCTTCTGTGCCCCAGATGCACTCCGCATCCTGTCAGGTTGGCATCAGTTGTGTGTGCGCCTGGATCTAAAAGGCACATGGGAAGACCCTTGCAGACATTTGTAGGACTGTCCAGCACATTAGAGTTCAGCACCTTGTTCACAATCAGTACCTGATCTTGCATGTGTTCTGGTGAATTGTTCCACAGTTTCATGAGAAAGGCATGGAGGCACCTGATATGGGACTTTGCCCTAGAGCGAATCCTGTACATGAAACCAAGAGGTCCAATAGCTGTAGACACTGAGCTAGGCTCAGCCTTGCACATTTTACCAACATGGATATCAGGTTCCATATCTTGTGGAATCTGTCCAGTGATGGGTAGACCTTTGCCACCACAGAAGCATCTATCTCCATTCCCAGGTGAATTACTTATGTGGAAGAAATCCAGTAGCTCTTCTTGGTGTTTATTGTAAATCCATGTGTTTGAAGCAGATCCAGCATCCACTGCTTGGGCCAGAAATCTGATCAAGATGTCATCTAGGAAGGGATACAGGTGAGTGCTGCAAGACCTGAATTTCGCTGTTACCACCAGCATCTTGGTAAAGAGCCTGGGGACTGCTGAAACAGGAGCATTTGGTACTGGCAGCAGGCCATGCCATATGCAAATCTCAGCAGTCTGTGGTGGCATGCTTATATGGGAATGTGGAGAAATGTATGCGCTAGATCAGCAGTTTTCAAACTGTGGGTTGGGACCCCAAAGTGGGTCACAACCCAGTTTTAATGGGGTCACCAGGGCTGGTATTAGACTGGCTGGGGCCTGGGGCCCAAGACCAAGCCCTAGCTGCACTGCCTGGGACTCAGACTTCCACTTCAGCTGGGGGCAGTGGGGCTCAGGTTACAGGCCCCACATCCGGGGCTGAAGCCCTTGGGCTTCAGCTTTGGCCCCCCAACTGGGGCAGCAGGGCTTCGGTGGGCACATGCTTCCGTCCCCCCATCCTGGGTCGTAAAGTAATTTTTGTTGTCAGAATT
Source organism: Mauremys reevesii (assembly GCF_016161935.1). Lineage (NCBI taxonomy): Eukaryota > Metazoa > Chordata > Testudines > Geoemydidae > Mauremys > Mauremys reevesii. Next base: position 97,412,303 of record NC_052625.1, read on the forward strand.
GGTGTGTGTGTGGGAGTTTGAGAATCCCTGTGCTAGATCCACTGAAGCAAGAAACTCCCCTTGGTATAGGGATGCCACCATGAAAGCAAGGATCTCTATCTGGAGTCTCATTTTCTTCATCAGTTTCTTCAGCAGCTTGAGATCCAGGATGGCTCTGACCCACCCATACACTGCTGGACAATGACGAAAATGGAATACAGTCCTAAGAATCTTTCTTCTGGGGGAACCCTTTCTATTATCCTATGTCCAAGAGATGCAAGATTTCATTTTATGGGGTAACTCGAGATGGGGGAAATGGATGAAGAGATGGGGTATGGCCTTTCATTCAAGGGAGTATCTGCAACTCCTCTCTCTCATCCACTTGTCTGTGGTAAATCAAGACCATTCTACTAAGAAATGGGAAATTCTACCTCATAAGTTCAGGTCTCGGCAGAGGCATATTTGTTTATCATCATAGTGGGCTCTTAGACGCTGTGGCTCCACCCCTGGATTTTCCACTTGGTACCCTTTTCCAGGGTTTTCCCTTTATATACCTGTTTATTTCCTCTGGTACCTTTGTGAGGATGGACAAAAGGAGTGTTTTTGTCTGTTGATGGCCCTGTAGTTCTTTCTTGGAGCACTGAGGGTGGAGGGGGGGGACTGTTTCAGTCTGGCAGTATTCTCTGCCACTACTTGATTTAGATTTTCCATAAAAATGGGGAGAGCCTGGGAATTTAGATGAGCACAGAATATATTTGGAGTGAGTATCAGACTTCTGGGATGAAGCCAGATATGGCTTAAAATCTCACTGCATACATTTTTAGGCCTCTATCACAAAGGCTGATGTTACAGAAATTTCCTTAAGTATAGACCATTAGTCAGAACAGTTTATCCTTCAGGGCCTTAAGGTCATCCAACCAGTTCTTGCAAAGCATGTAGCTGTCAAGACTGCTTTAAAAGTGGCTGTCAAGGCCTCAAAGTCCCTTTGAGGGTGGTTTCCACCTTTCTAATAGTTGAATGGAATCATCATATATTTAGCTAGAGATGCCCCTAAAGAATCAACCATTGGTATTCCTCTAATGGCATTTTTCAGCTCTCGCAACTCATATCTAAATGCATGCCTACTTACGTGTTTACCCTTGTCAGGTTTTTTCCCATTCCTCTCTGATCACAATCTGAAAGGATGTGTGCAGCGAGATTGCTGTCTCAGGTGAGACTTTGGACAGCAGGTATTGTATTTGCATTTAGTCTTGCCTTTACCTCCAGTTCAGGCTGGATCAGGATTTTGAATGCAACCTTCTTGCATATGCTTTCGAATATTTAAGGAGGGAAAAAAATCCTTTTTGCATTTTTACATGTCCTCCTCAGTGCCTGAATCTGAGAGCTTCCCTTCCTCAGTAGACAGCCTTTATTTTCCTTTTTGCTCTTTTTGGATTTTTTAGCCTTTTGGCCCACTTTGCAGGCATTGCTGCCCAGCTGTGGCTAACACATGGTCTTTTTGGTGTTTTATGCAGCACCTTGAGTCCTCTAGATGCATCTCCCTTCATGTCCTCCCTCTCAGGGTTGCACTTCCCCTTTCTGTAGGATGTGGTTTCATTGCCATAGGTTCCCTGACTTGAACTGGGAAGAACAGAACGTGAGACCCATTTCAGGGCTCGGGGGGGGACACATACCTGTTAAGGGTTTCTCCCTCCCCCACTCCCCTGGCCTGTTCTGCCTTGGAACTTACCCCAGGCTGGCTGATGTTCTCCTCATCCATGGAGTCTCTCCCCCATTCTGCTCAACACTTCCAGATCAGGCTCTTGTGTGTGGGAATCGTGACTTCTTGGGGCAGGTGGGGACCCAACATGCCTGCCTGACAGCCCGCTGCCTTAGCAGTGCAAGGGTCAGCTGGCTGAGAACAGGCAGGGCACAATTTGCCCTCCTATGAGCCTTAAAAGCTGCTTCACAAATAGAACACTGCTTGGATTTAAGCTCGTGTTTGCATGACAGCTTTACCACACCTTGCGGGGGCAAAGGAGAGGCGTCTGTCAGAGAGGTGTTGCAGTACTGGCTCTGGATGGATGAGACCATGCCACGGTTCAATATTCAAACCAGGAGAGGGAGAAGAAAATCTGTTTGCTACTGTCTGAAAAATTGGCTAAAATAATAAGCTGTCAAAAAAATCTGGAGCAAAGTGAACCACCACTTGACTGTTGCCACAGAGGCAGAAAGATCTGGCAGCAGGCTGAAGAAGGGGGAGTGGCTAGCACAGGTTGTGCTACAGCTTTGAACAGCCTCCTCAAACTGCAGACAGAAGGGGAACAGCCTATACATATCAGAACTGTGGGAGAGGCTGAGCTACAGGAGAACAGGAGAAAAACAAAAACAAGTAAGAAATAAAATAGGTAAACACAGTGGCGATCCAAAGAGGGAGGCATATTTTCCCACTGAGTGATACTGATTGTGACAATAAATACATAATAGTAATTAAAAGTTTAGTTACTACATACAGGCTAGATTACACCCTTGATCTTCGTGCATCTTCTCATTGACATCCATGGAGATTCTGCTGTGGATGGAAGGGGTAAGGTATCCTAAATGTATGGCTACGTACCATAACTAAAAATGAATTTCACCTTCTCCACCGAATGACTTTGAAAAGCTCTACTGAAGTGAGTGAAGCTATGCTGATTTACATCAGCTGACACTATGGCCTTACATACGCAAGCAGAAAAGTCTTTACTAATTTATTTATTTAACATGCCTCAGGGCACTCATTACTTCAAGATTTTTGCACTGAATACAATAATTAAGATTTGCATAGCGTCATCTATAGTGGAACTCTGCCATTTATTTTTCTTGGGTTCAGTAGCTCTGCATACTGCTCTCTTATTGTTACTATTAGTATTTGTATTACTGTAGCACCGAGGAGCATTACTCATGGATAAGGACCCATTATTGTGAGAAACCTTCTGCCAAACAGGTGTCTCATGTAGCGTGTCCTGAAAACAGACTGACTCAGTCTCATCTTCTAAAATTGGTCATTCTACAGGCAGTTCCCTTGACCAAAAATGCCTTATCTCCAGATCTCGTGTGCGTCCTGTGCACTGTTAGCTGAATTTGCCACAAGAGTGCTGGTGCTTCAGTGGTTTCTGTTGTAACAGGACTGAATCCATTTGGACCAAAGCCTTACACTAACATGAGAAAGAAAATGGGAATCAATGGAGGAGCAACAGCACTGGCAGTGCAATGTGTTCTCGGGTGCTTTTTCCTGTTGAGGTGGTATGCTGCACTCCACACAAGTTGGGCTGCAATGCGGCCATCTCTGGTCCCTGATATAGTGAGTTACAATAGTCCAATCTGCAGGTGACAAATGCATGATTCATAAAAACTCATAGGAGATGAAGAGGCTTGTTTACTGGCAAATTCTGATGTAATGCTGGCAGACCAGGGTGCTAAGGCCTCTAGGCCCCAACTGAACACTGCCAAATGCATAGCTGGAAACAAGTCAGTCTTACCCTTCTTTTGCTAAAATAGGTATTAGGGTTATGAGCCAGTGTTCAGTGTTAAGACTTAATGAAATGCTTGCAAGCTGCTGCATGTATTAATCTCATTGAACATCCGTGCGCCATGTTATATGGTTATGGTTTGCATTATAAACCTCTAACTGTGTAACTCACCAAACAGGAAAGAAGCATAAATTAATGTAAAGGCTCGCTTCCTATAGAAGGTGTTGGGTCCTGCCCACAAGAAAGCCAACAGAAATCAAATGAGCCATTGTGAAACATCAAAGGACAGATACTTTGTTGATTACTTCTCCTCCCTGAAGAGGAGATCTGCATTTTGACTTATCCCATCAGCGTGAACTCCAGGGGAAGGGAGTAAAAATCCCTGACAAGAATAAACTGGATCTCTGGGTACGTCTACACTATGGGATTATTCCGAATTTATATAAACCGGTTTAGTAAAACAGATTGTATAAAATCGAGTGCACGCGGCCACACTAAGCACATTAATTCGGTGGTGTGCGTCCACAGTCCGAGGCTAGCGTCGATTTCTGGAGCGTTGCACTGTGGGTAGCTATTCCGTAGCTATCCCATAGTTCCCGCAGCCTCCCCGCCCCTTGGAATTCTGGGTTGAGATCCCAGTGCCTGATGGGGCAAAAATCATTGTCGCGGGTGGTTCTGGATAAATGTCATCAGTCATTCCTTCCTCCGGGAAAGCAACGGCAGACAATCATTTCGTGCCCTTTTTCCCTGGATTGCCCTGGCAGATGCCATAGCGTGGCAACCATGGAGCCTGTTTTGCCTTTTGTCACTGTCACCATATGTGTACTAGATGCCGCGGACAGAGGCGATTCAGCAGCGCTACACAGTACCATTCATTTGCTTTTGCATGACAGCAGAGATGGTTATCAGCCGTTCTGTACCGTCTACCATGCCATTGTAAATTGGCAATGAGATGATGGTTACCAGTCCTATTGCACTATACCTTCTGCTGCTGTCGTAGGTGCCCCTGGCTGAGATCGGCCGGGGGCGCAAAAGACAAAAATGGGAATGACTCCCCGAGTCAATCCCTCTTTTATGGTATCTAAAAATAGAATCAGTCCTGCCTGGAATATGGGGCAAGTGTACTAGAGATCCAGTGTATCAGAGAACCAGATAGCACAGCCACTCTGTGTCAGATCCTGCAGGAATGATGAGCTGCATGCCATTCACAGGGGGTGCTCCTGCAACAACCCCACCTGTTGCTTCCCTCCTCCCACAGCCTTCCTGGGCTACCGTGGCAGTGTCCCCCGTTTGTGTGCTGAAGTAATAAAGAATGCAGGAATAAGAAACAGTGACTTGTTAGTGAAATAAAATGAGGGGAAGGCAGCCTCCAGCTGCTATGATAGTCCAGGCAGTACAGAATCTTTTCTTTACACATGAAGGGCGGGGGCTGATGGAGCTCAGCCCCCAGTTGCTATGATGAAGACGGTTACCAGCCGTTCTGTACCGTCTACTGGGAATGACCGGGAGTCCAGTCAGGAGCACTCATGGGATGATGACGAGGATGGATACCAGTCCTATTGCATTATACCATCTGCCACAAGGCTGATGATGACGACAGATATCAGCCATATTGTACCATCACCCACCAAGGAGTGGGGGCGAGGATGCTACAGTTCAGTGCCGCAGCATAGCGTCTATCAGCAACATTCAGTACACACAGGGTGACATTTAAAAGAGTCAAGAGATGATTTTTTTCCCTTTTCCTTCTGGGGGTGGGGGGTGGGTACATTGACGAGCTATGCCCTGAACCACCGCGGACAATGTGTTTGACCCTACAGGTATTGGGAGCTCAGCCAAGAATGCAAATGCTTTTCGGAGACTGCAGGAACTGTGGGATAGCTTGAGTCCTCAGTCCCCCCTCCCTCCATGAGCATCCATTTGATTCTTTGGCTTTCCGTTACGTTTGTCACGCAGCAGCGTGCTGAGTCCCTGCTATGGCATCTGTCTGGAGATTTTTAAAAAATGCTTTGGAATTTCTTCTGTAACGGAGCTCTGATAGAACAGATTTGCCTGCCCATACAGCGATCACATCTGTGCAGTCCATGCTGGAGCTCTTTTTGGATTTTGATTTCGGACTGCATCGCCACCCGTGCTGATCGGAGCTCCACACTGGGCAAACAGGAAATGATATTCAAAAGTTCGCGGGGCTTTTCCTGTCTACCTGGCCACTGCATCCGAGTTCAGATTGCTGTCCAGAGCGGTCAGTGGTGCACTGCGGGATACCACCTGGAGGCCAATACCGTCGATTTGCGGCCACACTAACCCTAATCTGATATGGTAATACCGATATTAGCGCTACTCCTCTCGTTAGGGAGGAGTACAGAAACCGGTTTAAAGAGCCCTTTATATCGATATAAAGGGCCTCTTAGTGTGGACGGGTGTGGCGTTAAATCGGTTTAACGCTCCTAAACCGGTTTAAATGCGTAGTGTAGACCAGGCCTCTATGCTGCTTGGATTTGGGGAGAGCAAGATTTGCATTAGCAAATGATCCCCATTGCTTGACCTGGGTCAGCCCTAAAGGACTTATAGAGCTTCCTTATTGTAGAAGCTTCTACCACCTTTTGGAACCTAAGACTAGAACTCATTTGTCTGCGTATATTTAACCTTGCAAATAACTCATTTCTTTTTCTTAGTTAATAGGTCTTTAGTTAATTTATTATAGGATTGGTTACAAGCATTGGCTTTGGTGTAGGATCTAAGATGCAATAAACCTGGGGTAAGTGACTGGTCCTTTGGAACTCGGAGTAACCTCAATATTGTTGTGATTTCTGGTGTAAGGGACCATCTATCACAAAGACGGGCTTTCCTGGGCAGCAAGTACCCATGGGTACAGTCTGTGACTCCATGTTAAGGCTGTGAGAGTGCTTGAGGAGTTTGTACTTGATACTTTGTTGGTAGAATCTAAGTATGGAATTCACAACCAGTTTGGGATTTGTGCCCTGTTTCTTAATAATCTGCCCTGGAGGTTGGTATTTATGCTCCTGAGCCCCTCCAGACAGTTTGACACCTGTAGGAAGGCATTTCTCACTTTTGATAGTTACGTGGACAAACGAATTAGTGAGAAGTCCAGTAGGACCTCAAAGGCTTCACACTATGTCACTGAATGGAAGAAAGAAGATGTCACTGGAAGGAGTGGTCAGAGTCTTGACTGGCTCCTTAAAACATTTTGTTCTTCCCACCAACATCACTATGGTGGAAGAGGTATTTGTCTGAGCAGCTTTGATTCTGGTACTGCATGATTGCCACAACCACACTGCCACATCTCACCAGTTCACAACCTAACTACCTGCACTCAATGCACTATACCGGACACTTGCAACCGTATTGGAGCAGGTAAACCCTATCACAGGTTTCTCATGTCTTTGTGTGGGACCCCGGCATAGAATTGGATGAGCTAGTGACCTCCCACCTGACTATTATGAAACTCATAAAATGTGCTGTGTTTCAGATCAACCTGACTTGAGACCTATAAAAATTAATCTAACAAATACAGGTTTTACATATCAGAATGTGGAACATGTTACCCTTGAAGAAGGAAGGCTCAAAGGTGCTGCTTGTCAAAGAAATGTCTAAGTTAAAGATGTCAGTCACTGGCCTCACTGAAATCCACCTTAAAGACAGCAGTTAGGAAAGAATAGATGCCAGTCACCAATGCTCCCTAAGGTGGTAAGGTCATCTGCTCCAAATGCTTACCAACCTCTTTGTAAGAATCATTTCCAAGTTTTCTCTGCTGCTTTCAAGCACTCCCAGAAGACCTAAAACATGATGGCTGTCCTTCAGAAGTTTTCTACCATGTAACATGCTAAGTTTGGCTCAGGACAGAACATCATGGAGGTACATAACTCGTTCAATTACCTCTATGCTGTCCAAGCACAGAATGAGAACTAAGTGATCACCAATGTCTCCATAGAGTTGCTTGGGTGTAGTTTGAACTATCAGTTCTGGATCCAGGTATTATCTTGTCAGGCACTGAAACTTTCTGATGGTAATGGTCATAGGTTCTGAGGAGATATAGAGCCTGGTGGTGAGGGATATTAAGACATTTCTACAGGATTGCATTAAAACCGGAGGTTCTCCAATTACTCTCTGTGGACCACTGGTGGTTCACATACAGTGCTTGCTTGCAGTGCACAGAGAATTGGCTGATCACAGGGCATTGGCTCTTCCTATTTTCAGCTATTAAAGTGAGTTAAAAGACAGCTAAAATACATTAACTGGTTTTCTAATATTTTTCAATATCAGTTGCTACAGTTGCCACAGGGATTTTATGACATCATGGAAAGGTCCATGGGACTGCAAATGGGAAGGATGGTGGCAACAAAAAGTCTCTCTATTAAGAGATGGTCCACATTATTAAAAAGTTTCAGAACCCCTGAATTAGGAGGTGGTCAGGGATGAATTTAAATTTAAGAGTAGCAATTCCTTTTTGTCCTAAATTTAATCCCCAGAACTGATGCTAAGGCTATACTGCTGCTTAAAAATAGAAGTATATGTACATTGCTGTTGAATATATCACAGGTGAGAAAATTAATAGAATGCATACCTGAGAGGGAAGAGAATATCAAGAAATCTTAACTCAATAGAGATGTACTGGATTATTCTGACAATGAAAGCAATGTAAATATAAATGAATGAAAATATATCAAGTGTAAGGTGTAGCACAAAATTATACAAATATTTTGTATATGAGAAATAGTGTATGATCATATAGCTGAAAATTATGATATTGCCTATATACAAGAGGGCAGAGTTAAGGTAGCAGCTGCAGCCTTAATTGTGATATTTTCTAATTGCTTAAATATATAGCCCTAACATTTCTTTACTGTATTTTTTTCTTTTGTTTTGCAAGGACTACGTTTTTCATGATGGAAATGAACTCCAGCCAGGTGCTCCAGAATATTAAGAGAGCCACAATACACACACATGCATTCCATGAATCAATTATCGAAGTTCTATTTCAGTCTGAAGCTAGAAACCACATGAAGGGAGTAATTGGCTGCTCCTAATCACCAGGATGATAGAAATAATGATGGAGAAAAGCAGGAACATTCTGAATAGCCTAAAATTGGAGTCCTGAGCCAAACCTCTCTCACCTGAAAAAATAAAGAATGAGCACTGGAAACCCTCCCAATGAGTCTGAACATTCAGAAGACATCATCATCCAGGTTTAAGTCTCTGCAAGATACTATTGCTAAGACTTCCATTACAAATAGGTTGAAATGAGGTTAGTAATCATTTTTAAAATAAATGTTACTTTGAAATATTTTTCATTAAAAACACAGAAACTATCTTCCTTCCATTTTAAATCAGGTGCATCTAATCTCCAGTTTTATAATTCCCTGCATTTCAAAATTAATTTCACAGTTAAACAATAGAATACCAATTTAAATTTATTAAATATTTTGGATGTTTTTTCTACTTTTTCAATTATATTGATTTCTATTACAACACAGAATACAAAGTGTACAATGCTCACTTTATATTTATTACAAATATTTGCACTGTAAAAATTATAAACAAAAGAAATAGTATTTTTCATTTCACCTCATACACGTACTGTAGTGCAATCTCTTTATTGTGAAAGCGCAACTTACAAATGTAGATTTTTTTTGGTTACATAACTGACCTCAAAACCAATATAAAACTTTAGAGCCTGCAAGTCTACTCAGTTCTACTTCAGCCAATCACTAAGACAAAAATATATGTTTACATTTACGGGAGATAATGTTGTCCGCTACTTTTTTACAATGTCACCTGAAAGTCAGAACAGGCATTGCATGGCACCTTTGTAGCTGGCATTGCAAGGTATTTATTTGCCAGATATGGTAAATATTCATATGCCCCTTCATGTTTCGGCCACCATTCCAGAGGACATGCTTCCATGCTGATGATGCTCGTTAAAAAAATCTGTTAATTAAATTTATGAATGAACTCCTTGGGGAGAGAATTGTATGTCTCCTGTTCCGTTTTACCCGCATTCTGCCATTTATTTCTTGTTACAGCAGTCTCGGATGATGACCCAGCACATGTTCATTTTAAGAACACTTTCACTGCAGATTTGCCAAAACACAAAGAAGGTACCAATGTGAGATTTCTAAAAATAGCTACAGGTACTTGACCCAAGGTTTAAGAATCTGAAGTGCCTTCCAAAATCTGAGCGGGACGAGGTGTGGAGCATGCTTTCAGAAGCCTTAAAAGAGGAACACTCCAATGTGGAAACCACAGAACTCGATCCACCAAAAAAGAAAATCAACCTTCTGCTGGTAGCATCTGACTCAACTGATGAAAATGAACATGCATTGGTCCGCTCTGCTTTGGATCGTTATCGAGCAGAACCCACTATCAGCATGGACGTATGTCCTCTGGAATGGTGGTTGAAGCATGAAGGGAGATATGAATCTTTAGTGCATCTGGCACGTAAATATCTTGTGCGCTGGCTACAACAGTGCCATGCGAACGCCTGTTCTCATTTTCAGGTGACACTGTAAACAAGAAGCAGGCAGCATTATTGCCTGCAAATTGTAACCACCCCTGTTTGTCTGAGGGATTGGCTGAAGTAGGACTGAGTGGACTTGTAGGTGCTAAAGTTTTACATTGTTTTATTTTTGAATGCAGGGTTCTTTTGTACATCATTCTACATTTGTAAGTTCAACTTTTATGATAAAGAGCTTGCATGACAGTACTTGTATTAGGTGACTTGAAAAATACTATGTCTTTTTTTACAGTGCAAATATTTGTAATAAAAAATAATATAAAATGAGCACTGTACATGTTGTATTCTATGTTGTTTATTTATAATTTAAATAAATATATTTGAAAATGTAGAAAACATCCAAAAATATTTAAATAAGTGGCATTCTATTATTAACAGCGCAATTAATCATGCGATTAGTCACGATTAATTTTTTTTATCTCTGCCTGTCCCCTCCCCTTGCCTTCTGTCTATTTCTTATAAATAAAAGGAGCAGTAATTTAAAGGAGGGAAAGAAGACATCTACTGGGGAAATGCTCAAAAAACTCACTACTAAAACATCCCAAAGGCCCCTTGGAAAGAACCTTTGCTCTGAGAACAGCACAATAAAGGTTATTTGATGGCAGTGTCATCTATTTATAAAACTTTTCCTCTGAACATTAAACACCAGATATCTCTAGTACAATCAGTTTTGGGATGTGCAGCAACCAGTGTTGACATCTAAGACTGATTCTTCTCTCATACCAGCATAATTCCAGTGTCTCAGTGTAATTACTTGTGATTTAGCTCAGTGTATCTGAGATCTGAATCAGGTCCTCAATATTTCAATACCGGAAAAAGAAATTAATTCAGGTGCATTGCGTGCTGTTGCAGGGTGCTGGAATAATAGCTCTGAAGGTGGCAACCCTTTATTAATCCACAGAAGTAGTACAGTAGGAGCAGCAGTACTGCAAGTTTCTCCAAACTACCCCACCAATGTGCTTCATACCTGACCTAGATAAATGGTAATTAATCAACCATCTATTCCCATACAACTCTTGTCCTACACTCAGAAACAGTCCACAAGATCGCAATAATGATGCTGGGTTTTACAATATGGATACCTGTCCACTGGGAACTGAACTGAGACCATCAATTTGTTTCACAGAGTGCTGAATGGCATATTGCAGAAAGAAACAACATTTAGGACTGGATTTCACTCATGATAGCCTGCGGCCAGACAAATCCACTTGTGAGAAAACAAATGAATTATAAAATATTAGGGGTGAAATCCTACCCACACTGAAGTCAATGGCTAAATTTCCATTGACTTCGATTCAGCCAGGATATCACCCTCATTTTGCATTGGTTGGGGTTTTTGGCCCACAACAACAGTTGCCTCTTTGCTTAACTGTGTTGGTTGTCCAGTTAAGCAGCCATCAGTGCTAAAAAATGTGTTGGTTGCTGTGTACGTACCACCTTTCATCATTCCCACTTCATAGCACTTTCGCAGCCGGCAGGCCTGACAGCTCTTTCTCCTGTTCTTGTCGATGGTGCACTGGTTAGTAGCAGGACACATGTAGTCATTGTGCCCTGTAAAGCCAGAGGAAAAACAAAGTAGAATTAATGAAAAATAGACAATCCCTTAACAGAGTAGTTTCCAGGGTTCCTGTAATACTTTATCTTAATTTCTCTTTGAGTATTTTTCATGACAGCTATAATCATAAGGAAATTGATAGCTTTCCCCCAAACAAGCGTGTTAGGTGTATACTTGTGCTTTATTACGGATGTGTTGGTAGTGGCTCTATAGTGAAGACAGAATCTAAACTTCCACTGTAAGTTCCATTTTAGTATCCCATATCGAAGAAGTGTTAGAAATATGCCAACATTTACTTAATAAAAAGAATGGACACCACAATTCTAATAGTCAAAACAGAGGACTGTCATAGAGTCATAGACTTTAAAGTCAGAAGGGACCATTATGATCATATAGTCTGATCTCCTGCACAATGCAGGCCACAGAATTTCACCCACCCACTTCCGCAACAAACCTCTAACCTATGTCTGAGCCACTGAAATCCTCAAATCATGGTTTAAAGATTTCAAGGTGCAGAGAATCCTCCGGCAAGTGACCCGGGCTCCATGCTGCAGAGGAAGGCAAAAAAAACCCAGGACCTCTACCAATCTGTCCTGGAGGAAAATTCCTTCCCAACCCCAAATATGGTGATCAGCTAAGCCCTGAGCATGTGGGCGAGACTCACCAGCCGGACACCCAGGAAAGAATTCTCTGTAGTAACTCAGATCCCATCCCATCTAACATCCCATCACAGGCAGTTGGGCAGATTTACCGCTAATAGTCAAAGATCAATTAATTGCCAAAACTAGGCCATACCATGATACCATCCCCTCCATAAACTTATCAAGCTTAGTCTTGAAGACAGATATGTCTTTTGCCCCCACTACTCCCCTGGGAAGGCTATTCCAGAACTTCACTCCTCTGATGGTTAGAAACCTTCGTCTAATTTCAAGTCATTTGTTCTTATGTCCATATTGGTACTGAGCTTAAATAATTTCTCTTCCTCTCTGGTATTTACCCCTATGATAAATTTATAGAGAGGATTCATATCTCCCCTCAGCCTTCTCTTGGTTAGGCTAAATAAGCTGAGCTCTTTGAGTCTCCTTTCATAAGACAGGTTTTCCATTCCTCGGGTGAACCTAGTAGCCCTTCTCTGTACCTGTTCCAGTTTGAATTCATCCTTCTTAAACACGGGAAACCAGAACTGCACAGACTATTCCAGATGAGGTCTCACCAGTGCCTTGTATAATGGTACTAACACCTCCTTATCTCTACTGGAAATACCTCGCCTAATGCATCCTAAGACTGCATTCGCTTTTTTCACAGCGATATCACATTGGCGGCTCATAGTCATCCTGTGATCAACCAATACTCTGAGGTCCTTCTCCTCCTCTGTTACTTCTAATTGATGAGTCCCTAAATGCATAACCTTGCACTTTTCACTATTAAATTTCATCCTATTACTATTACTCCAGTTTACAAGGTCATCCAGATCTTCCTGTATGATATCCCGGTCCTTCTCTGTATTGGTAATACCTCCCAGCTTTGTGTCATCCGCAAACTTTATTAGCACACTCCCACTTTTTGTGCCAAGGGCAGTAAGAAAAAGATTAAATACGATTGGTCCCAAAACTGATCTCTGAGGAACTCCCCTAGTAACCTATCTCCAGCCTGACAGTTTACCTTTCAGTATGACCCATTGTGTTCTCCCCTTTAACCTTTCAATTTTCATATTGATCCCCATCTTTTCCAATTAAACTAATAATTCCCCATGTGGAACCGTGTCAAATGCCTTACTGAAATCAAGGAAAATTAGATCCACTGCATTTCCTTTATCTAAAAAATCTGTTACCCTCTCAAAGAAGAAGATCAGGCTGGTTTGGCATGATCTACCTTTTGTAAAACCATGTTGAGTTTTGTCCCAATTACCATTGACCTCAATGTCCTTAACTACTTTCTCCTTAAAATTTTTTTCCAAGACTTTGCATACTACAGATGTCAAACTAACAGGCCTGTAGTTATCTGGATCACCTTTTTTTCTCCTTTCATAAAAACAGGAACTATGTTAGCAATTCTCCAGTCATACGGTACAACCCTTGAGTTTACAGATTCATAAAAAATTCTTGCTAATGGGCTTGCAATTTCATGTGCCAGTTCCTTTAATATTCTTGGATGAAGATTATCCGGGGTCCCCGATTTAGTCCCATTAAGGTGTTCGAGTTTGGCTTCTACCTTGGATGTGGTAATATCTACCTCCATATCCTCATTCCTATTTGTCATCCTACCATTATCCCTAAGCTCCTCATTAGCCTCATTAAAGACTGAGGCAAAGTATTTGTTTAGATATTGGGCCATGCCTAGATTATCCTTAACCTCCATTCCATCCTCAGTGTTTAGCGGTTCCATTGATAGTAGGACTCCTGTGTTCTATTACCAGCTCGATCATTGATTTGAGGTCATTTGGGCAAGTAACTTAGTGCCTCAAGTTTAGCTATCTGGAAAATAGGTGAAATATCTACCTACCTCCCACACAGGTCTGTTGGGCGGATTAGGTAATTGATTACAATACTTCCCAAATGTCCTTGGAATGGAAAGGACCATAGAATATTTTTTAGCACCCACAACACTTTTGGGCAGTGAAAAAAGTACATGAAATCATAAAAACATAATACAGAAGTGCCAAATATAAATCAAACAATCAACTAATTGCATTTCATATCTAGGTGGGCTTCAACTTGGGTTAAATTACAAATTTTAAAAGTGACAGTGTTTAATAGAGTATTCCAGCAGTAGTGCCTTTTCACTGTGAGCACCACTGCATTTGAAACCTGTTGATTCTTGTTGCAGACAGTTACCATATAGTCAAGTCTGCCACAATAGAGGTGATTACTTTCCATAGGCTTGTTATCTATTCCTAGTAAGAGGTATTAAATTTATGCACAAGGATTTTTCTTGTCTCACATATTTAAAAAAAAAACACCCTACAACTTTCCAGTTATAGAGAAAGTTGCTGAGGATGGAAAATGCTGTCCAAACAGATCTTGCATAGTGTTCTTTATTTTTCCAACTAAACAGGACAAGGTACAGCACAGAATGAAACAATTTTACTGCAGAACTGTTTGTTCCTTATTCAGGTCAGGGATCAGTTTGAGGTAGAGTGGGGTGGGGGCTTGACAGAGGCCTTGGTCTCATCAAACCCTCTATCCTTGATTATACATTAGAAAATACAGAATAAAAACGGCTATCAGATTACACCAAGAACATCTGCTGTTTTATGCTGCATAATTGGGATCCAATCAAAATCAGCTGCAGAACTGGTAACTTGCTAATATGCTGACAGCAGACCACACACTGCCTGAAATAAATAGGCATATTAATTATTAGAATTAATATTATTTATAAGCCCTGGCTAATAGAGTGGTGTGACTAAAACAACCTGAATCTGCAGGCTGTGCTCCAGGACTGAGCTCAAGAAATATTTCAGAGATACTACCTCAATCTAAGCAAGCCCATTTTAAATTTTCCACTTCCTTCTGGTATTATACAGTATGTTCTATATCTGATTCAAAACATTTCACATGTAAAAAAGTCAAGCTGGAAAAAGAACAGTTCCAACCACATAAAGATGTGGTATCTATTAGAAAAAAAAGTAAAGTAACATTAAAAAAAAATCTTGTTTTATATGGTCAAGTTAAACAGCAGCAACAAAAAAAATCACTGTAGATCTTGTCCCCATTCCTCAGTCTCAGTTTATAAACTGAATGTGAGAGCACTGAAATGGAGAAAAGAGTGTAAGCATACCCTTTATTGTGAGCTGTGTGTAGTAGTGTTGCTTATCTTGACTGTTAAAGATCCCGACTTTGCTCCGATAGCAGTCAACAGGTTAAAACTCACATCGAGACCAGGAGCAGGACTAGCGCTTCAATTCAGCAAACTACTTCATGACAGACTTAACTTTAAGAAGGGAGGTGGTAGTTCCATTGAGGTAAAAGTTAACGTATGCCCAAGTGTTTTGTTGAATTGGGATCTAAATGGTTAATTTTCCTATTGTGGGTGTTTTTAGAGATATCATGGGTTTACATAGCTCAACCGTTCTTTTTAAAGTCTGCCTTATTAATTAGTAGTAGTAGTAGTAGAATATTCTGTATATTTTACAGCACCTAAAGATGTTCTTGGCACTTTACAGAACAGTTTACAAATTCTGGTCCCTTCTACAAAGAGCTTGCATTCTGGTTATAGAGGTGAAACCACATGCACAGGTAACAAACATTTAGGAGGGTGGGTTTGAGGAAGCACAATGGCAACTGCAACAAGATCAAGGTTATTCATTAGGCCAAAATGGTTCTCTCTCATGATCAGAGAATATTTCTTGTTGCACATGCTGTATGAAAGATAGTAAAACACTTCTGTTGTGAACTGTGCTTTCTCTTAAGAGTCATCAAAAGTCACATGGCAAGTGTCTAAGTCCAGGCCCATCACACTTCTAAAAGATTTGCATCGTACAGACCCTATAAGGGCCTGCCTCATAGACAAAGGCCCTGACCCTACCAATAATTCCATCTGGGTCAATAGCAAGGATGCAAATAGTGCAAATGGCAATAGTGATTGTGTAATTGGACACCTCTACACAAGAAATTTGATTGAGATCATCAGTTCATTTCACATAGGCTAGTAAACAGCCATCATATGGTACCACCTTTCAGTCACTGGACTTAAACTACTAGCCTATCCTATTATTATTCTGTGAGCACTCCCACAAAAAGTTTAATTTCTAATTTGATGGATGACTTTCATTTCACTTCAGTGAAGGAAAATAAGAATCTATCCCAGAAATGATGAGCTCAAAAGTATGTTTAATTTAATTAGTGTAGTAACCACACATACACAAAAACCTAAACTGAAACCAATATAGATTTCAATACAGCAGCACAAGGTTTCAGACACTTTGTATAATTAGATGCCACCACCTTCTGTTCCATAACACACTCACATGTAATTTATAGTCACTGGAATTATAAGAGAGATAATTAAACTGATTAAAGTGATAGCAGTGATTAGATATCAATTCTGCTCATTTAGGCCAAGTGTTCATTTTAAATGTTGCTATTTCAAGCATTCTTCACCCCCGTTGTATCAGGACAGTAGGTTCTAGGGCACTGCATTGGCAATACAAAGCTATTCTATGGACCCATCTTGACAGCCACATCAGCAGTATTTCATTAGTCCAGCTCAAAAGATAAAATGTGGAGTTTCCCTAAGGCAAACAACAGACTGGGGCTCAGGCTAAAGTTTTGCAAGGCAAAACCCTAGAAGAATCATCTCAGATGTTCAGAGTAAGGTTTATATTGTTGTCCTGATTAGGAATAAAGGAGAATCCTTGGAAAGGTGGTGAGATTTAGACACTGGTCCTGGGCCGGCACACACATCACATCGAATGAGGGTTGGGAACTGCCAGTTCACATCTGTCTCCAAAGTTTCTTTAGTGTCTCCCAATAAGTCATCATTTTGATTTCAAGAGTTCACCACTTCCTGACAGTCCCCACACCTACCTCTGTGACAACTCTTCACATTGTGTCCCCAAATACACAACTTTGGTTATCATTGGGTATGTCCATAATATAAACTGAAGGCCCCTGGACTTTGGATGAAATGCTGAATCACTGCTTTTAAATCTAAACTAAAAGCTGCTTATTGTATGTAAGATGAAGTTTTTAATATGTGGTAAAGGGCCTCCGGTTTTATATACATCCATTATTTTCTTTTCATCCGGTGAGCAATTGAGTCTCACTTTGTGGCCTTTCTTTCAGAGGAAAATACAAAGACACCGATGAATGACTTAAAAAGAAAGAAGGACCAAAATCTAAAAAGTACTATTGTAATTTATACATGTCTTTGCTGTATAGTTTCACTCCAAGAAACAAATTGGGATATTCAGCTGCAGTGACATGAAGCCAAAAAAAATATACAAAGTCAGCCTTTGAGCAATTTCAGACCAGTCACTAAGTCATAAAATAGATTTGACATCCAGACCTCCTTTATAAGGCTGAACTGAAGTTGATAGAGCTACAACAATTTATACCAGTTGAGGATCTGCCCAGCATTCTGAGAAGAGCAAGACAAATCATACAAATCAATCCCGTTCCTTAAGTAAGAATGAAATTAGCCTTTGCAAGTTCATTTGAGGGTTCAAGTTAAATTTTAAGCTCTTCTCTGGAGCAACCATCTTTTTGATCTGGCTCATAGGTGGCATGGTAATACAAATACAATAGTAATAAATTCAAGTTTTCAGGGGATTCACTGCTCAGCTACACTCTTCCCCACCAGCAAATTTTAGAGCCCCTTTCTCATCTTAGCTACCTTCGAAAAGGGGGGAGCTGTTGATGAAGGAGCAAGAGAGGCTGACTGAGAAGAGGGAAGTTTCCTATTTACATAAACCTCAGCCTTGCTTAGCATTAGGGTGACGAGATGTCCTGATTTTATAGAGACAGTCCCGATTTTGGGGTCTTTTTCTTATGTAGGCTCCTATTACTCCCCACCCTCTGTCCCAATTTTTCACATTTGCTGTCTGGTCACCCTACTTAGCATAGACTAGGGTATGCAAATGCAGATCAAAGTTGACCCAAAACTGATTTTGAGTACTTTGGGGCTTTCATTTGAGTATTTCACACTGCTTCAATTTTGAGCTTTAAAAGGGAGGCAATGCAATAGTGAAACTGATCAACCGCAAAGTAATTTGTGTGTGTCACTCTGACGGACAGAATGTCTGTTGAGTCAGTGTGAAGTGATGGAAACAGCTACAAGTATGGCTGAGAGCTCTTTTTATTTAGAATATTACCAGGTTCAATCATCACTGAATTTGCAGAATGTTACCATCCAATTTTTATGTTCTCAGCTAGTTTGACTTTCCTAATTTCACCCATGTGGTGTACAGCTACAATAAGGTAACTATGTGCATCACGGCAGAAGTCCTAGTTAAGAGGTAACTCAACCAAACATCTTAACTCTAGAGCTAATTTACATGCAACAATTTCATTAGTTGTAATAAGGTAGACTCAACAGATGGTGGATTGTGTGGCGCAGCAGCCACACCCATATAACATCATGGGCTTTCAGCTACTAATGTATATTAAGTGCTGCCTCACGTGCCAGATTTTGTAGGTCACTTTCAAATTCCAGTGAAACCCTCTCCATGTTCATAAAGCCCTTTGAGTCTGAACAGTCCTATGTTTTCAGTAAGATTTGACTTGAACTAACTAATGAGATTCCTCTCTGCCTTTCACCCCTCCTTCTGCCAATCCAGTTACCCAGACAAATTGAAGCAAGAGAGTTGGAGAGCACACATTGCACAAGAATTGGTGTGGACACTGAATTTGCTGTTATCTGGACTATTTCATAATCATTAAGCCCAGAAGTCCATAAAGAATGACACAAAAAGAAAAACATTACTTTAGAAATACATCTAATTATTTTCTATTATAGCAGATCAGTGGAGAGCTTCTCCACCAGCCTCCAAGCCCAAATCTTAAATGGCATTTCATTTTTTTACTTAGAGATTATATAACAGAACGAGAAAAAGACTAAAGCATTGTTTGTGCATTAAAATTCCTCCACACCCCAATGTGCATCTTTTCAATTGTAGATACGGTAATAAAATAGGAAGCATGTTTTTTCCAGATGACATTTTTTTTTAATAAGTCTCCAGTCCACTTGACTGTGGCAGATCCCAATCTCTGAAGGAGTCTGGCAAGGAACAGTGACATTTTCTTTCAGTCTCTCTCTACTTGATAAATCACAATTGTTTTAAATGTCTGGCACATGATCAAACCAACAGCTGTATTAAAGAAAAAAAAACATGATGTATCACTCGCAACCATCTCTCTCATTGTGATCACTCCAGAGACAATAAGTAAGTATTTTCAGTGATGCTCCTTATGGCTCAGAAACAAAGTTACAGAGTTACACAGTCATGTAGGACTATTATTTCTGGGACTTTCGAATGACATTTCTGATATCCCCATCCTCTTAAACTACCTGCGTAAGAAAGGGGAAAAATACTACTATGCAAACACTTCATAGCCAACATGGGGATACAAACTAAAAATCAATTAAGTCCCTCTTGACACCCCCCCTAAAAAAATTCAGTCAGCTACTCCCAAGCAGAAAATAAACATATCTAATTGAATTTCATATATAGCCTGTATTGTTGGATCATCATGGAGTACATGATAGTTTGGCTAAATCTTAGGTACTTATATGATCTTGATTGCTGTAGTATCTGAATACCTCACAATGTTTAATGTACTTATCCCTGAGAGATAGGGAAGTGTTCTATATCCCTGAGAGATAGGGAAGTTTTCTCTTACCCTCATTTTAGAGATGAGAAACTGAGGCAGGGAGGCAGGCAGGCTAAGCGACAATTGAGAGAATTTTCAATGTAATTAATAGACATCAGTGGTTATTGCTGTTTTTAACAAAGGGAGTTCCCAGCAAC
Source organism: Mauremys reevesii (assembly GCF_016161935.1). NCBI lineage: Eukaryota > Metazoa > Chordata > Testudines > Geoemydidae > Mauremys > Mauremys reevesii. The sequence continues at coordinate 97,432,333 of NC_052625.1, forward strand.
AGAAGTTTGCTTAACTGAAGTTGTAGTGTAGTCCCCTAGTATTTTTGTTTAAATGCTTTAATACTTTTGAAAATCACTACTTTAATAGAAAGCCCATTTTGCTTATTCAGAACTTTCTCTGTAAAATAAAACCTGCTGCAATTATTCTTATACCTGTTAATCTACACCAATACCCCCTTTGTTTACTTTGTCGAATTAAACTAAAATAAAGCAAAGATTTTAAAACCCAAAGGGACCATTAAGACACCTAGTGGGACCTCCAGTATAACACAGACCATAGAATTTCACCCATTAATTCCTCCAGTAATTATTCTTCCCTAATATGTAACTGAACACCCTTAAGCCCAATAATTTGTAGCTGAATTACAGCAAATCTTTTAGAAAGATGTACAGTCTTGATTCAAATCAAAGTAATAATGAATTGCCAATTCTGTTGGTACATTGTTTCAATGGTTAAATACCATGTAAACTTAACAAGTTTAATTTTTAACAACCCTTAGCTCATTTAAATATTTCAATCAAGTGGTGTTAGTCTTCTCTGAAAGCTAAATGCCACCAATTTCACAAAGGTCTTTTCACAGGTGAATCCCTCCCGTACATTTATCATTTTAGCTATCCTACAATGCTCTCTCTCCAATTTGACTAAAATAACTTTTTTCAAAAAATACAATCAAAACAGGACATTTGGACCAAATTCTGCATTGGGGTACTCTGACTTCAGTGGAGATTTCACTGATGCAGCTGAGTGTACAGTCTAAATCAATACTCCAATGCGCTAACAGGTGTTTCTTTTCAGATACAATTTCAGGTCTAATAGGCAAAGAACTCTGAGCCTGTTTCTCCACTCACCCAGGTGTAAATCAAAAGTAACTCCACTGAGGTGGATAGAGTTGCTCTGAAATAAAACTGGTTTGATAAGAGAGTTAAGCCCTTTTCAGCTAGACAATATATCAGCACTTCTTAAGGATAAAATTCTTGTAATGAGGATTTTCAGCTTTTATTTTTCTAGTGAATATTTGTGCTGCTGAGATAGATAGCACTGAGTATAACATGAGCTAGCATTGGGTACATTTAATACAACCTGCTATACCAGTCATTGCTGGTGATTCAGCAGCCACTTCAAAATGCTTTCCTGTGGGCACTATTAAGATTGACAAGCCAATGTGGTAATACTGGTATTTGTGCTGAACAGAGTGTCCTAGCTCCCTCACTGAAAAAAAAGCCAGCTACATGCTTAAGAATCCAAATGATCAGATCAACACATCATAAAAAATAGGGGTGGTTATCTTTTGAAATTCATAAATGGTCTTATGACTGGATTTTCAACAGAGCACAAGGAAGCTAGGCACCCAACTCCAATAAGAAGTCACTGGGAGTTGGACACAACTCCCTTATGCTGTATGGAAAATCCCACCCTTAAGTCTTAAAGAGTGATTATGGTCTGAAAGTCAAGAGCTCTGATTCAATTACTGGCTCTGTCATGGACCATCTGACCGCCGATAAATCACTTAGCACCCTCAGTCTCAGTTTATCCTCATAACATCTAATAATTTACAAAAATGAACTAATCCTGACAACTCCTTAAAGCTCTCAGAATTCCTCATATTTACATGGCTAATATGAAGAGATTCATTATATTTATTTAATGGATTTAAATGCATGGTCTTCTCAGCTAGGAATCAAATCTGAAGTGCAGTGTGCAGTCTGGAGTGTGAAATAACATGTGAGGTCATTTGCGGTGTCTTTCCAACTAAACAACCAAATATACGTTGAAGGAGGAAACAGGAAATATTAGAGTCTTTAATTTTCAATTCCTAGTTAGCAAGGTCTCAGAATTCTGCCCAAGATGTGTGCACAGCTTTGGAGTAGTAAACAAAAGAACCTCTCATCACTCAATACCAGTCTATGTGATTAGATAACAAGTAGCATTCTTCTCATGTTAGTGAAATGTGTTGTCCAAGTGAATACAAATTTTAAAACAGATTAGAGAAGCACTAGCATTGGCTGCTCTTCCAAAAGTTCTCATTCAAAGCTATGCTTATGTGGAGCAGAGAAAGGAAACTCTTATCACTAAAACAGGACTGAGAATCTCCTGAATTTTACTCCAGGCTCTGTCAACTGACATAACTCTTGTGTGCCTAGCTTATCCCTCCATAACACGGGCATAACACCACTTATGGTTCCTATATCACTAATGTAAGTGGGGCTTACTTCATTAATGCTTGTAAAATGAAGTCAGATACTCAGATGGAAGGCACTATAGAAATGTAAAGTATTGTTATTGTGTACAGTACGCTGTCCTCTGCTGAGTACTCTAAATATTTAAGATTGGAGGCACTTTGATGTTTTGAAGTCAGTCATTGCCCATAGTGACATTATGCTCCTGAAGCCTTCATAACATTTATGTCACTTGTAGCCTGCTGATTATTTCTAACCTGCCATTCCTTTCTTACCAAATTCAGTTCTGTACCTGTGAATGGCTAGACACAACACTGCACTCTGTTAGAGCTGAATGAGATTAGAATTACAGACAGGAAGAAAAATTACCAAAACCCAATTAATATTCTATTTATTTGCAGTTCACCTGATTTAAACAGGAAATCAAATCAAAGCCATTCTTAAATTAATAATGCAAAGAAGAGACTACCCTGCAGACTGAAGAAATCAATATGACCTGGTAAGAGTTTCTTTCTAACAATTCACTTCTTTTTTTGCATTCATTTCATTACATGTGAACTGATGTTTTTCAATGTCTCTATGCATCGTTAGTCATGTTAACTGTAACATTGATAAAAGTTTTCATTGTACTATTATTTCCAACATCCAAGTGCTTAACTCAGAAGAGGGTTCAGAATAATAAATTAGCTTCTTAAGTAATAATAGCTTAGCACAGAGATTGTATCAACATTAAAGGAAATTAATGCACATGTAACAAATTTTAATCCTGAAAACTTTACTTTATTTTACTTTATCTAATACTACAGTATATGCTATCACTAGATAAGGCTAATTTCAGTCTCTTTTCAGAATGAAAACTTTCACCACTGTAAAAATGTGAGGAGGAGTAATGAGGACATCAAGATTCTCATTTTGACAATTAGAAAACAATAAGAAACTTAGAAAACTGACTAGAAAGGAATGGGTAGAGACACTGGTGACTGGGAGAGGTGTTTGGTTAGTGCATATAATCAGTTATCATTAGATATTGGAAAGAAGGAAGCAGGTGATACAAGCTGTTGTGGGGCTTGGTTTGCTACAATATAGAAACTTATGGAAGGTGGATGGGTGCTTTAAAATGTGGCTCTATTTAAAGTTGGCTGGCTCACCTTACTTTTCAGTCTTTGACATTGTTAGATTCATTAGTTTTCCCCAATCTAACTTCAGCATGAAAGATGATCAGTAGTGTAAGTGGATGATCTAGGGCTTAGTAACTAGCAAACAGAAGTGTATGGATTTAGCTAAGATGCCTTAAAACAGGGGTAGGCAACCTTTCAGAACTGGTGTGCCAAGTTCACTGTAATTTAAGGTTTCGCCTGCCAGTAATACATTTTAATGTTTTTAGAAGGTCTCTCTCTATAAATCTATATTATATAAATAAACTATTGTTGTATTTAAAGTAAATAAGGTTTTTAAAATATTTAAGAAGCTTCATTTAAAATAAAATTTAAATGCAGATCTTACCAGTTTAATGTGATCCTTGCCCTCACTTTTCCTTGCTGAGTTTTCCAATGGGGGTTACAGCAGGGAGTGACTGAAGAGCGCTGGGTTGAGGCCAGGGGCAGAGCCCTGGGCTGGCTGCCAGTACCCCAGGCTGGCAGTGGGCTGAGCGGGGCTGGCGGCCGGAACCCCGCTCAGCCCACCGCTGGCTCCACTCAGTCTGCTGCTGGTCTGGGGTTCCAGCAGGGGTGAAAGTAACTTAAATTTCTTACAGGTACTGTCATATTGCAACCCCCCTTGGGGGGAGGAGCTATGGGGCTGGGGATGTGTAGGTGTGAGGGGGAGCACTCAGGGCAGAGGGTTGGGGTGCAGCAGGGTCAGGGCAGGGGGTGAGGATGTGGATGAGGCAGGAGTCAGGGCTGGGAGCATGGGGGGTGCAGGAATCAGGGTTGGGTGGCATGAGGGGCTCAGGGCAGGGGGTTGATATCTGTGTGTAGGGGGGAAGTCCTAGGGGGGCCGGGGCTTGGGGCTGGCCTGGGACAGTCTCGGTTGCAGCCAGGTTACCTGGATGGTGGATGGATCCCTGCACCACACTGTTCCTGTTCCTGCCAAGGGAGCTCTGGGCCAGCTGTGTGGGGGCATTGCATCTGCAGGCAAATGGGGGGCGGTGGCAGAAGAGCCCCTGGCCTGCCACTCCTTTCCCCTTCCCCCCGAGGGGCCGCAGCTGTGCATGCTGCAGGGACAGCATGTGCCTGTAGTGCCCTGGAATTCAGCCACAGTGGCAAGAGGGGGGCAGCAGGACAGGCTGGGACACGGACACCTCCACCGCGCCTCCTGCTGGCCCCTTTCACTTGCCTGACTGCCTTCTGCTTAGTCTGGTGCATGGGGCCGCCAGCGCCAGCCTGCCAGAGAGTTCTAGCAGCCAGCAGGACCGCAGCTGGGAGCACGCCACGCGCTGTGGCTCCAGCTGCAGCAGAGCACCCCAGCATCGGCCAGGTCCAAGCGTGCACGATCTGCCCTACTTTCACTTCTAGGTTCCGGCTGCCGGCCCCTTGCCAGCTAGGGTCCTGGTGGGCAGGACCCCGGCTGAGAGGGGCTGGTGGCAGGGACCCCAGAGCAGAAGCGGGCTGAGCGGCTCAGCCTGCTGCCAGTCTGGAATTCTGTCCGCCGACTCCTGCCAGCCGGGGTTCCAGCCACTGGCCCTGCTCAGCCTGCTGCCGGCCCGGGGTTCCACCCATCCAGGCCAGCAGCGGGCTGAGCGGGACTGGCGGCCGGGACCCTGGTCTGGCAGTGGGCTGAGCAGGGCCAGGGCCCCACTCAGCCCACTGCCAGTCTGGGGTTCTGGCCACCAGCTCCTGCCAGCCGGGGTCTCAGCCGCCAGCTCTGCTCAGCCCACTACAGGCCTGGGGTTCCCTTCACCCCAGGGGACCTTGGTGTGCCATTAAAAATCGGCTCGCATGCCACCATTGGCACGTGTGCTGTAGGTTGCCGACCCCTGCCTTAAGAAGTGGTAGAAATCAAGTGAATGCATGAGCTAATGGAAGAGATGGCTCTATGAAAGTAAAATGTATACTTTGTGGCAAGATAGAAAGGATTTGTGTTCAAAGTGCAGCAAATTAGTTTCCTTGGATTTCTCAAGATCAAGTGTATCACTAAATGAAACACTGTACACTGAAGTGAAAGGATAGAACACTGATGAATGTAACAATCCTGTGAGTGAGGCATTTCATAGTTATCATAATTGAAACATTGGCACAATGGTTAATTTATGTCCCTGCTTCAGGCCTTTCAGCAGCATCTTCATTCAGAAGAAATCTTCGTTTTTGAAATCCCACCTACCCCAAAAACCAGCAAAGATCAAAAGGCAATGACTTGAACTTGATAAGAAAGTTGTAACCTTAAAATTCCATCAAAGTAGCACAAAATGCTAAATCAAGGAAGCGAAGCACTCAAACCTATAAGTAATTTAAATATTCAGGTCCACTGGTAGTTGCTGCTAGTAAGGAATCAGAGGAAATGTTAAAGAAAGAAAAAAAAACCCAACAGTATTGATATTTCAGCACAATGCTTAGCTGAAACTGAGAAATGATCTGATAATGCATCCATTCATACTGGGAGAAAACACATTCCTACATAAATTATTGATTCTATTTCATAAAATAGAATTGCAGAATATTTTGTTTGAGTTGCTGATGATGCAATCCAAGAATTCAGAGAAAAACATGAGAAGGCATTTGCCATTTGGGCAGACAACGGATATAAAAATGAAAAGTGAAAGAACTTCTCAAGTGCAAACATCCTAAAAATTTTACATATGCATGTTGAACATACTATTCAAACCTTATTGAGAAAGTTTTGTAACATACACAGTCACAAAACATGTTGCGGAAGTTCATAAATTCTTTTATAACTACCATCAGTCTCAAAGTTGTTTGACTGAAAGAGAATTGATGCCCTTGAATCCCAATGACATCTGTGGGTACGTCTACACTACGGGATTATTCCGATTTTACATAAACCGGTTTAGCAAAACAGATTGTATAAAACACTAAACACATTAAATCAGTGGTGTGCGTCCACGGTCCGAGGCTAGCGTCGATTTCTGGAGTGTTGCACTGTGGGTAGCTATTCCGTAGCTATTCCATAGTTCCCGCAGCCTCCCCCGCCCCTTGGAATTTCCGGGTTGAGATCCCAGTGCCTGATGGGGCAAAAATCATTGTCGCGGGTGGTTCTGGGTAAATGTCGTCAGTCACTCCTTCCTCTGGGAAAGCAATGGCAGACAAGCATTTCACGCCTTTTTTCCCTGGATTGCCCTGGCAGATGCCATAGCATGGCAACCATGGAGCCTGTTTTGCCTTTTGTGCCTGTCACCGTATGTGTACTAGATGCCGCTGACAGAGGCGATTCAGCAGCGCTACACAGCAGCATGCTTTTGCTTTTGCATGACAGCAGAGATGGTTACCAGCCATACTGTACCATCTACCATATGATAAATTGGTAATAAGATGATCATGGCTACCAGTCCTTTTGCACTGCACCATTTGCTGCTGTCATAAGTGCCCCTGGCTGAGATCAGCCAGGGACGCAAAAGCCAAAATTGGGAATGACTCCCTGAGTCAATCCCTCCTTTTTGGTATCTAAAAATAGAATCAGTCCTGCCTAGAATATGGGCAAGTGTACTAGAGAACCACTGTATCATAGAACCAGAGAGCACAGCTGCTCTGTGTCAGATCCTGCTGAAATTATGAGCTGTATGCTATTCACAGGGGGTGCTCCTGCAACAACCCCACCTGTTCATTCTGGTCTTCCCCCAGCCTTCCTGGGCTACCGTAGCATTGTCCCCCCACTTGTGTGATGAAGTAATAAAGAATGCAGGAATAAGACACAGTGACTTGTTAGTGAGAAATGAGTGGAAGGCAGCCTCCAGCTGCTATGATAGTCCAGACAGGACAGTAAGGAGTGTGGAGGAGAGGAGCCCAGCATCCCTCTGCTAGTCCAGGGGCAATTGAATCTTTTCTTTACACATGAAAGGTGGGGGCTGATGGAGCTCAGCCCCCTGTTGCTATGATGACGATGGTTATCAGCCATACTGCACCATCTACCAGGAAAAATTAGGGCCAGGCGCCCTTGATTGACCTAACTGATGCTAGTCGGCATGGTTACCAGTCCTTTTGGACTGCCCCATGTGCCTATAGGCTGATGATGAGGATGGGTACCAGTCATATTGCACCATCAGCCACCCATGGCGGGAAGGGGGGGAGCAAGGATGTTGGTGTTGAGTGCTGCAGCATCCTGTCTATCTGCAGCATTCAGTAAAGATAGGGTGACATGTTAAAGAGTCAAGAGAGGATTTTTTCCCCTTTCACCTCTGGGGGTGGGTGGGGGGGTGCGTAAATTGCCGAGCTATGCCCTGACCCACCGCGGACACTGTGTTTGACCCTAGAAGCATTTGGAGCTCAGCCAAGAATGCAAATACTTTTCGGAGACTGCAGGAACTGTGGGATAGCTTGAGTCCTCCAGTCCATGAGCGTCCATTTGATTCTTTGGCTTTCCGTTATGCTTGTCACGCAGCAGTGCGCTGAGCCCCTGCTATGGCGTCTTTCTGGAGATTTTTTTAAAATGATTTTGAATTTCGTCTTCTGTAATGGAGCGCTGATAGAACAGATTTGCCTGCCCCTACAGCGATCACATCCGCATGGTCCATGCGGGAGCTCTTTCTTTATTTTGATTTTTAACTGCATCGCCACACGTGCTGATCGGAGCTCCACGCTGGGCAAACAGGAAATATTCAAAAGTTCGCGGGGCATTTCCTGTCTACCTGGCCACTGCATCCGAGTTCAGATTGCTGTCCAGAGTGGTCAGTGGTGCACTGTGGGATACCGCCCGGAGGCCAATACCGTCAATCTGCGGCCACACTAACCCTAATCTGATATGGTAATACCGATATTAGCACTACTCCTCTAGTTAGGGAGGAGTACAGAAACCGGTTTAAAGAGCCCTTTATACCAATATAAAGGGCCTCTCAGTGTGGATGGGTGTAGCGTTTAATCGGTTTTACGCTCCTAAAACCGGTTTAAACGCCTAGTGTAGACCAGGCCTGTGTCTCTGCATTGAGATCAACTACCCTAAAAATACTCACATTTTCACTGAGCATAAAGAGGGTTTGATCAAAACACAATTAAAGGGACTCCACAGAGAAACACTAAGTTTGCAAAAGCTACTGAAAGGTGTTTAAGAAGTATTTGGAAGATTATAGAGTAATGGCACTATCACAGTTACCAGGCTAATTGCACCTTTGAGTGCACCCACTCTTGGGCCTGGTCTACACTGGGGGAGGGGGGGGGTTCGAATTAAGATACGCAAGTTCAGCTACGTGAATAGCGTAGCTGAACTCGAACTACCTTAGTTTGAACTACTTACCCATCCTCACGGCGCGAGATCGAAGTCCGCGGCTCCCCCGTCGACTCCGCCACCACCGTTTGCGGTGGTGGAGTTCCGGAGTCAACGGGAGCACATTCGGAGTTTGATATATCGCATCTAGATGAGACACGATATATCGAACTCCGAGAAGTCGATCGCTACCTGCCGACTCGGGCGGGTAGTATGGACGTACCCTTGGTCACAAGTTTCTAGCTGTCATCACTTGTCTCAGGATGGAATGACACAATTCTCAAACTGCTTGTGGCTGCAGTCCTCTAGTACTAACTTCAGTTACCTCAGCAGGTCTGACTTAGGCTCAGGCCCTACTGTTATGTTCCCTCTGGGGGAAATGACCATGGTAATCAGTGACCAAACAGCTTCCTTAAAGCAAAGGTATCATTTAAAATAAAAGCATTTCAGAAAAACAACATATCTGAACAAAACAGACTGTGCACATCTCTAGCTTTTTCAATGGTTTAGCATTCCATGGATCCAGCAAGGACCATTTTCTTTAGACTTTTTCAATCTCTCTCTTTCTTTCACACACACACACACACACACACACACACACACACACACACACACACACACACAAGCTCCTGACAACTCACACTCCTTTGTAGGAATAAAGACACTAACTGTTCAGGACCCTCCACATGGGCCATACACAGCACCCCAACATCATCAATTTATCAAGACTACCTCTAACCAGAGCTGAATTACCTGTACTCTGAAGGGATCAAATTTTTGCCCCTCCACAGAACCTGATACCATACCAACATGTGGAGAACTAAAAGATTATTTTGCCAACTCCACCTCAAAGAATTATTTCACAACAGTGACACCACCACCCATAACTACCACACCCACACCAACAGTCATAAGAAAAAAGAATCATCTAGCTGGACACCCCACAGCAGGTGAGACCACACTATTTATCATTATATTGATTGCTTCACAAAAAAACAAAACAAAAAAATTGACTGAGATCTTTAAATATCACGTCCACCACAATCTCTCCCCTGCTGGGAGGACAGCCATATAGGCCCTAAAAAACAACCACCAGATAATGATCAAAGACAACAGGGGTTCCATCATAGTCTTCAACCATGATGACTATATTAATGAGGCCAACAAACAACTCTGATACCTACTATAAAGAACTCAGAGAAGACACAGCACCACAGTTCACCCAGGAATTTAAGGATATCGACAAATCCTTCCCCAAACAACTCCAAGAGAAAGTCTACAACTTCATCTGTGATCTCATTCCAGAAACCATCTACATGCTTCCCAAGGAACACAAAACAAGAGAAGACAGGCAGATCCATCATATCCAGCCATGGCACTCTTTCTGAAGGAATATGAGAATTCATAGAAACCATGCTCCAGTCACTCACCACACAAAAGAGTCAGCTGCTGGCAGAATACAATCTACTTCCCGCAGAAACTCAGCAACATTAACAATCTCCCTCAGAACACCATCCTTGGCACCATGATGTATAGGGAGGTGACATCCAACATCCCTCACAATGACGGCATTGCTGCCTGCCTCAAATATTTACAAGACAATGGACTACATTCAGATATCAATTCCAAACTCATCCATTTCATCCTTGCTCATAACAATTTTACATTCAACAACAAACACTTTGTCCAGACTATAAGAATAGCCATGGGTAGTAGGATGGCTTCCCAATATGCCAATCTCTTTATGGACTACCTTGAGGAAGAATTTCTGGACAAATGCACCATGAAACCAATGATATACATTGATGCTATTTTCATCCTCTGGACAGATGACCTAAACTCCCTCACAGATTTCCACTACAACTTCAACAACCACCTCCCATCCATCAACTCTCTGAGAGCCACTCCCACAACAGCATCAACTTCCTGGACACCGCAATCAGCTTCAGCAATGGAACCTTACAGACAATTATATACAAGAAACCCACAGATCACCACACTTACCTTCACAGTTCCAGTAACTACCCCAAGTATGCCAAGAAATCGGTTATATATAGCCAGGCACTCAGATACCACAGAATATACTCCAAGGAGAAAGTCTGGGATACACACTTTATAAACACACTTAAAACTGCCTTCAAACAAACAAAAAAACATACAAACAATAACACTCCACCAGAGAAGTAGATTCTATCATGGAAAAGGCCATCCAAATACACAGAGTGAACCTGCTTCAATATGGGGGGGGAAAACCCTCCAGCCTCACACAGCTAGTGTCACCTACAACCCTGTATGGGTTTCAGGGTGGGGTATCATTAAACAGTTACAACCCACACTCGATGGGAACCACACCCTGAAATAAATCCTGTTCAAATCCCCTCTTCTGGCCTTCAAACGCCTTCCTCCTGCAACGTCACCAAGCTCATCAGAAGCAAGCCGCTTACAGATCCGGACACACCAACTCAAAGCAGCACCAGACCCTGCCAGAACAACAGATGCAAAACCTGCAGACATATCTCCACTGCTAGGAGGATCAATACCTCCCACAACACACCTTTCAAGATCCATGGGTCCTACACATGCCTATCAAAAATGTGGGATATCTCAGTCAGTGTACTAAATGGTTTCACCCACATAGTTGTTGGTGGGACAGACTGTCATTATGCATTCGGAAGAACTCATACAAAAAATGATAAACACACCTTATCAAACATTGGTGAAAACTTTTCATGGTGATCATTCCATATCTGACCTCTCAGTCCTCATTCTCAAAGGAAATCTACACAACACCTTCAAAAGACAAGCCTGGAAGCTTAAATTTTGCTAAACACTAAAAATCATGGACTTAATAAAAACATTAGATTTATGGCTTATTACAACAAAATAACCCACTAGCCCCCTTTTTTTCTCCTTTGACTGCAGAGGTGTTAACTGGCCAGTGCACCTTGAGTGGTCTTTCATAATGTGTGTGAACTACTTATGCTAAACAATCCGTTTCACCATGTATTTAGCTGTGACTCCAAGTACTTTCCTAGACTAGAAGAAAAACTGTGTAAGCACAAAAGCTTGTCTTTTTCACCAACAGAAGATGATGCAATAAAAAACTGTTTCTAATACCCTGGGACCATCACAACTACAACATTGCCCTTTGATCTGTTAGGTCCCAGCATTGTCATTTAAGTGTGGATGGGGATGTTCTTATCTGTAGCCACTGTCATTTTACTTCACACATTGCATAGTAAGACTGTGGAATTCTTTGCCAGAGGATGTTGTGAAGGCCAAAACCATAACAGGGTTTTTAAAAGTACTAGATAAATTCATGGAGGATAGGTCCAACAATGGCTATTAGCCAGGATGTGCAGGGATGGTGTCCTTAGCCTCTGTCTGCCAGAAGCTGGGAATGGGCAACAAGGGATGGAACACTTGATAACTACCTGTTCTATTCATTCTCTCTGAAGCACCTGGCATTGGCCACTGTCAGACAACAGGCTAGATCAGGGGTCGGCAACCTTTCAGAAGTGGTGTGCCAAGTCTTTATTTATTCACTCTAATTTAAGTTTTCACATGCCAGTAATATATTTTAACATTTTTAGAAGGTCTCTTTCTATAGTCTATAATATATAACTAAACTATTGTTGTATGTAAAGTAAATAAGGGTTTTTAAAATGTTTAAGAAGCTTCATTTAAAATTAAATTAAAATGCAGAGCCCCCCAGACCAGTGACCAGGACCCCAGCAGTGTGAGTGCCACTGAAAATCAGCTCGCGTGCTGCCTTTGGCACACATGCCATAGGTTGCCTATCCCTGGGCTAGATGGACCTTTGGTCTGACCCAATACGGCCATTCTTATGTTCTTTCCTGTTTATTTTTCCCACAGCCCCTTATTCATCTAAATGAATGCATTCATACAGGAAAATATTAGACCCTCAATATGAAATAACTTCCACTTATTGACCAGTCACATACAGTGCCCATAAAATTGTTATAGCTTGGTATTCAAAGCATTATTACAGATTATACACTTCTGTCACAAGCACTACTGCTGCACAGTCAGTGGAAATATGGCATGGCCTAATTAATAAAGACCTGGAACTACACACGGGCAAAATATTTAAGAGAAGTTTCAGAAAAATTCCATAACTTGGCCATCATGTATAATTCTAAATACAACGCTCACAAGGTGAGCTCAGAACAAGAAGCTAAGACACTTGTGATGGAATATAATCCAGAATTCCTTACTTCTCTTTCAGTGTTTAAATTGTAACTTCCTTGGGGCAGGGACTTCTTGTTTCGTTTATGTCAGTATAGAGCCTAGCACAATGGGGTCCTGGTTCATGACTAGCTCGCATCACCGTTACCTTATCGGCTATTTTGTGTGGGGCCCAATCCCATAGCATGCTCTAAGAAAGCCTATTGTATCGGGCCCCACAGGCAAAATAGGTTGAGAAAAACACCTAGTTCAAGGATCCTGATGGAGTTTAGGCACAGAGCTACACAGAGTCATCAAAACTGAGGCAGCTTTGTGCCTGCCCAAGCAAACAAATTTAGTTGCTCAGGGAATTTAGGCATCTACAGGGTTAGATAACAGTTGAGAGGAGGTTTTGAAGGTCCAAATTTGGACTTAAGTGTGTAAATTGGCAGTTAAGCACCTAAGTCTCTTTGTGGATCTAGCTCTTTGCTTTTAGCACATTCAGATTGTCCAAAGCTCATAACGTCTCAGATTCTGAAAACATTGGTAAAAGTATATCAGTATCAAAGGGCAGGTACATGAGAGCTATGCCTGAATACAGGAGGTAGGAACGTGTATGTGTTTGCGGGGAGGGGAGGAGAAAAGAGATGTTGAAATTCTGGGGGGGGGGATGTCTTTCAATTCTTTCATTTCCACCTAGTTCTATAATGGGTCAGAACATGGAAAACATATTTAAAAGTTTTTAAAAAATTGTTTCCATTTTTGTTGCAATATTGTTGCCAGCTCTATTAGTTAAACTGGAGACTTAATTATTGTGTTCTTACATTTTACTTTCAGAATTCCAAGCTTTTCATTTGGGATAATGCAAATGTCTTTATGTTTGAAGAACAAATATATCTATGACGTAAATCACATATTATGCATTTTGTTTTTCATTTTATAAAACATGTGAGGATATTGTCAGATCTGTTCAATGGTTCTTTTCGGGATGGGAAAAAAAATCTCAACAACTGTTCCAACAGACTACCCTGATTACATTTTCCCTGGTCCCAGACAGAGGGAAAAAATAGAGGTTTAACTTTATTTATGCTCCAATAAAGTGGGAGCTATGCAAGAACAACTATTCTGATAATACTTATGATACAATCTTCAGTTGATGTTTATAGCAGAGCAATGCAATGGGCACACTGGTGAGTTACTGGATACACAAACTTATTAAAAAGTTTCTGCTTTCTTGGCTGCAGGATGATTTGTAGCAGTTGTAGCTACTATCAAAGAGATTAAACAAGGAAATGCAAGGAGGAGGCAGGCAATAATGAAATACCGGTATGAGCGGTTCATGAAACCCACTTGGACTAGCTGAAAATCCTGGAGTTAAGGTGCTGTGACAGTAATACCTGCAACCTTCTTGTTAGGCATCTTTTGCTAGTGGAAATGAAGACATTGGAATTCCATTCCTGGCCCTCCCCACCCCCAACACAAAAGAAAAAAGTTACTACCAACCCTGAAAGTTTGCAGTTCAAATGTTTATTTCAACAGGGTCCAGCGCTATCGCTCTGCAGCTAAATCAACAACTGATAAAGCCCCATATCCACTGCCAAAAGGTTCTCCTCCCTGTGGCCCAGAATGCATGACTGGTACATACAATCCATTCTCAGCTGCATGACTGAAATACTTCATTTCTTTGGGTTATCCCCGCAGTGCTAGAGACCCAGACGTCTGGGTGGTTTAAGAGATTAAGGAATGCTCATTCACATTGTCAGCACGTTACTTGTGTTTAGGAACTTGGGGAAAAATGTACTTTCTGGTCTCAGCTCTTTCCTACCTAGCTGACCTTACCTTACCTTACTGTACAGCCTCATTCATAACTAGAAATCTGTGAAATTTCAAAGAAATTGTAAAGACCTGCAGCTAGAGGGATAAAAAGGAGGAAACAGACAGAAAATAATGAGGGATGGGTGGAAGGAGGAGGTGAAGATGTGAGACACTTTGGCAGTTCTGAGATTGAGAATTTCTCCCAGGGGGTTTAATCCTGCTAGGTTCTAGGCACCCTCAACTCACACTGTAATCAGTGGAAGTTGAGGGTGTCCCATACCTCAGTCATGCACGGCACTTTCCTGGATCCAGCTCTGGGAAAGCAAGAGTAATTCCTTCACCTGCAATGGCCTTGACTGCAAAGGAGTGCAGCAATAAACAGGGGCGAAAAAAGAGGAGAGGAGGAGTAGAGAGGGAGTTGAGACTGACAAAACCAACACTACATAACTAGATGTGGTATTTGTGTCCATGGTTTCAAAAGGATGGAGAAGTTAGAGGGCTAGCAAAAATGCCCTACTCAAGGAACTAATCTGTTTAGTTTTTGATAATCAAGAGGGGACTTGATGATGATTTAAAAGTACTTTCCTGGGAGATGAATAGTAGGTATTAAAAGGTTCTGTAATCTAGCAGAGAAAGGCAAACAAGAACAAATGGTTGGAAGTTAAAGCCAGACAAAAAAAATCAGACAATTTTTAACAGAGGGTAAATTAACTATTGGAACAAACTAACAAGAAAAGTTTATTAGCTTTTGGAGTCCACAAATCAAGACTGGATGCCTTTCTGAAGATGGTGTTTGATTAAAACAATGTATTAGACTCAATAGAGGGACAACTGGGTGAAATTCTATGGCATGTGTTCTAAGAGGTCAGATGAAATGATCTAATGTCTCTTCTGGCCTTAAATCTGTGAATAGAGAAGTATAACTTACTGTGGCTGCTTGTAATGCTAGAATAGCATTTTAGATAGGAGAATGTTACCTTCCAGGTCACTTCCCATGGGAAAAGAAAGACAAAAAGCAGGTCTGTGGGTTCTGAAAAGCCTGACGTGTGCTGGCAAACTTTGAAACTCAGCAACATTTAAACAAGGTATTGAGAAAGGGGGACATGGAAGAAAGAGTAAAACACCTCATTTATGAATAAGTGCAAGTCAAACCATTTTCCCTCCTTATTTTTATTGAAAAAGATATAAACCAGTTCCATTTATTTTCTAATTACAAGCATATGCTTGGATTCTTTTTTCCTGCATTTAGAACACAGAGAAGTTCAACTCTTAGAAGCAGAAGTCACTAAATGGCTGTTCCTACCGAAGCACCTCCCTGGAGGTCTTAAAGAATTAGAAACAGAAAATAAAATAGCTCAAACCTTTTTGAGCGCTCTGCCCAACTCATTACAGTGTGTGATGAGCTCTCCTAATTGTGTCAGCCAGTGACCAATTTTTGTATTTAAGGAATCTGAGCAGTTTTAATAGATTATTCTAATTCTATCATACCTTCTATCTGAAGCATTTCTAATTATTCTGGCAGTGTGCGCCTGGTACAAGAACCACTCCTACCATACCTCTGGATTCAAGGTCAGTCAAACCAGCACATCCCTGCCCAAAACGCCTACAGCTTGCATGCCTTTGAGGGGTAAAACACTCTTACAATCATCAAGCAAGGCATGCAATGGATTGGTCATTTTATTATCTGGTTTGCTTTCTTGTTAAATATTTGAGAATATTCTGAGGATTATTATTCACAAAAACATTCCTAACTATGTGACACTAAAATAGCATTTGTAATCAGGACAAATTGGCAGAAGGCTTAAAATCTAAAACTACAGGATGAACTTGACATTGCCATTAACTCATGCTGCAGTTCAATCAAAAAATGAAACATATATATTGTGTGAGTGCAAAAAAGCACTAGAGCATCCAACTCTGGCTGTATTTCAAGCTTTCAGCTATTTGACGTAAGAAAGTCATCCAAAGGCTGCAAAAAACATCTCTTAAGCCATTCCAATTACTGTGGGAGAAATACAAGCAGTTCACCATCACTATTTGACCTTACTGACCAATAGACCTATTGCAAATTATTTGAATTCTAGGAATTCATGAATAAGTGAACACATTAAAAAAACCTCAAGGATAACAGATCACAAAATGTGCTATATTCATTTAATTGATATCTGTAACTCATTTATAGTGCTATTAATAAAAACTCTGAACATTTTGAAAGCAAAATCTTCACTTGGTACCTCCTTATAGCATCTCTACTATGAAACCTTTGAGAAGAGAAAAAGAGCTATACTGACTGATTAATCAGGTTCTGCTGTATTTTAAGCCCTTTCATTTAAATACAAAGAAACAAAAAATTGATTTAAAAACTGTTATATAGTGTTTTAGACATGCACACACATGCACTCCACCTCATTCATATCAATGCGATTTCCTTATATGGATCCAAGGGAATTTCTCTCTCTCCACACACAAAGTATGGATCATTCACAACTACCATTGGAAACAAAGCATTTAGCATTCACAGGATTAGGCTCATGCATATTACAAACTAGTGCATGAAACTTTCTTTAAAGAGGTTTTTTGACCCAATTGATTATCACAATTCTCTGATATAAGAGCTAAGCCCTTTGATTATTCATCCTCACTGACATTAATGACTCCAGTCTATTGTGCCAGCTAAATTGTTCAAATGCATGAAGTTAAAAATCTGTACACATTTATTTAAAAGAAGTACACACTAGAATTGGTTGAGTGATATTTACCTGATAAATGTCCTGATAATTAATAAAATGACCATTTTTGCTATAATTCACCCACCTTATATAATTAAGTGTATTCTTTGTAAATGTGTTTAAATTATTTTAAAATGTATGAAAATCATCAAATTAGTCATTCGTTGAAATATTTTATTTCATGTTGGCCCATACTCGTGCACAGAGCCGTCCCTAGCTATTTTGGTGCCCTATGCAGCCCCGCCGTGTGGGGGGGGGGGTTGTGCGGGGCCTTGCCCCAGGCCTCTGCAGTGGGGAGTGGGGGGGCTGGCCCCAGGCCTTCGTGGGGGATGGGGGGAAGGGGGGTTGGCCACTTCCTGCAGGAAGTGGAGTGACCCGGCCCCAGCCTGCTCTGCTCCCCTGGCTCCCAGGCTTTGGGGGACGGGGGAAACCACCCCCCAGCACTTGCCGGTGGCGCAGCTGAGGGCCAGGGGAGCGGAGCAGGCTGGGGCCGGGTCACTCTACTTACTGATAAGTGCAGGCCCGACCGCCTCTGGAGTCCTCAGCGGAATGGGAGCGGGGAAGAGGCAGGGTGGGGCAGGAGCTTGTCCATTTGCACCACTACACTAAAACAGCCCATCCAGGAAGAATAACCTACCAAGGAAACTAAAATATAGGGCCTCTCCTGCCAACACTTGTACAAGTAGCCTTTACTCGTGTGCTATTTCCACTGACATCAAGAGAACTGCATGTGAGAGAAAGGATTACTGAATGAGAGAAAAAGATTTTGAAAAAAGTATGTTTGAAATTATAGGATAAAAAAACGTAGATTAGAAATACTCTGAACCTTCCGAAGCAATTATTGTTATTAAGGCATTATGAAAGCTTAGGTTGTGTCTAGGTGAATTGTTAAGAAATATTGCAAGTAAACCTATACTTCTTTGCCAGATATAATTGTGTAAATTATCTCAAAGCCAATACTTATTCCAAAATGCCCTTAGGGAAGGGCGGGGGGGAGAGACTGCTTAAAAAAAGAGACAGAGATGGAATTATTATTTCCAGTGCCATTGCTCAACACATACCAACTCAGATTTTAAGGCCAGAAGGGACCATCATGATAATCAAGTCTGACCTGCATATTGCAGGTCACAGAACCTCACCCACCCACCCCTGCAATTTACCCATATCTTCTGGCTGAGTTACTAAAGTCCTCAAATCTTGATTTAAAGACTTCAAATTAGAGAATCAACCTTTTACTCTAGTTCAAACCAGCAAGTGACCTTTGGCCCATGAAAGAGAAAAAGGAGGGAAAAAAAGCCAGATACTCGGCTGGTCTGACCTGGGGGTGGAAATCCTTCCTGATCCCAAACATGGCAATCCATTAGACCCCAAGCATTCAGGTGAGATCCACCAACTAGACACATAGGAAATAATTCTATGTAATAATTCAGAGCCCTTCCCATCTAGTGTCCCATTTCCAGCCTTTGGAGATATTAGCCAATAGTAGTTACAGATCAGCCATGTGCCATTGTAAGCAATCTCATCATACCATCCCCTCCATAAATTTAACAAGCTCAGTCTGATAATAAGTTAGGTTTTTTGCACACACTACTTCCTTTGGAAGGCTGTTCCAGAACTTGACTCCTCTGATGGAGAAAACTATCTAATTTCAAGCCTAAACTTGTTCATGTCTAGTTTCTATCCATTTGTTCTTATGTCAACACTGGCCATAAATTTAAGTAATTGCTAATGAGGTTGGCATTCTTTCATAGGGTGAGATTTTTGGGGTGTTGCTGCCACAACTGAGCGATCTCTCCTTGTTTTTCTCTTACTGAGATACTAACCAGTATCCAGATCTTCTGGACATGCAAAAAATTAGATGGTAGAATAATTTGTATTGAGTGCTAACAACTTACTTAGATGTGAAGTTTTATTTTTATTTTTTTAAAGTTCTTACACTTAAAGATTAGATTACCATCCAACCTGCAAGTGTAGCAATAACCAACTTTTACCAAGTGGAACACAGAACTATAGAATGAATACTGCTGAGCACCGTGCATGGAACGACTAGAGCATACTGACTCAAGCCATGAGGGCAAGGGGTATAACAAGGAAGCCAAAAAACAGGGAAACTGATGATTTCTCCAGTTTAGCTATAATGTCATCATGTTATTCTTGTAAACATCAATGGTAGCAAAGGAGCCAATACCTGGAAAAGGGAGTGCTCAGGACAAGGAGAAGCAGTATAGGATGAGCACAAGGTGACATGTTAAAGTTCTGGACGTGCATAAGAGGCATCCACAGGGTTCAAAATTTTACAGGGACAGTAACAGAGTGATGATAGGGATCTTGGAATATCCTTCCCAGGAATAGTTTGTGATATTTACCATTTTGTGCGTTTGAAATGCAAACTGCTCTTAATAAATCTCTTAGTCTCCTGAAATTGTAATTTCTGTGGGTATTCGCACCGGCACAAAGCGGGAGAAACCTTAGACCAGTAATTTATGCATGAACGTCATATGTTTCTGCCTGTCTTCTGTATAGACCAGGGGTCAGCAACCTTTCAGAAGTGGTGTGCCGAGTCTTCATTTATTCACTCTAATTTAATGTTCCGCGTGTCAGTAATACATTTTAACATTTTTAGAAGGTCTCTTTCTATAAGTCTATAATATATAACTAAACTAAACATGCATCCGACGAAGTGGGTATTCACCCATGAAAGCTCATGCTCCCAAACGTCTGTTAGTCTATAAGGTGCCACAAGACTCTTTGCTGCTCTAACTAAACTATTGTTGTAAGTAAAGTAAATAAAGTTTTTTAAATGTTTAAGAAGCTTCATTTAAAATTAAATTACAATGCAGAGCCCTCCCAGACCAGTGGCCAGGACCCGGGCAGTGTGAGTGCCACTGAAAATCAGCTCGCGTGCCACCTTCGGCATGCGTGCCATAGGTTGCCTACTCCTGGTATAGTCCATATGGCTCAAACAGTACAACTAGCAATAAGGAATACCAAAATGTATAGGTATCCACTAGTGCTCTCTATTTTTCCTCAAACACAGTCAAATGGAAGATAGTACATAACTTCTTTAGTAATCAGGTATGCATTCTGCTCTCTTAGGGCTGGTCCACACTAAGAAGCGGGGTCGAACTAGGGTACGCAAATTCAGCTACGTGAATAGCGTAGCTGAATACCCTAGTTTGAACTACTCACCCGTCCAGACGCCGCGGAATCGAAGTCCGCGGCTCCAAGGTCGACTCCGCCACCGCCTTTTGCAGTGGTGGAGTACTGGAGTTCGAACTATCGCTTCTGGAGTTCGAACTATCGCGTCCAGATTAGACGCGATAGTTCGAACTCCGAGAAGTCGAACTCACCGCGTCGACCCAGCTCGTAAGTGTAGACTAGCCCTTAAACTGCTTTGCAAGAATCAGAAATTTCAGGCTGGAAGGGACATTGAGAGATCATCAAGACCAGACTCCTGCACTGAAAAAGGAACAAGTAAACCTAGACCATCTTTGTCCAGCCTGTTCTTAAAAACCTCCCATTATGGGGATTTCACAACCTCCCTTGGAAGTATTTTCCATATCTTAACAATCCCTATAGTTGGAAAGTTTTTCCTACTATCTAACCTAAATCTCCTTTGTTGCAGATTAAGCCCGTTACTTCTTGTCCTATCTTCAGTGGACCCTGAGAACAATTGATCACTGTCCTCTTTATAACAGCCCTTCACATATTCGAAGACTTATCAGGCCCTGCAAAACTAAACACATAGTTTTTCTAACCTTTCCTCATTTGTTCAGGTTTTCTAAACCATTTATCATTTTTGTTGCTCTCCTCTGGACTCTCTTCAAATCTTTCCTAAAGTGAAGCACCCAGAATCGGACATAGTACTCCAGTTGAGGCCTCACCAGTGCCAAGTAGAGTGGGACAATTATTTCCTGCGTCTTACATATAACATGACCTTTATCCATTCTGGTGTTTGGTATGACCCTTTTTTGCAACTGCAGCATATTTGTTGACTCATTCAATTTGTGATTCACTATAGCCCCAATTCTTTTCAGTAGTACTACTGCTAGCCAGTGATTCCCCATTTTGTAGTTGTGCTTTTGATTTTTTCTCCTTCCTAAGTGAAGTTCTTGTTGAATTCAGACCAGGTCTCCAATTTATCAAGGTTAGTTTTAATTCTAACCTTCTTCTCCAAAGTGTTTGAACCCCCCCCCCCCCCAGCTTGGTGTAATTTGCAAATTTTATAAGCATACTCCTCTACACCATTATCCAAGTCATTCATAAAAATGACAACTAGTACCAGATCCAGGAATGTCCACAGCAGGACTCCACTACATACTCCCTCCCAGTTTGCCCGCAAGCATTGATAACTACTCTTTAAGTACAATCTTTCAGCCAGTTGTGCATCCACATTATAGTCATTTCATCTAGACCACATTTCTCTAGTTTGCTTAGGAGAATGTGTCATGTGGAAGTGTGTCAAAAGTCTTATTAAAAATTAAGATATAGCATGTCTGCTCCCCCAACCTCATCCACTAGCCCAGTAACCCTGATAAAAGAGAAAATTGGGCTTGTTTGGCACAATTTGTCCTTGACAAATCCATGCTGGCTATTCCTTATAACTCCATTATCCTCTAGGTGCTTACAAATTGTTTGCATATCTTCCACTTCTCCCAGTTTAGTGTCATCTGCAAACTTGCTGGGGGTGTAATCCACACCATCCTCCAGATCATTAATGATGATATTGAACAAAACCAGGACCAACCTTGGGGCACTCCACTTGATACTGGCTGCCAACTAGACATAGAGTCACTACCCATTAAGCCCAATGATCTAGCCAGCTTTCTATCCACCTTATAGTCCATTCATCAAGCACATACTTCTTTAACTTGCTGGCAAGAATACTGTGGGAGACCGTATCAAAAGCTTTGCTAAAGTCAAGGAATAACATATCCACTGCTTTCCCCTCATCCACAGAGCCAGTTATCGCATCATAGAAGGCAATCAGGTTAGTCGGGCATGACTTGCCCTTGGTGAATCCATGCTAACTGTTCCTGATCACTTTCCTCTCCTCTAAATGCTTCAGAATTGATTCCTTGAGGACCTGCTCCATGATTTTTCCAGGGACTGAGGTGAGGCCGACTGGCCTGTAGTTCCCCGGATCTTCCTTCTTCCTGGTTACTTCCTCCACTTTATGAAACAAAAAGTTGTCCCCAGTACATTCCAAGAGTTTATTGGAAATTGTGTTTTGCCATAATTTTAAACATATCTGGGTAGATAAATTTCCCATTACTAACAGGTCTTATATTTTGGATATTTCTGTTTGTTCAAGAAATGTCTCATCGTCTTTCTGATTTAGTAGTCTATAGTAGTCCTCTACCATGATATGACTCCTATTTTTTACCTCTTTTATCTTTAATCAGAGATTTTCAACTGGTCTGCCTCTCACCACCTTCTGGACCTCAGAACAAGTCTATATATTCTTGATGTATAATGCAACACCTTCTCCCATTTAATCTAGCCTGTCCTTCCTGAACAAGCTGTGCTCCTTTATACCAGTATTCTAGTCATGAGACTTATACCATGTCTCTGTCTTAATTGAAGACTATTAAAAAATATTAAAGGCCAGAAGTGACTTCCTGCATAATACAGGTCAAAGAACCTCACCTAAAAATTTCTGCATCAAGCCTCTTACTTCTGTTTGAACTATAGTATTTCATCTAGAAAAATACCCAGGCTTGATTTAAAGGCTTCAGGTGATAGAGAATCCATCATGTCCTTAGGTGTTCGAATAGTTATTTATTTTTCCTGTTAAAAATGTGCACTTTACATTTAGTCCGTATTTGTCTAGCTTCACCTTTCAACCATTGGATCTCATGTCGTTTTTCCGCCAGATTAAGAAGCCATCTATTATTAGAAATATTTTCTCTATGTAGGATCCAGTTACTTCTTAATGTTCTCTTGGATAAACTATATAGACAGAGCTTCTTAAAGTCTCTCATTACAAAGCATATTTTACAGCCTTCAAATCATTCTTGTAGCTCTTCTCAATTTTTCAGTAATGAAGTAGTTTCTGAAAATTCAGGTCTGCAAACTTCCCAGAAGAGTGCTCTGTCACTTGAGTTTAAGTACTGGCTGCATGGTACAAGACAAATGAGGAGGGTCTTTTCTATTTTACCCACCTCTTTTCAGAAGTGGCAATGAAATGAGATGATTTAAAGGATGCTAACTTGCTTCATTTACATCTTAGATCAATAAATGTCCATAGAGAAGGCCTATTCATTGGATGAGCAGTGACCCTGATAAAGTATAAATGACTAGAGCTAGGTGGAAAACTGTTTCTGTCCCATGAGAATTTGGGATTTTGAAAAAAAATCCCATAGTGAATCAAGCGAAAGTCAAAAAAAACCACCCAAGTTTTCATGAACTAAAAATCCAGAACATTTGTTTTGGTTTAATCAAAATGTTCAGATAATTTTGAAATGTTTCCTTTCAATCTCAAACTTTTTTCCTTCTTTCAGGGTAAATTTTCTAAAATTTTGAATGAAAAGTTGTTTCAACTAAAAAAACCTAAAACTTTCTAGATTGACAATTTTAAAATTTGATAGTCTCAAAATATGTTACTTTAACTGAAAATATTACAAGTCTGGTATTTTGTTGATCTCAATATTATTTCGTGAACAGTTTCAGTTTAGACAAAAAAAACATTTTGGGGGGGCGGGGGGAATTCCTGACCAACTCTGCAAATGAATTATTTCACAGATGCCTCTCTATACTCTGTTATGAAGACAATAGAAACTGCATAAATAGAAACATATGCTATTTCATCTAAGATCCTTTCCATCCCCATTTGCCATGTCACCTGTAACTAAGGACTCAACTGATAAACACTTAATTAGGAGATCTGTCCTTTACATAAACTTATATTGAGTCATTGAATTTATCAAGATAACTGCATTTCATTCTGCCTCCCTCCAGTTCCCCTTATAACTGAGTAAAAATAATGAAGTCATGGCTAAGATAACTTAGATGAGCCTAGGAAAGCAGAAATACAAATGATTAGTAACCAACCACTACCACTAAAATCCACCAATGTCTCCCCTGGAGCCAACCTTTCACTGAAAAGTTACAAAAACACTTTTCCTGCAGAAACATGAGGAGCTTTAGCTGAATGCTCAGAACAACAACATTTGCCTCATCTAAGTGGTAGCTATGCAAAGAGGCAATAATCACATTCTTGTGACCGGAGGTAGGAATAGTCTATGTTTAGTTCAAATTGTGAAAAAAGCTACAAGAGCCTTCTGTGCTCATATATGAGCTGGAGGTAATGTATAGAGGTCACCCAAGTTTCATGCTTGGTTAGTTTGTATTCAGAAAGAAACAAAGTTGTTTCAATTTTTTCCCTACAGCAGCCAAGTATGGTTTTTAGTGAGTTTTAACTGCTTCTTACTTAAATTTGGAGCTGAGCTGAATGAAATACCAAGCAGTCAAATGACTTGCCGCAGACAACAGAATCAGTTGTCCAACAGACCCTGTACATGCAGGATATACTATTCAGTAGCTTTAACCACTAGATTTCAGTTCTACTTCTGCCAGGTGTACTCTGTTCCACAGGGTTTTACCTGGACAGTTCAGTTTTTGGTCACTGTTTTTTGAGATGGTGTGCTGTACCTCCCTGTGTGATACCAAGTGGCAAGGCACAGCAACGGCCATGAAAGAAAGAGACAACATGAGGGTGACTCTTCCCATCTCACGCCCATCCCAACTGCTTGCAGGACACAATATATTTTGAAAAGGAAACCTATTTTATTGCATTTGCATTCAAAGAGGTGATGTCCTTAAGTTGTGCCTTGAACTGAACTATCTTGCTAATCTAGCACTGAATTTATAATAAATCAATGAGCAAAAATTATGCTGCACTCTGAGAGGGAATTCACAAGAAAAGGCTATTTCAGATAAGGAGTATTTACATAAAAGAGCTTTGCACAGTATATGTGCAAAGGGAAGGCGGGAGGAGGGAAGAGAACAACCCTGGAACGTTGAATAGGATTCAGCATGGAGTTTTATTTTTAAATTAGATTCCTCACCAGTGCCATGATGAGACATACACGAACCCAACGATAGAAAGGAGAAGTGGGTTTTTTTGTTTGTTTGTTTTTTAAATCTTGGACTAAACTAATTACAATGTTATTAGTTGATATATATAATTTAACAAACAGGGACATAAATGCATGATGGTTGTCAGCTTGTGAAATATACTGTTTTGTTCTTCGGGAATCAATCTATAGTCTCCGTACCTTCACAAATACACAATTCCCTAGGAATAAGGAACTTAGTACTACCCTTCCACAAGTTATTACCTTGAATGCTTCTTTTGAAGAAGGCCTTACAGCCCTCGCAAGACCAGACTCCATAATGGTAGCCTGAAGCATAGTCATTGCACACAGCACAGTAGCGGGTTTCCTTGGTGGATTCCATGGACAGGCTGCCCTTTTCACTGGTGCTGGACATCCTCTCCCTGCTCCCCTGTCGCCTGTTATCTGAACTTGGCCTGTAAAATGAAATTTCAGTGAATTTATTGATATTAAAAGGTCTCATTCCAGATGCTGAGTTACATTAAAATATATTAAATACTTTAACATTACTTTTACATGTAAGTAATTGCCACAGGCATGTTATATGATCACAAGGAAGAAAAGGAATGGAAGTGATTTGTGGGATTGAAAATGGAAGGGAATGTGGTCAGAGAGACACTGCTGAGATGTGGTCCGCACTATGAAAATATCGAAGAACAAGACTGCTTTGGGAAATGGAATGCAACTGTCTGAGATAGAATCATGAGACCAAAAATACTAAAAATTATTTGGCTTACTATTTAACATACTGATCACTTAAGTTTATTTAATTTTCAATTCTTGAACAGATGTCAGTTATTTTATCAGGATCATATGATCTTGTCCTAGCCAATTACATTGTGTTTCTGAATCTAACAAGTTGGACCTTTCTCCAGGTTTTACTTTTAGGTGCAGACATGTTGTCCTCTTCCCCATTTTGAGTGCAGCAGGAATCCCTGTTTTTTTTAATTAATGAGGCATCTGTCACAAACAGCAACTTCAAGCTCCTAGCCAAAACTCCCCAACAATTCTCCAAAGACTCCTACTCTCAAATGCCATCTTCCTTTCATGTAACTAAAATTACTCCCCAACATCTGCTGTCACTCCTCCCAAGTATCCATATCAGCCAAAACTTCCTGGAAGCATTCCTATGCCACTCCCAAATGCCACCATCCATACCTGTCAAAACTCATATGCCTTCTGTGCCCAAATTAAATTCATTGGCATTCAACTGCTTAGAATGGATATCACTTATAGAAATACAAGGTATTGTCATAGAATCATAGAATATCAGAGTGATAGGCTATTCTAAGCAACTGAATTATGCCAAAAATCCAGGTTAACAGCATTTTTGAAGTCAAGCGAAAGCTTTTGCCTCAAGCCCTGTATTCCAGTTCATTTTGGACTCTTCTTTTAATATTCACCTGTGGTTTATTTGTGACTTGTGTAAGTTGAAAACAGCTGTGAACAGTGAAATGCAGACATGGCAGACCTCTGGCTTTTCGGAGGTTCTAGAAAGTGGGGAGGTGACAGAATTCCTGACACCATAAGCATGACCATAATATGCAAAGTAACATTCATTTGCATATTTTGGATACTATTAAAATTTAAGAGGAGGAGGGAGACCTCCCTCCCTAGGTCTACTTTTAACCCTTTCCTGTTTTTTCCATCATTTTGTTGTCCTTCATTGCTTTGATTTCTCCCTTTGAAGCTGATTTACCTCAAAGTCTCATTTAACCACATCCCTTTTACTGTATCACTTCACTACTTCTTCTCCCATGTTGCCGAGACTTAGAAATAAGCAAAAGAAGCCAAGCACTAATCAAACCTGCATTTTTATACTTTCCCTGTACCCTTCCGCCACAGCCATAAAGATGCCAGAACATCCCTTTCCTTCCAACACATGGAACTGCTAAGACCATCACTTAGGGTACATCTACACTATCCGCCGGATTGGCGGGTAGCGATTGATCTATTGGGGATCAATTTATCATGTGTAGTGTAGACACAATAAATCGATCCCCGATCGCTCTCCCATCGACTGCTGAACTCCAGCTCAGCGAGAGGCGGAAGCAAAATCAAGAGGGGAGTGGCAGCCATTGATCCCGCGCCGCAAGGATGCAAAGTGATTCTAAGTCGATCTAAGAGAAGTCCTGTGGCATCTTATAGACTAACAGACGTTCTGCAGCATGAGCTTTCGTGGGTGAGTACCCACTTCTTCAGATGCAAGTATCTGAAGAAGTGGGTACTCACCCACGAAAGCTCATGCTGCAGAACGTCTGTTAGTCTATAAGGTGCCACAGGATTCTTTGTTGCTTTTACAGATCCAGACTAACACGGCTACCCCTCTGATACTTGATAAGAGAAGTCGACTTCAGCTACGCTATTCTCATAGCTGAAGTTGCATATCTTAGATCGATCCCCACCTCCACCCCCCAGTGTAGACCAGGCCATAGTGGAGGAGAAGAGATCTCCACGCTTCAGTCTTTGCTGCTTTTCTGAGATTCCCAACCCTCCCATTGTTTCTTGGTATGAGGTAGGGGATGGGAGCCACTGGAAAGGGGAAGTACCTCACAGCAACAGGGCCAGCTCGGAGAAGAGGATGGTTCTGGCAGGGGAGAGGTGGACTAGCTTGGACTCATAAACAGAATTCATGGCCTAACTCTGCCTCATTATGATCACAGATCTTCCCTCTTGTCCGCCAGCCCCAATAGCCTCAACGTAACTCAGGAAATTAACAGCCCTCCAGAAGTAGGGCTTTTTGAAGTTTTCAGTGTTTTTACTCCAATGAAAAGCAAAAATAAACTAACAAAACACCTTTAGCCACATTTTAACAAGGATAACCTATACACCAGTTTAGGTGAATGAGACTATACACTTAACTATTCATCAAAATGATTAATGGATTTCAAGCCTGGAAGGGATCATTGTGATCTACTCTAATCTCCTGTCTAGAGACCATATAACTTCCCCAAAATAATTCCTAGAGCATATATTTTATAAAAGCATCCTATCTTGACTTAAAATTGCCACTGATAAAGAATCCATTGTGACCTTTTGCAAGTTGTTCAGTGGTTAATTACCCTCACTGTTAAAAAATTGTGCCTTATTTCCAATAGACGGAAGTTGAAACTAGACTGTATCATGTTACACCCTTCTCTGCTAGATTGAAAAGCCCATTATCAAATAGGTTTACCCTATTAGATACTTCTAGACTGGAACATAGGCATCACTTAACCATCTCTTTGTTAAGGAAGTTGGTGGCAATGGGAGACTTCAACTACTCAGACATCTGTTGGGAAAATAATGTGGCAGGGCACAGATTATCCATCAAGTTCTTGGAACGTATTGGAGACAATTTTTTATTTCAGAAGGCAGAGAAAGCTATTAGGGGAGAGACTGTTCTAGATTTGATTTGACAAATAGGGAGGGACTGGTTGAGAATTTCAAAGAGGAAGGCAGCTTGGGTGAAAATGATCATGAAATGGTAGAGTTCATGATTCTAAGGAACGGTAGAAGGAAATAAAGATAAAGATAATGGATTTCAGGAAATCAGACTTTAGCAAACTCAGGGAGTTGGTAGGCAAGATCCCATGGGAAGCAAGTCTAAGCGGGAAAACACTTCTAGAGGTGACAGTTTTCAGAGAGACATTAAGAGCAGAAGAGAAAAACTATCCCACTGCACGGGAAAAATGTGAAGTATGGCAGGAGACCACCCTGTCTTAACCAGGAGCTCTTCAATTATCTGAAACACACACACACAGTCCTACAAAGAGTGGAAACTAGGTCAAATTACAAAGGCTGAATATAAACAAATAAGTACATAGAGACAAAATTAGAAGGGTCAAGGCACAAAATGAGATGAAACTAGCTAGAGACATAAAGGGTAACAAGAAAACATTCTACAAATACATTAGAAGCAAGAGGAAGACCAAGGACAGGTTAGGCCTGTTACTCCCATGGGGCGGCGGGCGGGGCAGGGAGAGGGAACAATAACAGAAAGTGTGGAAATGGCAGAAGTGTTGAATGACTTTTTTGTTTCAGTTTTCACCAGTGGTGAGCTGGAGCCGGTTCCCACGGGTTCGTGGGAACCGGTTGTTAAATTTAGAAACCCTTTTAGAACCGGTTGTAAAGGGCTTTTAAATTTAACAAAAGCTCCAGCAGCTCCCTGCCCTGCCCCAGGCCCCAGCTCACCTGGCTCCAGCTCTGCCTCCTCCTCTGAAGGCTCCCCTCTGGGCTTCCCGCCAATCAGCTGTTAGCGCGGGAAGCCTGAGAGGGCTGAGAAGGAAGCAGCAGCTTCCTGCAGGTGAGCTGGGGCGGGGGGCATGAGGAAGGCTCTAGGTGCCGCGCGGCTCCAGGCCAGCCCCCGGCCCCAACTCCGACGCTGGCTGGGCGGCGTGGCTCTGGGCCGGCCCCCGGCCCCGACTCCAGTCTCCAGCCCAGCCCCTGACTCCGGCCTGGCCAGTGGCTCCAGACCGGCCCCAACTTTGGGCCGGCCCTGACTCCAGGCCGGCCAGCGACTCCGGCCTCCAGCTTCGGGCCAGCCCCCAGTCCCCAACTCCGGCCTGGACCTCGACTCTGGCCTGGCCAGTGGCTCCAGGCCGGCCCCTGGCCCCGACTCCGGGCCGGCCAGCAGCTCCGGCCCCCAGCTCTGGGCTAGCTCCAGTCCCAACTGCGGGCCGGCCCCCGATTTCAGGCTGGCCAGCGGCTCTGGCCCAGCCCCCAACTCCGGCCTGGCGCCCACAGCCCCCATCTCCAGGCAGTGCAGTAAGGGGGGCAGGGAGGGGGTGTTGGATAGAGGGTGGGGGGTGGATTAGGGTCGGGACTCGGGGCAGTCAGAGGGCAGGGAACAGGGGAATTGAATGGGGACAAGGGTCCTGGGGGGGCAGTCAGGAAGGAGAGGGGGTTGGATGGGGCGGTGGGAGGCAGTCAGGGGCAGGGGTTCCAGGGGCAGTCAGGACAGAGAGAAGGGGGGGTTGGATGGGGCAAGGGTTCCGGGGGGCCATCAGGAATAAGAGGAGGGGTTGGATGGGGCGGCAGGGGTACTGGGGATGGGGTGTCAAGGAACGTGGGAGGTTAGATAGGGCAGGAGTCCCCGGGGGCAGAGGGGGGGACGACCCCCTCGTGGGGTGAGAAGGAGGGAACCGGTTGTTAATATTTTGGCAGCTCATCACTGGTTTTCACCAAAAAAGTTAGTAGCGATTGGACATCAAACATAGTGAATGCCAGTGAAAATGAGGTAGGATCAGAAGCTAAAACAGGGAAAGAACAAGTTAAAAATTATTTAGACAAGTTAGATGTCTTCAAGTCACCAGGGCCTGATGAAATACTCAAGGAGCTGACTAAAGAGATATGAGTCATTAGTGATTATCTTCAAAAAGTCATGGAAGAGGGAAGAGATTCCAGAGGACTGGAAAAAGGCAAATATAGTGCTCATCTAAAAAAGGGGAAATAAGGACAACCTGGGGAATTACAGACCAATTAGCTTAACTTCAGTACCAAGAAAGATAATGGAGCAAATAATTAAGCAATCAATTTGCAGACACATAGAAGATAATAAGGTGATAAGTAACAATCAGCATAGATTTATCAAGAACAAATAATGTCAAACAAACTTAATTGCTTTCTTTGACAGAACAACAAGCCTTGTGGATGGGGGAACGCAGCAGGTGTGGTATATCATTACTTTATTAAGGCTTTTGATACTGTCTCATGTGACTGTCTCATAAAAAAACTAGGAAAATACAACCTAGATGGAGCTACTATAAGATAGGTGCATAATGGGTTGGAAAATCATTCCCAGAAAGTAATTATCAGCGGTTCACAGTCAAGCTGGCAAGGCATATCAAGTAGGGTCCCACAGGGATCAGTTCTGGGTGTGGTTCTGCTCAATATCTTAATCAATTATGTAGATTATGGCATAGAGAGTACATTTATAATGTTTGCAGATTATACCAAGCTGGGAGGGGTTGCAAGTGCTTTGGAGGATAGGATTAACATTCAAAATGATCTGGCAAAATGGAAAAATGGTCTGAAGGAAATAGGAATAATTTTCAGGACAAATGCAAAGTACACCACTTAGGAAGGAACTATCAGTTGCATACATACAAAATGGGAAACAACCGTCTAGAAAGGAGTACTGCAGAAAGAAGGACTGCAGAAAGGGATCTGGGGGTGAGTGAATCACTAGATAAATATGAGTGAACAGTGTAACAGTTGCAAAAAAAATCAAACATCATTCTGGGATGTATTAGCAGGAGTGTTGTAAGGAAGACTTGAGAAGTAATTCTTCTGCTCTACTCCATGCTGATTAGGCTTCAACTGGAGTATCAGGAAAAATGTGGACAAATTGGAGTAAGTCCCAGAAAGAGCAACAAAAATGATTAAAGGTCTAGAAAAATGTGACTGTGATGGACGATTGAAAAAAATTGAGTTTGTTTAGTCTGGAGTAAAAAAGACAGAGAGGGGGCAGGATAACAGTTTTCAAGTACATAAAAGGTTTAGATGGAGAAGAGAAAAAATTATTCTCCTTAACCTCTGAGGATAGGACAAGAAGCAATGGGCTTAAATTGCAGCAAGGGCGGTTTAGGTTTGACACTAGGAAAAACTTCCTAACTGTCCAGGTGGTTAAGCACTAGCATAAATGGCCTTGGGAGGTTGTGGAATTTCCATCACTGGAGATTTTTAAGATCAGGTTAGACAAACACCTATGCAGGATGGTCTAGATCAGGGGTGGGCAAACTTTTTGGGCTGAGGGCCACATCTGGATGGGGAAATTGTATGCAGGGCCGGGGCAGGGGGTTGGGGTGCGGGAGTGAGGGAGTGCAGGGTGTGGGAATGGGCTCAGGGCAAGGGATTGGGGCAGAGGAGGGGTGCAGAATGTATGAGGGGGCTCAGGGCAGGAGGTTGGGGTGCACAGGGGTGCAGGACAGGGCCGGCTTTAGGCCGATTCCCTTGAATCGGGCCCTGTGCCTAAGAGGGCCCCCGTGCCTGCGCCTAAGAGGGCCCCGAGCCCTAAAGAAGAGCGCCAAACTTAGGCGCCTTTTTAATTTTTACTCACTGGGCAGTGCTCCAGGTCTTCGGCAGCACTTCGACGGCAGGTCCTTCAGTGCCGCGGAAGTCCTGGAGCGCCGCCGGGTGAGTCATCCCTGCCGGGGCCCCGTCGAAACAATTCAAATCAGGTCCCACACTTCCTAAAGCCGGTCCTGATGCAGGATGCAGCAGGGCACTCAGGGCAGGGGGTTGGGGTGCAGGAGGGTTGTATGAGGGGGCTTAGGGCAGGGAGTTGGGGTGTAGGATGCAGGCAGGGTTCAGGCTCTGGCCCAGCGCCACTTACCTAAAGTGGCTCCGGGGTGGCAGTGGCGCGCACCAGGGTCAGGGCAGGTTCCCTGGATGCCTTCTCTGTCCCCGGCCCTGAGCCACTCCAGGAAGCGCTGCAGCCCCTTTGGGGGTGGGGGGCAGAGGGCTCCATGTGCACTGCCCTTGCCATGCCTCCAAGTACCTCCCCCGATGCTCCCATTGGCCACAGTTCCCCTGGAGGCAAGGACAATGCACGGAACCCTCTGCCCCCCACCCGCACCCCCCCGCCTGGGGGCTGCAGGGATGTGGTGCCAGTCACTTCTGTGAGCAGCACAGGGCCCACGGCGCCACAGGGGGCAAGCCTGCGGGACGTATCCAAAGCCCTGAGG
Source organism: Mauremys reevesii (assembly GCF_016161935.1). Taxonomy (NCBI): domain Eukaryota; kingdom Metazoa; phylum Chordata; order Testudines; family Geoemydidae; genus Mauremys; species Mauremys reevesii. The sequence continues at coordinate 97,465,396 of NC_052625.1, forward strand.
GGTCGGATCTGGCCCGCGAGCCGTAGTTTGCCCACCCCTCATCTAGATAATCCTTAGTCCTGCCATGAGTGCAGGAGACTCATGCAGGACTAGATGACCTCTCAAAGTCCCTTCCAGTCCTATGACTCTATGAAGCTAAACCGATGGATCTCCTTGAGTCTATCACTATCAGGCATGTTTTCTAATCCCTTGATCATTCTCATGGTCTCGTCTCTGAACCCTCTCCAATTTATAAACATCCTTTTTGAACTGTGGTCACCTGAAATGGAACAGTATTCCACCAGCAGTTGGACCAGTACCAGGAAATTAACCTCTCTGGTCCTACTTGAGATTCCCCTATGTATACATCCAAGGAGCCCTTTAGGAACTTGCACTAGGAACTTCTGGTCAGCTGATTATTCACCATGACCCCCAAATCCTTTTCAAGGTCACTGCTTCCCAGGATAGAGTCCCCTATCCTGTAAATATGACTTACATCCCTTGTTCCAGATGTATACATTTACATTTAGCCATATTAAAAACACAATGTGTTTGCAAGCAGTTTACCAAGTAATGTAGATCAGCAACCTATTGTATTCATTATTTCCCAGTCCCCCAATTTTTGAGTCATCTGCAAACTTTATCACTGATGATTTTATGTTTTCTTTCAGGTAAAACACTTGATAAAAGCGTTAAATAGTATAGAGCCAAGAACCAATCCCTGCACCCATTCAGTGATGATTCTCCATTTACAAGTACATTGACACCTATCTGTTAGCCAGTTTTAAACCCATTAAGTGTGTGCCAGGTTAATTTTATATCATTCTAAGGTTTTTTTGAAAAACTAAAATACTGGGTGGTTTCAAGTCAAATGTCTTACAGAAGTCTCGGTATATTACATCAGCACTATTACCTTTACCAAGCAAACTTGTAATCTCATCAAAAGAAAAAGGTAGTTTGACAAGATCTATTTTCCAAAGACCCATGCTAATTGACATTAGTTATATTACCCTCTTTTCAGTCTTATTCATAGAGTCCCATAATAGCCACTCTGTTATCTTGCCCAGTTTTGATGTGCTTTCCATCAGCTTCCCTCATAATAGAAAAAAGCCGCAAGAGAGAACCCCAGTGGCTCAGCTTTGGGGATTCCTACAGCTGTGAATCACCCATAGGAATGCTCACTTTCTACACACAAACTACTGTTAACAGAAGAAAAAGTGGGGTTAAGTGTTTCATTGCTGTTGCCACATGCCAATCAGGTCTGAACTACTTGTTCCAAATACCCTGGTTCCTGACCTACTAGCAAAGTTCAAATGTTTGCCAACTACTCCAATTCAGCTGTACAGGGCTTCCTGCAGTTAAGTACAAGTGATTTTTAAAAAAGGTTGCAGTAAAAGGCATCATTATCCCAGCAAACATTTGGAGATCTTCAGTCATCAGGGTTGCCTACCAAACCATTTGAGATCAAAGCACCTAAGTCATTTAGGAGCCTAAATCTTATTGATAGGCTTTGGACCAGGCCCTATTCTCTACATTGCATGTTCACACTGAGGTCACAAAGCAATGTCCTACTCTGAACATATGTTTTTATAATGGCACCATCACTGGTTCCCACATTTGAAATAGGTCAGGATTTCCCAGTGGCTCTGTGAACATAGGCAGAGTTTTTCAAAGGTTCACTTTCATTAAGAGCCTCACTAACAAATACAGAGTCATAAGGTTCTTTCTTCATTGTGTTCTTGATAGGACAGGGAAGATTTTATTCTTTATCAAAATGTTTATATCATTTCTGGAAAATGCATGAATAAACTGAAATATTGCAACAGTCCTCTTTTCTTGTTAGTTACAGAATGTATAGCTAAGACCCAAACGGAAACAAGAATGCATGGGATGGAGATTAGAGCAAGTCAGAAGTTATTAATATGCACCTGACATATTAATAACAATAATTTTTCCACCCCACAATTTGTGATTAATCCATCTTAATTTGCATTCAAAATTATATCTAAAAATCTGAACCGATACCTTTACATGTTATTCTTTTGCCTCCAAGTATTAGTGTCTCAAGATACTTCCTTGAGAATTCACCACAACTGAATATGAATATTTATACCTGAACAACACAACTTCTGACATATTTCCCATTGCTTTTGACACCTCATAAACACTTTATGGGTGTGGTTTAAGTTGTTGTAACATGAATATCATATCTAAAAAAGCCCCAACAACCTATTGTTGAATCTTGCTAATTCACATGAATGACTGTGGAGACCCATTGCAAATTAATAAATTTTGGAAAATACAAATAAAGCAAATACTTAAAGTGGAGATAATGCAGCATGGAATATGCTTTGTTTATTTGACCAGTGTAGTTCAATTATTTATATATTTATTATATATAATGTATTTAATTTACATACTTTAATTATTTATATAAATATATTTAATATATAAATAGACATAATAAATAGTAATACTTTCTGTAGTATAATTTGCAATTATAATGGAATTTTAACATCACACTTCTCTACTGCACAATTTTAGCAGAGATGTGGGATCTAGGGTGACCAGATGAGAGGGAGAAAATATCAGGACACCTGGGGGGTGGGGGGGTAGTGTCTGCCAGCGGAGCAAAAAAAAAAAAGAGTGCTGCCGGCAGAACGAAATATCGGGACAAATTACATCCCGACTAAAAATCAGTCGGGACGCGGGACAAACACCTAAAGGCACCTTCCAATATTAGACTCTCCTTCCTGGCTTCCCTCCCCAGAAACATCACCACTCAAACATCCCCTTTAGAAAGAGTCTAGGAAAAATAACTGTGTCCTGCTGTTTGTCGTAAGGGTCTCATAGCCAGGATCTGGTATGCCAAAATGGGAAGCAAACTGCAGTGCCACAGACCCCTCACTCCACACCAGAACTATGCTGCTGCCAGCCCCTCCCACTTATTGCAGAGGAGTGTTGGCATGAGCTTTGCATTATCATGTCAGCATCGCATTAAAACATTACAGGAGGAGACAGACATTCTTTGGGTAAAGAGGACACAACCCACTTACAGCTTTAAAGTCAAAAGCAGTTTCCTGAATTTCACCCAGAACTCAATTGCTAGCTAGTGCACATCATGAATCACAGGTCCAACGTGCTCCTCGCAAGAAACTACATTGTGCAGTAGATCCAGTTCTGAATGATTTCAAGTGTAGCCTCGTGAAGAGTACATTGCAACAATCTAACAGAGAGGTGTCAAAAGCACTGATGACATCACCATGTCCAAAAGATAAGGGCACAGCCTTTTTATTACCATGCAACACTAGTCTTCTCTATGCTCTTTGCAAGTGGCAAATGGTAACAAACAAACCAGTTATTGACTACTGCTGGGGGTGGGGGCAACCAAATGACCCAGAAAGTAAAAACCAAACATAGCATGGAATTTGTGACTGAAAATTAAAGCTTCCCTTTTGTGCATAACAATAAGTTTGGCATTATTTAAATTGAAAACCTTCTCTGGAGCTTACCTGGCTATACTAAGGATTAGTCTCTTTAAGCAGAGGGATGTAGGGTCTGGGTTGGAAAAGTTCTGCAGTAAAACCCTAGGAACAACCTAGTTTGGGGGAGAGGGAGGTGACTTAGTCTGAGTTTTGGGTTATGTTATTGTTATTTCAACTGCCAACAAAAAAAACCCCACAATCCCAGGAAGAGGGGTCAGTTTGGGCTCTAACCCAGGATCCCTGTGTCCTGTGCTAAAGTGAGGTAGGAATGCAGCCTGTTCACAAACCTAAAGACATCTAAGATAAGAGGGAGGGGAGGTCCCAGGGTTTGCTGAGAGTAAGGGAACCCTTGTTAGAGAGAGTGAGGGAGATGCAAGTTTGTGGGATTCCCAGCTTTGAAAACAAGACTAGTCCACATTTACAAGATGAGGCTGAAGTTCACATGCATCAAACCCGAAACCAAGACCTATTTTAAGTGTAACTGAGGTTGACTGGGAATATTTTGTACAGTTGTATTAATCATTAGTATGGTATTGGTCTTATGGTCTACTCTCCAAAATGGAATTAATATTCTAGAATATCAATTTCCATTTGATATATAAAAAAGGTCATACTAGGTGATCTGGACAAAATTAAACTTTTTTATAAAGTGACGGTGATTTTACAAAAATGGAAACTAGCAAATAAATTAAATGGTAATCTCAGATGGAAGATTTAGCCAGACTGAAAAAATTACTTTCTAGCTAAAAGCAAAAAAGGTAGACTTTGAAGAGATACCCTCATAATTTTTAGCATTCTAATTAAACTAATTGTAACAACATGTATCAAACAGCAAAATAATATGTAATAGCCATGGAAGTGGCACCTAGTGAGCAGGGGCTGGCAACCAGGATTCCTTGTTTTGGCTCTGCTTCATTGTCAACTTGCTGTCTGACCTTGGGAAAGTCAATCTGGCAGCAGTTTGTCCAGCTATAAAAATAAGTATAACGACATCTGTCTTAGGTATTTATAAGGGATCTATTGCCTTGATATTTATCTCACAAGAAAGCAATGAAGTGGGGACATAGTCAACCACAGTTATTCCCAAAATAAAGAGTTTGAAAATACAGGATGTCGCTGGATGATTCCTGCTAGGTTGGGACTGGGCTGCCAGGTAACCAAGCAACTGCCTGGTGGATCAGTTCCCATTATGGGCTGCATTGTCACCCTAGACCCCTTTCCCTCCATTGCCTGTACAGATTATCTCAAATCAGAGGAAATCAAGTGTGACACCTGAAGTCTGCCAGAGCAAAAAACATTTGTGCAAATTCTCAGTACAGAAGTTCTTCCAGTCCCCCGCCCCAATATCACCTGAGCTGTGTTTCAGGCCCTCTCTCCCCCCTTCTCTGTGGCTGAGCATGAAGAGAGCTGAATGAATGAATGAGCAGGTAACTGGGAGTGCATGGTGAAAATGAATGAGGGATTAATGGCTCTGGGGGAAATGAACACCTAATTTGAAATACCTAAATCCTGATTTCTCAGAGTGCTGAGCACTATATATTTTCAAAATACAGCTTCCCATTGACTCTAGTTGGAGCTGTGAATTCTCTGCACATCTGCAAATCAGACCCCAGGGTCTGAGGTCAGGCACCTAAAAATACATGTTTGGTTTAAATGATTTGACTAGTGTCACCTTTCTGCCAGGTGGAGTCAGCAGCAACAAGAGCCAGGTTCAGTGGTTCCTCTTAATAATAGAAAATAGAACTAGCTTGAGTCCCCACCCAGAAATCTGGGAGAACTTAACACCACCCCAGGAACCCGCAAGAAGCAATTCTTCCCCACTTGCAAGTATTGCATCTGTGAATAGCAAGAGAAATTTTATTAAAAGGGAAAGGGAACCAAACATTAATTTGGGAAAACACCACACCCACATTCAAAAGAACATGACCATAAGCAAACTTGAACCCACAGTGTATTGGGCAGTGTCTTTTGCCTCAGTTTCCCGCCTTGCAGTGGGAAAGTCCACCAACCAAATGTTCCTTTAACACATCACTCCCTTCTCCCTCTGGTGCACCACACTCACAGTTGGCTGTCCTTGGTTAGCAAAGACCCAGAGTTCCAAGGTGCATTCACAGGGGGTCACCCCACCCAAAAAGCAGGGAGATATCAAGCGATGTCTCTGTGCACCTCTGCAGCTGGCAGTTTGCCACTGCCTCCACTGCTTTTCTCAGTAGTCACTGGTCACACACTGCCACGTTCTTATGTTCCACCACTTAACCCAGGTCTTTTAGGGATTTCAGTGGATAGCAGGGAACCTCACCACCAGTACAGCCTCTGCATGGTCTTTCATTTCACCACTGTCCCTATACCACGTTTAAGGAATAGCCCTTAGACCTACTTATCAGTGATTCAGCTCTGGCAATAGTTGAACAGAAATGATGACTCTCAGTTGAGTTTAACCAGCACAGTCTTTAAGCTCTGGGGAGTGAAAGGTCAAATGGCACCCACACCACCCAGAAGGAACACCTTTCCACACCCCTGCTCTTCTTCACTGGAATTTGCCATCCCTACCTGCTAATTAGCAAGTGAATTTCAGTTTAGAGTGATCCCCTCAGTCAGGATAGGCTAAGAACAGTTCTGCTGCCCTTTACTCATACAATAAGGATAACAACATACCTCTAACCCCATATGCCACTGTCTCTTGTTATTCCAGAGACAATGCAGAGTTTAAATAAAACTTAAATATGGAAGGGAAGCCAGAAGTAAGTCCCTGTCATCTCCATTTCTGCAGCACCATTTGGGTTTCCTAATGACTCACTGTCATGGAACAGCCCCCAGCAGGCTGCAGCACAACATGCACACTTGCCTCGGTTTCCCTTTATATGTCCCATGTGGAATGTCCCAAGGAATATTGTCTCATCAGGGGACAGTCTCATCAGAATTTACTCAAACTAATGTTACTTTGCACTTTGTAAGTTAATCCTACTAAATTTGTAGTGAGTTTTATATGAAATAAGAGAGTATAAAATGCAACTGAGTATAGCTGACAAGCCTATAATGCATAAAGACAGAAAGAAAATATGCCCCAACTGCTGCATAAAGACAGTATTTAATATGAGGGCCAAATTCTGTTCTGGTACTCAGGTGTTATATTAGTCTGTGTGTGAACTGACTCCAGTGGGGTTACCACAGATCTACCCATTTAAACTGAAAACAGAATTTGACCCAGACTCTTTATGACCTATATATGCTGCAGCATCAATCTCAGAGCTTATCTACATGGCAAAGCTATTATGAAATAAGCTAGGGGGTGAATTCTAACTGCCCATGTGGATACACTTATTTTGCACTAAGACTACCTTTTTTCAGATTAGTTTAATCGACTTCCAAAGTGTTTTAACCCAAGTCACACAAAAGCACTCTTAGGGTACACTACACTTTGAGCTGCAGGTGTAATTTCCAGCTCAGGTAGACTTATGTGCACCAGCTTTGATCGAACTGATGTGCTAAAAATAGAAATGTAGCCACAGCAGCCCAGGAGGTGAGATAGGCTAGCTGGTCCGACTACAATAGCTCCAGGGGACACTAGGTTTTACTTGAGCAGCTAGCCCCTCCCGCCAGAGCTACACTTCTCTTTTTAGCATGTTAGCTCAATTAAAGCTAGCACAGGTATGACTAGCCAAGTTGGAAATTACCCTCCCAGCTCCAGTGTAAATATACCCACAATGCAGAGTAAGAGCATCCACATGGGGAGCTAGTGTGGAATATCTATTCTGCAATAGCTATTCTGGGCTATTTCCCCATGTAGCCAAGCCCTTAACTTGTGAAGGGCTTCTGGATTTGACTAACAGCTAGGCCATAAAAAAAAAAAATACTGGCCAGGTAATAAGGCAACAGTACACAATGATTTTAGTTAACCAGACTCTAGTTCAGACAACTAAATTGAATTTGGCAATGCAAGAGTCAAGATTTTATATACAAATATAAACTCTTGGCTCCTGGATTATATATATGTGTGTGCTGATGGCAGCAACTGCGCTATTTAGTGCCTGTAATGAATTTCAAATGGCTCCTTTTCAGATCACAGCTATTTTTAACAGCTACCAAAGTAATCTGTTTAATTAAAATATATTGGAATTCTGTTTCCTTGGGGATTAGTATTAATAACATAAATCAGCGTTTAGTGTAACATTTATTAATCGGGCCTACACTGGGATCACAAGATGCCCTTTTTTTTTTTTTTTTTTGAGGGATGGTTTCAGTGTCTCAGACAGTTTTAGTTAAATCCATGTTTTGTCCAAGTTTCACTGTACCCAAACTAGTGACCACCCTACCAACTCTGGGATTAACTCCCTGCTGCAGTCAAGGCACAGTTGTGCCTGAATGCTGTATCTTTCTCTGCCAACCTCTTACTCTCTGAACCATGCCAGCCCCCAGCCTGTCGAGTATGAAGTGCAATCTGAGACAACCCATAATTCATTGCACAGAAGCATGCCAAATTTGATGAGGAAGCAGTTGACAGAGAGAGGTGCAGCACATTTGGCCCCCATCACAGATTTGACTAAGTCTGGCAACAGTAAAAAGTGTGTGTGTGGCTTTGATAGTAGAGGAAGAAGGAATCTGAGCAGTAGTGTCAAGGGCCAACAAAGGCAGCTGTGCTCAGAGGTATATTGAAATAGGGGGACTTGGCAACAGAAAACTAACTGCCTCTGGAGGGAAACAAAATGTAGTGCCCATGTAAGCAGTGTAAAAGCAGAGAGTGAATCTGAAAAGCTGGAAGGATAAGAAAGAAATACAAGTACTTGTTAATCCCCAGCTGCTCAAACCATGCTGTCTGGCCTCCTCTCCAGCATATACATTTCATAAAAATATGGTCACCTTTACCTACTCTTTTGTTAAGACTTAAGTACACAGAATTAGAAAGTCACAGTTTAAGGGTAAAACAGCATAAAGGCCAGATCAAATCTTATCTCCAGGCTGGCTGCTCCTAGATAGGACCTCCCTCAAAATTATTCAGTCCATACCCTAGGTCCTCTCTCTTCTAGAAACTCACTCCCACCTCCCTTAAATCTGCAGGGAAAAGGGTAAGTGGGTTCTGATGACTCAATGTGATATGATAGGGAGTTTCAAAGAAATGCTGCCAGCTTGTTACACCCACTTAGAGAGCAAAATGCAAACTGAAATTACAGTTGATTTTAATCAGTCATAAATCTGTCTTCATCGCTTTGTGGTGTTTTGATAGGTTCACATGCTTCTTTCATTATTAGGCAATCCCTCTTTTTGACTTTTTAAGATTGCATGATAAAACAACTAAGGTTAACTGACCAATAAACTAGTTTAAGGTATTACATTGCCTTTAACTTTAAAATTAAATTGTGATGTTAAATGCATAAAAATCTGTAATTTTGTAGGAAAATCCCTCTTCAGGCATAGAAGCAAGTAAATAAATTGTTCCCATTTACTTTGAGCTTAAAAACTGTAAATTCTATGGTAATACAGAGTGTTCTAACATTTCTTTACATATCATTAATGTCAACATGAAATGTAAGCTTAATTGTTGAAACTGAGAACACATTACTCCACTATCTGCTGGTTTCATTTATTATTAATAATCCCTTTGTTGTGAGCATAAACAATACACAAAACACATGTGTGTTTTACATTTTTCTGTTTAAAAAAATCATTAAAGGACGACTCAATAACTTCCACAACAGCACTGGAAAAATCTGTGAGACCTGCATGAGACAACATCTCTTTTTAAATTATTCTAATAGACAGACCAATTGCAGTTCCATCACAGCTGTAGTGAGGAAACCAGGTAAGTAGAGCTGGTTGGAAATCTAACATTTCAACATTTATTTTCATTCCAAATTGGTATAAAGGTCAAAATATCAAAATTTGTCATGGAATTGAAAACTAAGAAAAAAAATTCAAGTTGGAAGTCAGGTAGATCAGGGATTTGAGAAGAGGTTTCCTACCTCCCCACTGAGTGCCCTAACCAGCAGGCTATTGGCTACAATGGTATAGGTGAGTCTGTCTTTCTCCTCTCCCCCTCTACCCTGAGAAAGGGCTGACCTGGCTTAGGCACTTAACTCCACGAGAGGGCTCATGAATCTTGAGCAGAGATTGATGCCTTCTTTGAGCCTGGGGAGTCAGGTACTTAAGTCCTTTTGAAGAGCTGGGTCCTATTTCCTCTTCTTTTAATTTGTGGGTAGTTTATGCAGCTCCCTACTTAGTTTGCTGGCTTCTGTGAATTTCTCTTTTAAGCATTTCTCTCTCTCCAGACAATGCCTGGGAAGCCTGGGCCCCTAACTCCGTCCTGTAAATGCCACTAGGTGGCAGGGCACCGAGTAGTTAGGCATTGCAATGCTGAACACTGTAATGTCTAAATCCCTTTGAGAATTTGGCCCCCTATTCCTCTTACTAGATCCATATGTCATAATGGCTGGTTCAAGACTCCTTATGCTGCGAGTTTCTGTGGGAGGTACTGTGTGTGAAGATGTCCTCACACAGCACTTCTATTCAAACTTCCCCCTACTGACTCCCTACAACAAACTGCAGGAGAAGTATTTGATTGCCTAGTGAGAGTTGGTGCTGCAACAGCACAAACTTTGGAAATCTGGTAGGGAACTGTCACTCCCAAGCCCTCCATAAAGCCCAGGCATTAGACAACAGTCCCAGTTGTCCCCCTATTGTTAGCAGCTCTGCCCAGGGATAGTGTTGACAGGTGCTGTGTATATCTGCACACAGTTCAGACAATAAAAACAATAAGTACTCCTGGTTGGTTTTGCTGATACAGACTAACACGGCCACCACTCTGAAACCTGTCACCGTGCAAGTTCAGACAATGTGCCTCATTCTTCACTCGCAACATGTTCAACTAAAGTCAAGTCAAGCCAATCCAATCAAGATTTTTTATATCACAACCCATCATCTTAATGTTTGACCTCCACTCTTCTAATCTTCAGCTTCTGTTTAACAAAGACTGAAAATTATACTGAATTGTATTGTGACATGGAACAGCACAAAATCAAACTCATTTCATTAGTGACCCACAATTATTTTAACTCAATAATCCAGAAGTTAAAAGCTTAATGTACTAACTAATTCATTGCGCCCTAGTAGCAAATCAACTCCCTTTTAGTACTAATCTATATATAAACTATATACAGTTTGTAACTTTTGACAACAGTCTTACAAGCATGATCTATGAACCAGGAAATGTATATATTGAATTAAGGACAGAAATTCAGTTGGAACTCCTTGGATGGCTCACACAGTTCCTGCTCATACACAAAACCAACAAAGACAGATAACAATGAACATTTAGACCTGGCATCCCATGGAAACCTTGATTCTATAAAATATGTTGAATTAGCCCATTGTGTATGATACAGAGAACCATACCAATGTGCAATCAAACAGGTTCTGCCAGTAGCTGGCTATTTCAGTGCATTTACCTGGCCTGCTTTTGGCAGGCAGGAGCAACAAAGAAAGTAGAGCTGTTCATATTATTTTTCTCTGGGTGGGTGGGTACGGATCTTCTTGAACGTAGTCTACACCGGGGAATTAAACCATTTGTAATTGGACAATTACTGAACACTTAAGTGCAAATGCTTCAGCATATTTAAGCACCTTTGCATTTGTCTTGTATCCACAGTAATGCTCTTAACTGTTTCAGTTGCAATCAAAAGGACATCAGTGCACTATGGGACACTGGTGAAAAGAATATTTGAATCATTCTATCTTGTCTGCCTCCATGTTGACACTAGAATGGTTTGGGTTGGACAAATTCTTTTTCAAGGACGTGTGTATTCCCACTTGTGCGATTTGGCATCTCTGGGGTTGAGGTGAGACACTGCCTTGAAAAACCACATCTGCTAGGAAGTGCATAGACGTTCTCATCCGTGGGTGATATCACTACTATACTTTTTATGAGGGAGTGCACTTTCCTCAGTTGCCTGAGTTCATTCATCACTGCTGCAGAGAGTGAACAGATTTAGCTTAATGTCTTTAGGACTAGACCTTCATTTAATCTTTTTCTTGTATTTGTAAATAGTTAGTACAGAGTGCAGTGAGGTTAAGTTCATTTTTAACTGAGCTCTTTTCCTTGTCCTGGGATCCTCTGAGCAATTTTACCAGGACCATATCAGGCCCTGAGCCCTATAGGGATTTTAGTGGTGTGCCTCTTGTCCAGTAATCATACCAAGGGACTGATATCTTCCCATGCCTTCTATGTCTGGATGAAGACTCTTCTGTTACCCAGAGTATGATCTCCCACATCTTTACTAACTGGGCCAGAAAAGAGACATGTTTGAGGAGCCAAACTCATCTGCCTCTCAGGACCTACAGCCAGATAGTCTGGCAGGTCCGTTGCTAGTGTCATGACCAACCTCAGTGCCGAAGTCCTCTTCCATAGGATCGAAGATACCTCTTAGCTCTGGCCCAGTGCTGCTTTCCACCAAGAGTTTGAGACAGCCCCATATTGAGAGCAAATCCCTTGGCTGGTACTAGTCAGTACCGGTCAAGTCTATGACCATAAAATCGGCACCAAAGATTAAGTCAGCACTGCCTCCATAAAGCTGCAAAAGCTCCAACTCCATGCTGACTCTTCATCCAGTGCCATTGCCACTGGCACCAGCTCTGACACCTATAACAGACCTGTCCCTTTGTGACGATACCTCTGCCTCGACACCTCAAGTCAGGTCAGAGACCCATTCAGATACGTTAAAGGAGGAGAGGAAGCACACCTTTCCACAAAAGGAGCTTAAACAAAAGAAAGAGGAAGCACAATTTCTTTCATCTTTCTTACTTTCCAACATAGGAGTGTTTTGAGACTTCTCAAATGGCATAACTGTTACTTCTTCTTCACAAACCTCCAGCGCCAGACATCTCTTCACCGATAAACTGAACAAGTCACCATTTTAGATCTCAACGGGAGTTTTGATTTCTCCATGAATGAGTTGGGAATCACCACATGCTTTACTGCTGCTTGGACTCTGCTACTGCTTGTTCACCTGTTCAGATCTGGGGTCATTCTGAAGTGCCTCTGACACCTTTGGAGATGCGTTTGGAGGGTCCCTCAACTTTACCTTGGAATATTTGCACCCCTTTTCTTTTCTCAAGTCCAGGTCTCATGGCGGAACATTATTCAGGGTCTACAGCAACTGCTTACATGGCTTAATGAACAGGACTCTGAAAGCCCTTTTGGAAACTGTGAGACCAGCTCCAGCACTGACCACTGGCACCAATATCCCTTCCAGCACTGTATTGTCCTTTGGCACTGATGTCTTCACCAGAGCTGATTCCTTACCAGCACCAATGCAGCCTTCATTACCAGGACTAATATTGGCACCAGATCCCTCAGATCCATAGCATTCCTGAGGAATGGAATGAAATCCCCTTTTAGAGGACTCATATGAGTCCCCACTGAAGGAACACACTGACAGTACCTCACCAGGAGACCAAATTGGAGCTTCATGTGTTTTACCTCCTGATGAACAGAGGCAATTCCAGGAACTACAAGGGAGAATGGTTCATGCAAACAGGGATCACAGCACCAGACATATTTGATCCCCTATTTGATATTTTACAGACATATACCAAAGAAAAGCTGTCTGTCTTTCAGCACTGGTCTCCTCAATTTCGCCAAGGAGATCTGGCTGTCACTCTTTTCATTTTTGCCATTGTCCAAGACAGAAGACAGTATGTATCCTATATCTGCCGAAGGACACGAGTTCCTGTTACAGCATCCTCCAGCCAACTCCACAGTAACATTGGCAGTAGAGGTAAGAGCTAAACAGAGCGTCTCATTCCACCTACACTGACTGAGAGAGATGCTGGACACATTTGACAGAAGGGCTTATTCACCTAGTTCCTCTGGCCTTTGGGTTGCCAATTATCTGGCCGCCATGTCCCACAGTCATGTGGGATGCCATGAGTCTCATCTTGGACTCCCTGCTGGAAGAACAAAGAGAAGCAACTAAAACTCTTGGCACTGAGGGTCATACACTTGCTAGACATGCTCTGAGAGCAGCATAAAACACCTTGGACACAGTGTGAGAGAAATGGCCACAGGAGTTGATCTCAGAAGATAAACATGGCTTAGATCCTTTGGCCTCACACCTACATTAAGGGATGCACACATAGATGTGCTACTACTAAACCTGCTGCTGTTAAATGATGCCAGGAATACAGAAATGGGATTCCTCACCACACTCCCTCACAGCCCCCAGCATCACCCTCCAAACATCAGATTTGAGAGCTTGGTTGAAAGCTGCACATCAATGATTAGGGCACTTTCTTAGGCGGTTGGCGACATGGGTTCATGTCACTGCTCCAAATCAGCAGAGTGAATAACCACAGCTGGGTCTCCCATATCCCTCATGAATGCCTTAACAACTGGGCTACTGGGTATTGTAGGATGAACACCTGGACAGAGATGGGAGCTGTAGCTCCTAGCTCCCCATTAGTCTGCTAAACTCCCCATTAGTTTGCTAAACTCCTGATTTTTTTTTATTTCCCTTCCATGGTAAATTTCAAAATTCAGCTTTTTGTTCCAAAATTAAACTAAATTATTTTTGAAATTTCCTATGGAGCAAAAATTCCAACTTTTGACTGACTAGCTCAGCATATCTGAAAATCAGGACAAATATATCTCAAGTTGAGCCCTAAAATCAGAGGGCCCTTTTAAATATTTTGGCTTAAGGCTACTATGACACTGATGTTAAAATAATCAAGGGAAAAAGATGAAAAATTGTGATAAGAAAAATTATGTTGCCTTTTCCTATTTCTCATTCCTCTGTCTGTATTTTGACTATTTTTAGATTTCAGGCTCTCCTGGCAAGGATTTGTATCTTTTCATTTGGATTTGTGTGGCAACTATCACAATCATGGGTGCTGAATAAATATTAGTAATAATAAATAATATTCTGGGTATGTTCTCCTTAGTTTTGCCCTTTGTGTTGATGTTAATTTTCTTGCAAAACTTATAAAATAAAAAGTTTTGTTTTGTTTTTCACAAATACTTCCAATCTACTGATGTCGTTCTTACAATGATCTCACCAATGGAGAACTAGAGAACTCTTTCTGGCTTCTATGTCATGGTACTTCATTACCTTTCTCACCATTGATTGTCTTTGGACAGTAGTGCTCAGCTTTTCTATAAAACTACTGGGATAGGGGAGAGAAAGTCTAACAGAAAAATATCCTTTTTCCAAAGATGCCTGCTTTTTTATAAATGTAGAGACAATCAGTTTTCATCTATTTTTGGATTACATTTATACTGTAAGTTCCATCCATGCACTTGTGTGTATGGAAACAGTATTACACACCTTGACCAAAGTGTTCAAACTTGGGTATCTAAATTAAGGCTCCTAAAGTAAGATTTAGACACCTACATAAGCAGATTGATTTTCAAAGATAATGAGCGCTCACAAATCTCATTGAATTCAACTGGGAGTTGCTGGTGCTCAGCATTAGAGCGGGTGAGAACATTTTCCATTAAATGTTTTTTTATCAAAATATACTATTTTGTCAAAGCTGAAATGTTTTGCAGAGACATACAAAGGACTCTCCAAGAACTTGCAGGGGGAGATGGAGGGAAAAAAAGAATAGAGAAAAAGACAACAAATCAAAAAACAGACCTTTTCCGTCTGAAAACAGGAATATTTATCTATAGCTTGCTTGAAAAATTCTTTTCTTGAAGTAATTAGAGCCAGAGATCCATGGCACTCTGCTCTATGCGGCCTTGGAGGTAGGCCAAACCTGTCAGTCAGAGGCAGGGGACTTAAGGCTCCACCTGAGAAACCATCAGTTGAGACACTTCCATAGCCTAGGAAAAACTAAGTATTCTAGATCAGTAAGGAAAATTAAATATTGACTAAATTGAGCAATCCTCTGCAGAGCAAGGAATTCCATGAACAACAGGCTTTGAGTGCCAATTAATAATTCAGTATCTTTTCCCAACACACCCCGTTCAGGGTGGGTTGGTTCTGTAGACCTCACTACTTGAAGAAAGGAAATTGTCAGGTAAGACTCAGATAAATTTTCCTATTCTTACTTGTAATGAGATCCACAGATCCATGACATTGGGATTTTTATAGCAGTGTCCACTCAACAGGAGGGAACTCTATACAGTTATGTACAGATGTGAAAGGGGATAATCCTTTCCTCGTAGTTATTGTGATGCTAGAGCAAGGAGCACCTGTCTACTGAAGGCAGCATCAGATAATGCCTGATATCCAGCTTGTAAAAGTTTGAAGGTGGCATGAACAGATGACTAGGTTGCTGTTTTACAGATTTTCTGGTATGAGACTTGAAATCTTTTGCCCATGAGGCTGCCCTGGTTCTCAGGGTGGAGCTACGCTTTCTGACTTCTAAGATTCAATATCTCATCCACCTGGAAATGGAAGATTTTAAAACCTTCTTTCCTTTTCATATTGGATAATAAAACACAATTTGTCAAGCATTTGTCCTTCTGATGTCAGCTATGTGCTGAAGCTCTTTACTGTGAAGACAGGGTTGGTTCTGAGTACCACTTTAATCTTGTGTGCAGCACTGAGTCTGTAGCAAAAGAGCTTCTAGCTCAAATACACTCCCAGCAGACATGATTGTCATGAAAAAAGCCATTTTAATTTTTAGAAAGTAATGAGACACCTTTGCGAGTGGTTCAAATGGAGGGCCTGTAATGACAATGAGAAGCAGCACGTCAGGATGATGTAGAAGAGATGCTGCCCTCATAGAAAAATGCTGGACATGTAGGGGGATGGAATTCACTACTTTGTCTAGCATCCTTAGTACAGCAAAGCAGCAACTTGACCTTTTAGAGTCTTAACTACCAGGCCTAACCCGAATTCATTTTGAAGAAATTTGAGAATCTGTGGAACTGACGCAGACTGAAAGGGTGTGGGAGTGAGACCCCTGTCCTGGCACAAATTGTTAAAGCTCAACCAGGCCCTTGAATACACTAAGATAATAGATTTATTCCTGGAAGCTAAAATTGTGGATATTAGCTGTCTGAATAACCTCTTTGGCTTAAGAGGCTCTGTTCAAGAACAAGGCAGTTAGGCTCAAACTGTCTGGATCTTGATGCATGATTGGCTTTTGTAATATCATATCCCTTCTCAATGGGAAGTAGATGGGGAGGTCTTTGTACCGTCAAAGACATCAGAGAATCAAGGCCTCCTTGATTAGAATCAGAATACCAAAATTACCAGTGCTGCTTCTCTCCTGATCTGTTCTTCTGCAGTATTTTTGTGAGGAGAGGAAAAGGAATGGAAGGCATATAAGAGTCTCTTTTGGCCATCCTTGCAACAAGGCATCTGTTGCTGTGGCTCTGCGATCCCACTGAAAGACAACAACACTGAAACCTTTTGATTCAGGTGGGAGGCCAACAGATCTAACACAGAGAGAGACTACATTTTTTACCAGGAGATGAAACACTTCTAGACATAGTATCCATTCTGGATGACTTAACTTTTGCCTGCTGAGCCAGTTGGCTGTAACATTCAATTTTGTCTTGGATGTGAATGGAGCAAATTGACTGCAGATTCTTTTTTGACCAAGTCATCATGAGGTGAGCTTCTCTTTGAAGGACTGTAGACCTTGTCCCCTTTGTCAATTGATGTATGACATCACTGAGGTGCTGTCTGTCATGATCAGCACTTGAAGTAAGCCCAGATATGGAAGCAGAGCCTTAAGACCATATTGGATTGCTCTGAGGTCTCGCCAGTTTATGCTGTGCTTCCTCTTGTGTTTGGACCAGATTCCTTGGACCAGATTCCTTGACCAATACTTTCTCCTACACATCCCAGATCACATGTGGAGGAGGCAAGGCAGACCCCCTAAGAAAAGCATGAGGCACACTAAATTTCAAGGCAATCTGAGTAACTGTGAGGATTTTAGAGCACTAAGAAGAATAATCCTTTATACAGAAAGGGTTTATCAACCTTAACTACAGTGGAACTAGCGCTCCACTATAATATTATTATGAGACATCTAATTCTTAAGGAGTAAGACTTTCAATGTCTCGTTAAAACACAGTATGCAAAATTCTTCACCTGAGCTGGGGCATGTAAGAAATTGGGAAGAGTAGCTCAAAGAATGCATGTCAGAAGAAGGAAACAAGGGGAGCCTAAGGGATGGTTTATTGACTCTGTTCTTGTGCAATGGTCTCTCATCTGCCTATTCCCATTGATTTCTAGGGCCAGTCTTACTGAATTCACAAGCTATTCTATATTTTTTTCCTCATTATTCAACCTGTGGCCTCATGCCTTATTTATTACACACTTTTCAAACCCTGCTCTAAAGACAGAATTATGAATTTCCTAATGGAGTTTTCCATGGTGCTCACCGCTGTAGTATCTTAAGTGTTTCACAAACATTTATACATTTATTCTCACAACATCCCTGTGAAGTTAGATGGTATCGTTATTCTCATTTTACAGATAGTGAACTGAGGCACAGAGAGGTTAAGGTAAAAAATTAATTTGAATTTTGGGTGCCCAATTTGATGCTTAGAACCTGATTTTATAGAATATTTAGTAGTGTATAGAACTTTATATGTTAAAAGCACAGCTCCCATTGACTTCATTTGCAGCTGTGAGTGCTCAGAACTTCTGCAAATCAGACACTGGTGTCTCAAGCTGTGCATGAAGAACATGAAGAACACACACTTAATGACCACCTGTGAAAAGTCTGGTTTAAGTGATTTGCTCAACATCACATAGGAACTTTTGGCTGATACTGGGATATACTCAAATTCTCCAGGGCAGTACTCAATTGCCTTAACAATCAGACCATCTTTTCTCTTTCTGCAATCCTATGCCTTTTTCACTGCATGTCTTCCAACTTTTGCAACAAATAACATAGGGGTCCTACAGACAACAGCCTCATTCACTACACAAGCCTGATTGATCTGCAGAGCATAGTCCATCCCGTGCACTGAATGATGTAGGGATCCTGTGGAAAAAATAATATGTGATCATATAATTAAAGTCAGTACAATATGGATAAGGCTAAGATTTTGTCACCGATATTTTTAGTAAAAGTCAGGAACAGGTCACGGGCAATAAAGAAGAATTCACAGAAGCCCGTGACCTGTCCCTGACTTTTACTAAAAATATCCATGACAAAATGGGGAGCTGCTGCGCAGCTGCGGGAGCCTGGCTGGGAGCTCCAGGGGCCCCCATCACCTGTGGGGGCTCGGAACTCCAGGGTCTCCCTCCCCCACAGCCAGGAGCTGTGGGGTACCCCTGCTGCCCACGGCAGCTTGGAGTTCAGGGGGGCCCTGCTGCCTTGGGTGCCAGGGGTACCCACAGCTCCCAGCCACTGGCAGGACCTTACAGCTCCCAGCTGCCTGCAGGCTGAAGTCACAGAGGTCTTTGGAAGTTACAGACTCCATGACTTCCACAACCTCTGTGACAAAATCGTAGCCTTAAAATATGGATATCACGAGGGGACCAAATTAAGGTTGTATGGCCAACCTTAAGTCAGACATTTCCTAATTTTTGTGAGCTTGACTTTGCAATCTTAACATTCTATTAATTGTGTATATTTGCCTAGGGTTCTTTTTTAAAAAAAGTAATTGAAAAACAGAAATTCTACATGTGGAATCATATTGACACCTACATGGGACATCAGATCCACTGCACAGACCTCTGCCATTTGGCTAACGAAATAACTGACAACACTAGTAGGTCATCATCCTCCACGTAGGACCAACACTAAAGGGAGATGAAATATACACTTTGCCAATGGGTTTCACAGATATTTGCTGACAGCAGAAGAATGGTGAGACTCACTCAGGAAGCTTGGTTTCCATTCCAGGCTCCGGAAGAGTGTATTCTAGTGGGGACAGACCCAATAGTACCCCTGTTCCCCCCAAATCTGACTCCTGTACTCTCCAGCCTGAACCTGTCCCAAGTCCTGTCTCTTCCTCCCCTCAGCAACTCATCCCAATGCCCTTGCTCACCCAGTCTGGGTCTCGCTCTCCACGCCCCCTGTCAAAGTCCAGACTCCTTCCCGGGCTCCGTATCCCAGTCTCCTTGTCCAGTCAGACCCAGTCTCCTTCCTGCTCCTCATCCAATCTTAGTCTTTTCACGCAGCCACCCCCACACCAGCTCCTAGCTCTCAGTCACCTTACCCAATCAGTCACAGTCTCCTCACCTGATCTCCTATTCCCAGTTTTCACCCCACCCCACTCACAGTCTCCCTTCCCTCGCCCCCCACACTCCTTGTACCAATCTAGTCTCTACTCTCTCTCTCTGTTCCACTGCCCAGTCCACCTCTTGACTTCTCTGCATTTGAGTCAGGCTGCTTTTTCATGCTGGCTGGGCCAGCAGGAGGGTCCTTAAGAGTACAAGAGAGACGGTCTTCCAGATACCAGTTTCTGTGGCCTGACACCACAGTGTCAGCCAGGAGCAGTAATTGCAGTGAAAGTCCTGCACAGCCCCAGCTGCCCTGGGATGGAGCATGCTCAGTCGCTCTGTTGGGGTGATGCATACACAGTCCAGTCAGCATATAGGAGCCATGAGATGATGCAGCATGCTCTGTGCAGATGAAATCTTCAGAGAATCTAACTGGCAAACTCTAACAAATGTCTACTGAGTACATTCAAATTGAGATTTTTAAGAGGCTTATAACTTGGCCAAATTTGGGCAGGATTTCCTGGGAAAAGCAAAAAAGCACATCCCTGACACCAGGGTGACCTCCCAATGCCAAACTGTTCTAGAGCATGGAGGCACTAGAATGTCTCAATTTTAAACAGCAAAGAGTCCTGTGGTACTTTATAGACTAACAGACAGATCCAGATCCAGACTGACACGGCTACCCCTCTGATACTCAATTTTAAACAAAACACAAAAAAACAAACAAGACTATTTTAACACAGGCAAAACAAGGTATTTTCCCATCATTCTCAGAAACAGCTGAGCCATTTTGCCTGAAACTTAAAAAAAGAAAAAAATCAGCTTGAGGCAGACACCTGGCATAGAAAATTTCAGCCTGAACAATTGAAGTTTGACAAAATTATAAGCAACTGAAAAGTGGGTCTTAAAATGGGAAGTGTAGGGCAACCTTAAGTATAGGCAGCACTACCAATTCACTGTGTCCATAAGAACAGTGAAATTTACCTCCAAGACATTTGTGAAAAATTCTCTTTGTATCAGAGGGGTAGCCGTGTTAGTCTGGATCTGTAAAAGCAGCAAAGAGTCTTGTGGCACCTTATAGACTAACAGATGTTTTGGAGCATGAGCTTTCGTGGGTGAATACCCACTTCGTCGGATGCATCCGACGAAGTGGGTATTCACCCACGAAAGCTCATGCTCCAAAACATCTGTTAGTCTATAAGGTGCCACAAGACTCTTTGCTGCATTCTCTTTGTAGTATTCTTCGATGTGTTTCCTATTTCTTTCATCTTGTTTGTTATACTTGTAACTTGGACCAGCAAGAAACAGCAATAATAAACATTCACTCAGACACCCAATCTTAGCAACATTTGGCTTCCTTGACTGGTGCTGTGCATGCCTCATGCACACTCCTACACCTATTCCAAGTGTACTGATTCTCACATGCTTATCATAAAGAACATCCAGTTACATAATTTTATGTTGCATCTCCTTTAATTTGGCTTTTTATCACACCACCACTTTCCATTAAACATGTCTGAATCATCCTCTCAGTCTTTGAAGATTCAGCTGAATTTGCAACTCTGGGATTGGCATGCATATCCCTACTACTGATATAAATAAGGACAGCAGCCCACAAGAAAATGGGATACAAGTTCTCATAGGGGATGAAACAAAGAGAGAAATATTTCTTTATCTATACATTTTAAGTTTAAAATAATCCACACTGTGCACTCTATTTCCAGGTAATAAAAGAGCTACAGGAATTTACACATTAGTGGCATGCACATTTTTTTCTTGCTTATATTAATCATTTTTGCTTACGGAGGGATACTATGGCTTTGTCTATATTGCAAGCTAGGGCTGTGATTCTCTGCTCATGTACAGATACTCACAGTAGCTCAATGAGAGGTAGTGCATGTATAAATTGTACTGTAGTTGTGGTAGCATGGGCAGCAGCAGTAGAGACACGGCTCTGCTGTGCCAAGGACATACGCACAGTTTTCACACAGGTTTGTACTCAGCACAGCCCAGTCATGCCTCCACTGCTGCTACCTAGTTCATAGTGTAGACAAACCCTATATAAAGGAAGTAAATAGATAGAGCTGTCCTTCAGTGTATTAGCTACCCAAATTATGATTGGAGTTGGCACATCTGCTCCAAGCACACCTAAGTATTCTTTGCAACTGCTACAGTCATTTTAAGGGAACATGCTGATACAAAGGATTCTGTGGCACATGGTTTGAAACAGGGATCTAACTGTTGGGTTCAAAGTATAACCAAAACATAAACATGGGTCACTTATTTTAATTTATTTTTCTTTGGACACCAGGAGCTTGAATCACAAAGAGACTTGAGCGTCGCAGCACCTAACTTTTAGGCTCCCTGATGCCTAGATGGAATTCACAATCCTGAGTTAGGAGACCACACTCCCTATACAATGCATGGAAAAAGTTAGGCACCTAAGAATGGAATTCACAAAAGCCAGCACACTTAGCCACCTAAGCTAGACAGCAGGAAATGACAAAGAGAGGGGTGGGGCTTAGTGGGGCACACAATCTGTTCCAGATCCCCTCCTGGGAGACCTTGGGCCCTGAATAATATTGCTGCATTCACCCCTCCTGCTACTGCCATTTTAACTTCCCACCCACTTTACTGTCAGGTGCACCTGTTTCTAGTGCTGGGACCAAATCTTCTGCCACTCTGTCACCCTGCCACTTCTTAACAGAATTTGCCATGCGGTTGTATAGTGAATTATAGGACATCCACAAGCCAGATTGTGCTTCAAAATCCTGTGGTGGCTGGAGCAAATCAACACTGAAGCAGCCAGCAATGGAAAAGGCAGTGTATTCAGGCTGAGACAGGCACAGCTGTGTCATACAGCAGCTAATAAGGAAGAGCCTGACCAGTTCCAAGGAAACCAGGAAAAAAAGCAGGTTTTGCTAAAACCACCTGGGACATTAGGACCAACCTTTGACAAATTTACTTGCTACTTGCAAGTATGGCACATGGATGTTGAGTGATGTGTTGCTTACAAATACAAAAGGAATTTAACGTCAAATGGGGAGGGATCCTCTCCCAGTAGAATTAGGGTGACCAGATGTTAAAGGGGAAATATCAGGACCACCGCAGGGTGGGTGGTTTTGTTTGGGTTTTTTTACACTCACCTGTCCGGGAGTTCGGCGGCAATTCGGCGGAGAGCCCTTCAGTCACGGTCGTCTTAGGCAGTGTTTCGGCAGTGGGTAATAAACCTAGCCGCCAAAGACAGAAGCACTCACCGCCAAAATACCGCCGAAGACCATCTGCGACTGAAGGACTCTCCGCCGAATTGCCGTCGAAGATCAGGAAACAAAATATTGGGACAAATGGCTTCCCGACCATACTCTGGACACGGGACAAACTCCTCAAAATTGGGACGTCTGGTCAGCCTAAGTAGAATTGAATGGAGTTATTCTAAATTTACATGAGTAGAGCAGAATCAGGCTCAGTGTTTTTAAACTCAGTATAGTCTCCAGCAAACACATGCACATTCATGCTTACTTGCTACTGATATTAACTGGACACATAGTTGCTCTCCTACACTGCTGATGCCCTCTAGCTCTTTCTGCATTTCCTTTTCTGAGGATTTTCTTACTAGGAGAGGAAAATCCTGCCGCCCTTAACAAAAACATTTAATTTTCTCCTGTTGCTGTTAGGCTCCAACTGCTAATCAAAACTGCAACTGC
This sequence comes from Mauremys reevesii, assembly GCF_016161935.1. NCBI lineage: Eukaryota > Metazoa > Chordata > Testudines > Geoemydidae > Mauremys > Mauremys reevesii. Next base: position 97,488,691 of record NC_052625.1, read on the forward strand.
CCTATTTATTTCCATTATTCACATCCATAAAACCATGGAACTTAAACATGTAACCCTTCTGCCAGGTGTTCTTGGCTGCAGAAAGGGCCAGGTTCAAATATCCTGGTGTTCCTCTTAAAACTAAATACTACCAGCTCCAGCTCCGGAAATCTTGGAAGAACTAAATACCTTCCCTGCATGCCTTGAATGGGCAGTATTTCCCCTCTCGCGAGCACTGAGTCTATGTATAAAACAAAGAAAACTTCACTGGGGGAAAAGAAATACAACATTATTTTGGGACAAGACAACACCTGTATGTTTAAATGAATAGTAAGTAAAACACCAGCCCCTCAGCATCTTAGGGGTAGCCCTTTGCCTCAGTTTGGTGCAACAGTCCAAAAGACATATGTTGTTTTGACTCCTCACTTCTTCCTCTTCCCTTTCCATGCTCCCTACCCACGGTTTGTGCTCAGTAGTTAGTGAAGTCTCACAGCCCAGGAATGCACTCAGGCAGGTCCATCTTCTGCCCCTAGGGAAAAGAGCTATCTGGCTTCCATCGAGAGACACCTTGCTACTGCCCCTGTATCATCTCCTGCCATGCCACCGCCTCTATCGGTGATGTCATCTCTGTGCCATCACCTTTAACTGCCTCTGCATCACCTCTCCAGTAACTTATCTCGCACTTCCTTGTCCCTATGGAATGCTGAAGGGGAGGTTCAGCCAAAAGCGCCTGAAGCTCACTCACTGTTCTGGCTGAAGTAACAGCTACTAGGAAGATCATCTTCAGAGTGAAGTGGTGTAAGAAACATCCTGTGAGGCTCAAAAGGAGACTTCACAAGTCTCAGGAGGACTGTATTGATGTCCCAGGCAGGACTCAGTTCTCTAACTGGGGGTTAAGTGTGTAGTAGCCCTTTAAGGAACTTTGATACCGTGGGGTAAGAGATGACTAAGCATGATTGCACAGCTGGGTGACGTGCCAACATCGATGCAAAGTGGATTTTAATAAAGCTGAGAAAAAGACCAACCTCCTAGAGGTGTAGTAGGTAGTCAAGAATCTTCAGTCTTGAGGACTGAATTATGGGCAGCTCAGAGAGACCTGAACCTATTGAGGACCTCTCATATTGAAAAGTGCATTTTTATGGTAGACATCTTCCTGCTTTTTATGAGGATTTCCTGGACCTGTAGGGAGCAGTCCCTAGCCATAGTCCTCAGGCACACTGACTTCTGGTCTGGATGGAGCATTTATTTGGGGTTCTGTGAGATCAAATCCAGTCTGTCTGGGAGCTGGATGAGATGCTGAATGGAAGAACTGCCTCAGCCAACATGGAAGTACTGGAATGATCATGGTTTTATCTTTTTTTATCTTGGAAATCACCCTCAGAATCAGGGAAATTGGTAGAAAGGAGCATAATAAGCCTCTGTTCCACTGATGAAGGAAGGCATCCAATAGTGACCCTGTACTCAGGCTTCTCCTAGAGTAAAAGTTCTGACATTTTGTATTGTCCTTGGTGGCAAACAAGTCTATTGGGGGGAATCCCCACTGATCGACTAGCTCTTCTGTGATGGATCTGTGCAAGGACTATTCATGGGTGATCACTGATTGCCTGCTCAAGAAGCCTGCTAAGTTATTGCTGACTCCTGGGAGACAAAGGGTCATTGGAGTTACCCTATTCTGATGGCACCAATTCCAGAGGTCAAGGACTTCCAGGCAAATGGGTGTGGAGCACTCACCTCCTTTCTTATTTATGTCATGCATGGCTATCATGATGTTTGTGAAGATATGCACGACTGAGTTTTGGCAGCCCAGTAGGAATATTATGTACGGCACTCTTACGGTTCTGAGCTCTAGGATATTTATCTGTAGCTCCATGTCACTCGGGAACCAGGGTTCTTGGATTTGTAAATGGCCCAAGTGAGCTCCCCAGTCTGTCCACAATTAATGTCTTTGTCAGGGGATGGAATGAAAAGGGGACTCCTTTCTGTATGTTTGAGTTCTAACCTCCAGCCAGCCCTGCTATGATAGGATGGGGTACTAAGATCTTCTTGTGTATTGGCTGTTTCACAGAAGAACAGACTTAAAGGGGCCACCGATGAAGTCTGGCAAGTGGTAAGAGAGCTCAGGAGGGTTGTGAGTGCACTGCCCTTTATGCTCTTTCAGAGGAGCACAAGGAGGCACAGGGCACATGAGCAGCCCCAATGGGCACTGCTATTAAAAACAATCCAATCTTGAGTGCATGGAGCATATGTGCACCTAGAGTGGAACCCACACTGACACATACTCAAAGAAAACTAGTAGATATAGATCTCTTAGGTACTTGTATGGCCCCCATCACCATAAAATTAGAGCACATCACAATCTCTAATGGATTTATTCTCACAACACCCTTATAACATAGGGAAGCATGGTGCCATCCTTCCTCTATCAGCCATTTTTGCAAAATTGACAGGGACAGGAGGACAGGCTCTATAAACAGAACCATTCCTAGTCTTCAGGACATAACATCAGCATTCCTATATTATGGATGCCTAACGCCAACTGTGAAATCAAAAGGAAACTTTCCACAGAAAAGAGACTACTATGTGGGTATTTCCTTATATGAGAGCATACCACGCTATATTTAAAAAGAAAAAGAAACATTTTATCCTTGGATTTTGTACATACTGTAGTACTTTTTAAAATTCCGTTCCCTATATAAACAGCCATAAGGTTTAGCCACTGAAGTCGTTCAAGCTAAAGAGAACAGCTTAGGTTAGCAGAGCCAGCTCTCTTTTTCCAAATTCTGATACCCTGTGTGGGGATTTATGAACTCCAGCAGGATGGGGATCAATGTATCTTTGTCATTTTTTTTGGACTGCTTTAAGCAAGTGTTAAGAACATGATCACATTGATGGGAAACAGCCAAGAGACATTTTATAATAATTCAGCCTTAATAAGCATTGGAGATATTACGCATCTGCAAAATTAAACAGATACTTTATCCATATGCTCTAGGCTTGAGGCACCAGAAAACATTCCAGCTCCATTTGAGAGAGAAAGACAGAGAGTGTTAGTGATGCACAGATGCTTTTTCACAGAATGTTTCCTCTAGTGTATTGACTTGACTTGGTCTTGTGTTTTGCTACTGACAAATAAGTGGCTCCATAATCGACTGGATACTAAGTCCAATCTGGTTTTGTGTGAACTTGTGCTGAATTTGGAGCCAGCTTCTTAGCCAGACAGCGGGCAGACAAGTTTTTATATCTGACCCTTAGAAGGTGCAAGGCCTGTGGGGTAACCTTTTAGTTTTCTAATAGGGCAACAGAAAGGAATGAATCTGTTGCTGTCTATGGGGATTTACAGGTGTTAAGTTAGCCACTGGAGAGCTCCTCTGGTGTTTCCTGAATGAGACAGAAACCTGTTGCAAAGTACAGTGAAAATTTTTACACCAAAATCTAATATAAAAACTGAGATGGCCTGAAGTCATTTCTTAGTTGATAGCAAGATACTCATACACACAAAATATAAAATACAATATTTTCATGAAAATACATAGTAATATTTGATAAATTAAGTACTAAAAATAGCGAAAGGACAATAAAACATGCACAAATTCTAAGAAAATTAAAAGATTAACCACAGCTACTCCTCACTCATGATTTGAACGTACTATCTTGGTAAGATAAGAAAAGATAGTATCCAGTACTAGACATACAGTATGTCATAGCATGCAGTGAAATTCAGAGGAACTATTTTTCAATGGAAATGTATTGAAAAACAAGGAAAAATTAATAAATAAATCAAATCAAAGTGATACTGAATTCATACATAGACCTATCTGTATACATGCAACATGTCATGCTAATTAAATATAATATAATATGTATTTAACTTCTTCAATAAGAGAGTGAGGAGGAGGAGGAAAATTTCTAACATTTTAACCATGTGTTAAAGTGGGGCAGTGTATGGCAGAATACACCTTCATCTCCTACTTATCGTAAGTAATTATTAAATAGTTACTGCTCCAGCTGATTTGGCCCCAGAGAATGCATTTGCATCCCTAAACCATAATGTTATTGTGATGCTCCATTGCAAATATTGTGACTCTCCAACACAATCATACAACACTATTACACCAAAGGACTAAATCCTGCTCTCCTTACGCATCTAATCCCATTGAAGTCAATGGGATAACTGAAATGAGTAAAGCAAACTGGAGATGTGTGGAATTTGTGCCCTCTACTGCCTTTGTGGAAATGCCTGTACTTTAACTCCTGATTTTATCTTTAAATATCTTCATAAATTGAGCACTATTAAAATTATTTTTTTTTGCTGGGATATTTGTGATTTGGTCCGTGCCCAAGAGGAAAAAAGAGCTACAGTTTAGTGTTTTCAGGGCAATATCCAATCAAGTACAGCCCTACAGAGATAGAAACAGCACTGCTTTCTCTAACTTAGTTCAAGTTACTACCATGGCTGCCAATGTGAGATAATCAGTACAGACCATCTGATACACAAATCATTTTCAAAACTTCAATCTTCCTCTCTGATTTGTGGCCTGATTCTTACTCATACTGAGTATTATTTTACTGTCCAACAGAGTTAGGGTGCAGGAAGCTGGCCTTAAATATTACACACAGTAATTTTTCCTAAGCTGCAGTTTGTTGCTCAGACCTCCCAGATAACTGAGACAGAGACACAGATAAAGGGGGGGAAATCGCCTTTAACATAACCCAGCACAATATCCTACAAAATGTTGCTACTAAACATTAAAATTCATGAGAGAGTGGATATAGGGGCATTGCATTCCTGGTATTTTCCCAATAAAGAAAAAATACATTTTCACTTTGTCATGGAGATTTATTTATTTATTTTGCGGGTGGGGTATTTTATTTTTAAATTAAGAATGAGGAAGGAGAGCTGATAAAAACCTTGGCATCTCTTAAAGATGTTTTATATATTCTATGCCATCTAAAAATTTTCTGCAGCCACATTCCACCACCTAATCCGAAAAAAGTACCGAAATGCATCTACAACTGCAAAAATATTAATGCAGTACTCCCACATAGAACATCTTTATAAAAGTGTTCCACTAAGGAACACAAGAAGCTATAGAGAAAAGAAAGTAAAAATACCGTCTTTTAATAAAATGTGCCAGTTTAGGGAAATAATATCTCTTTATCTCTCTCCAACCAAATATGCATTTCAGGTATGAGGCATTTATTGCCTCTCCTAAAGGCTCTGTATGATTGAAATGCTGTTTGTCATTAAGTCAACTACAACAGTTTTGCTAAGAACACTGAGTTTCTGAACAGCTTCTCGTATAAGCCACCCATAGCATTCTACAGGCAGCCAGAGGAAAGAGCCTCTTGCTACAGACTCAAACTATCACTTACACCAGGTCTGAAGTTAACCAAAGGTGGTGGAGAAATCCCTTCTAGTGTATTTCAGACTCTCATTTTTCTTTAATGTGTTTTTTGTTCTTGTTTTCCATTCTTTTGCAGATTATTATTTTAGGCTTGTTTTTCCTAGGTCACATTTATGTTCATTATCAGACATATTTTTCATATATGTACACTTTCTAACATTTACAGCAACAATTACTCAACAGTCACAACAGCTGTTTTGTTTACTCCCCACTATCATTTACAGTCTAATTATTCACTGTTGACTCAATTGATCAAACTACATGGCCTTTTATACAGAGACAATTCTGCGTGCTTCTCTACATCCTACTTTGCATATCCTGTGAAAATAAGTCAAAGGTAAGATTTACCTGTAGAAAGTTGGGGGGCCAGCTTCTCTCATCCCAAAGCTGCTCTGATCATTTTCAAGGTAGTAGGGTACCTGTTGGCTGTGGTGATGGATGAAGGGCGAGAGCTGTGGCGCAGTTTGTAAGAAAACCACGGGGCTTGGAGGGACATTGTTCAGCGAATGAAACCCTCCCAGACTGCTGGACCCAAATGATTCAGAAGCAGGGGCATAACTGAGGCTAGTAGAGCTGTACACCGGAGCGGCAGTGGCAAAGTCATAAGTGGTGCCTTCTGGGTAGTTAAAAACCCCAGTCTTGTTGCTCTCCACATACATCTCACTGAGCGACCGATCCAGGGGAATCTTCAGCTGAGGTCTGCTCAAAGTCTCCAGTTCAGTGCCTTGAATCTGGTGCAGCAGGGCAACGCCAGAGGTTTTGGTATGAAGGGTCATGGTCATTGTTAATGGCAGCGAGCAATTGGCATGTCTGTTTTTACTGTCAGCAGAGAGATCAACAGCTGATAGTCCACCTGAAAAAAGAGCAGAACCTGGTGTCAGCCTTGGCAAAAATCATGTTAAGGAAGCACTGCACAGGTATTCAGCTGGTCTCAGCAAGGACAAGAATACAATCCAATGCAGCATGAGCAGTGAGAAAACGCTCTCTTTCTCTCTCCCTGTCTCCCTCTCTCTCTAACTTCTAAGTACTCCTCATCTGAGCTAATATGCATTACAAAGGTGCTGGCCATAGGCCAAGAACTCTTGCCTTGCACTGACATTGGTTTAAACATCTCTTCAGAAACAATTAGTTTTGGAGTGATACCAAATAATTGTTCCACTAAACTTTACTCCTATTAGTTGTTTAATTTTTCACTTCATGGGGTCCTGCTGCTCTAAGGTGGCTAAGGGAAAACAGTGCTTATACCAAACTAGGAAGACTAGTCCAGTGGTCAGTCAGCTTGCTGCTTTTATGCCCCCGCCAGGCTCCAATCTATCTCTGTTTATCTCTACTCCTGTTTGATTCATTTTCATGTTTGCTAGAAATATGTAATGTGTACATTGTAATGACCCTGGGTAGGACTATGCTGTAACTGAGATATGGCAGAGCAGAGTATGTGTGTGTGTGTTTGTGCAGCCAGCCAGTCAGTAAAACCGTATTTAACAGAAATCAATGGATGTATTCTATCTATGTAGGAGAAAAGTCATATATAAATGTGCTAAATTATAATGATTCCTGGTATTTAGCTGAAGTGTAAAAAGTAACATGAAAAGGCAGGGGAAACCTTTAGTTAAATTCTTCTGTACATTTCTGCCTGCTTCTTGTTCAGCATGTAAAATCAGAGCAACATAAACTTAAACATGAAACAAGACATCTTTCAGACCCTCATGTAAAACCAAAGACAGTTAGACAAAATTCATGTTAATTACGTGAAATATGAACTGAATATTAATGAATCCAGCAGGAGGATGTTCTTCCTCCTTGTCCATTGACAAATACCTGGCACACTTCAACTTAGAGATCAGAGTTTGGGAAATCAAAAAAATCCAAAGGGACCAACTTTACAATAAATTGAACTGTCCCCCTTAAAACTATATTTAAAACTCAGCAAGAGAAAACAGAATTGTAAAGCAAAGGTGTGGCAAGCAAGTTTCATCTTGCAACTTATTCCTATACTATTTTAACTTTGCAGAAGCTACTTGTCTTGCATCAGGCTAATGAAAACCTCCGAAAATTGTTTCAAGTTCTATAGCAATGCTATAATGGTCTACAGTTCAGCTGGCACAGTTAGGTTAGTGCCAACCCTCAATAGACGCATACAAGGCTCTAGATAACATGATTTAGTTATTAACGTAAATCCAAGCCATACTAAAATAATTCTACATTAATTCAGCCCAGCATTTGGAAATTCTGATCATCAAGTGAGATGGGGGTTTAAAAAGAATCAACTGAGAAATTTATTTTTTGTCTTCAACTTAAAATAGTTTCAAAACAACTTTACTATAAATTGTTTAATTCAACAGACAATACTTGAATCATATTACATTTTTAGAGCTTTTGCTAAAAAAGCCAATGATTAATCTGCATTTGCAAGATTTCACTGAAGTAAATACATTTGAATCACTGCATACATACAGAGACAGCAGCACACGTTTAATATATATGTACTTGATAGATTCCCCCCACCCTTCTTTTCCAGCTCAAATTTCAGGTTATAGACTTTGATCAAAGAGATAACAATGTTTAAATAAGGCTGAACTATACAAGTACCTGGTAAGAAAAACATCAGACAATCATACCCAGCAGAACAGTGAGAGTCTTCCAAGAGATATTCTAAAAATATGCCGAAGTGTGCAAATGCATGTGTATTAGAGGGGGTGAGAGAGAGAAAGTGCATGTGTATGTGTGTGTGTGTGTATTTGCAAGGGCTCCTGAAAGAGCAAGCAAGCACAGCTCTCAACATCTTCCTGAAGATAAGAGCCAGTAGCTGGCTCCACAGGCTATAACGAAGGGCAATTACCAGTTTAAGGTAGGCTACTGCCTACAGAGTCACTTGGTGCATCTCTAATATTTAAAACACAATACTGTCTAACATACTATGGTATTATATTGCATAATCTGAGAAACAATGTGACAGTATCCCAGAGGAAGAGTAGCATTTATTTTTACAACGTGCTGCAAGAAGGAATCTAAGGCTTTATTTAAAATGTTGTGTGATCTATTATATCATTATGTAATAATATACTACATTATAATGCATATACAGAAGAGAGCAGATTTAAGGTTAAGCACACAAATTTAACTTTACCACTTCCTGACTTTTAAGTATTTCACTTTGCAACCTTAATGTTCTTTTAATACAGTTTTTTTTAATTGAATTTACCCATGTACAACTATTTTCTAGATGGCATTAGAACCCTCTGTGTGGTACAGTAAGTACAAACCATGGTGTAGGAATCTTGATTCCTTTCCTATATCACCTTAACTCAGGGTCTCTGCACCAGTTCCATATAGGCCAGGGTGGATGGCTGCAAGGAGGGTAGGCGGGACCCATCAGAGGAGTGGAAACATGGGATCTGCATTTACATTGACCCAGTATCCTATGCAATTGATGCAGAGTGGCTGCTAAAATAGACCCTTAAGCTAAACTGTAATAGGTTTTCGGTGTTTGCCTGAATTACCCAACCTAGTCAGCAGATGCTGATCCTGATGCAAAAGGGTTAAGTGGGCTCTGCTGACTCACTGTCTCAGATGGCTTGCTACCCCACTTACATATAAGGAAGGTGAGAGTGGCTCTCCAAAGAGAGGATCTAGCGGGTGAGCTGAGCAGTCCTGTGGTAGGAGTCCTAGAACACAGCCAAGCCTGGAGAGAAGGTTCTGGGTGAATTTTATGATATATTCTTTATTAATAAAGCCAAATGCCAAGAAGGAGGTGAATTTTTGACTCTGCATAGTGTATGGACTTGGTTTGGAGCAAGAAGACTAGGCATCAGCACATAACTTACGAACTAGTGAAAGCCTTTGATAAACCATGACATTTTTCACTTTTACTTTCTTCTATAAATCTCAAAGCAATTTACAGATGGGGCTAAATGTTCTGCACAAGTTTACATAATAAATGAATGTGAGACCCAGAGTTTAAAACCAGGTCTTTATGCTTAGAGGTCAGGGGGATTATTCCATTACACACAAGTCCATCTTTGAAATATGCCTGATAATAATATTTGGCACTTGTTCATTGGTAGATCCCAAAATGCTTTACAGAAAATGTGTGCAAAGTAGCCACACTTTACAAATGAACTGAAAAATTAGTCATTTGCCTAAGTTTACATCATATCTTGCAAAATAAAACCTGCTTCATTTGCTGTGCACTTTAAAAGACATGTACATTAACTAAACCGCAAAATTTACCCCAGACACATGTTGCAACACCTTCACTTCACACACTCGTCAAAAGTTCTTTAAAAATACCCAGTCAATGGCAGGTCCATTGGTTTCAGAGAGGGTGCTTATATTCAATTCCAGCCAAGCTAACAAACATCTTGTGATATGTCTACACAGCTTTTTGGTAGGAGCAAGAATGAGCTTCTCAGCCCAGGTTGACAGACTTTGATTAGCAGGCTCGTGCTGGCACTCTAAAAATAGCTGCATAGACAGTGCTTTGAAGTTGCAGTTTGGGCAATGATGGAAGGGCAGCTAGGCCAATTTGAGTAGCATTGTGACCCCTGCGTCTGCTTGATCTCCCATGTGTGCAGTCCTTCGGCACCCAGGGGCACTCGGTCCCCCAATCCCTGGGGACAAGCAGAATAGGGGGCCCCAGAAACTCCCAGTCCCCAGGAGAATGGGAGAACTGGATTTTGGCTTTGATGCTTTCAGGGGAAGCGGAGATGCAGAAGGAGGATGGGACTTAGGGCTCCCAGAACAGCCTGGCCCCTGGTAAGGATAGGGCAGTTCAGCCTGACTGCCTCTCTGGGGAAACAGCTTAGCATTGGGTGTGGTGTGCGGGTGGGGAGCTCAGAGCTGGGTGTGGGGCACGATCAAGGAAAGAGCATGAGGCTGCATGTGGAGAGGAACAACCATGGGGGTGAATGCAGAGGGGAGAGTTTGAAACTAGGTGTGGGGTAATGCCTGGGGAAAACCCGGGGATCGGTGTGGGGCAGCAGGAAGGTAGTCTGTGTGGAGCTGTGTGTGGAGAGAGAGCACAGGTCTCAGTGAAAAGGCAGTGAGAGTGAGCTCGGGACTAGGTATAAAGGAGCAGCAGGGGAGAGAGCTTGGGGCTGGGTGCAAGGCAGGGGAATGAGAGCTCTGGGCCCCCTCCTTAGGAAAATTCCAGTTGTGCCCTTGGCATGTACACAGCATATATTAACAAGACAAGACTGGGTCACTCTCTCTTGTAAAATCTAAAGAGAATTTGGTTTTACAAAACTTCAGCAGATGAGATTTACAGAACCTCAGTGAGGGGTGGATTGGATTTTATCTAAATTCCCAAAGTTTAGAAATGTGCAGATAAAAATAGTTCTGGCTTTGATCCATCTCCAAATATGCCTATGACCAAAAAGGGATGAAGAAAGTAAGGAAAGAGACGATAGCAACAGAGGGACATTGTGAAGGAAGGGCCAGGTCTCTGCAACTGAGGTGTGCCAAGCACACAACAAATAAACCAAAGCAGAAACTATCTGCGCACGCGCACACCGACCTTCGTGGTGATAGAGACAAAAAGCCTATGTCTGAGTGTAGCAGGGCAGTTACCCGCTCCGACAGAAAAAGCTGGGCTGATTGGGGAATCAGCCACAGCTGGGGCCACGTCCAATTAGGCCACAGCTGGCCCTATAAGAAGGACTAAGGGAGGAGCTGGGTGGGTCTCACTCCAGGGCTAGAGTGAGAAGGGCCTAGCTGCCTGGGAGCACAGGGTACTAGAAGCAGAGCAGAGCAGAGCAAGAGGAGCTGGGGAGCTCCAGCCTGGCAACTCCCCAGGCTGAGGCCTTGTTAAAGGCCTAAAGAGGTACTGGGGCTGCAGAGGTGTAGCCTGGGGATAGGCAGAGGCAGCTGGTCTGACCTCCTTGCCAATGATGAGTGGCCATTACAGACTGCTGTTTGCCCCAGCGAAAGGGGGCTAGATGATGACTGGCAATAGCCACTAAGGCAAGGTGGGTGTAGAGGGTTGGGGGCAGGTTCCTGGGGAGGGGAGACCCAGAGCGTGGGGACTGCTGGGGGGGCAGAACCCCAGGGTAAGGGGCACCCGGTCCAGGAGGGACATGGGGGCCTGAGGCAGGCAAGACACCAGCCACCAGGAGGCACTCTGAGCACTGGAAAGCGCTAATTCCCAGATGACCAGCAGGAGGCGCCATGGCAAGTCTTTGCTCTTTTACACTGAGATTCTGAAAGCAGTCTACAAGACCTAGATATATGTATTTTATTAATGTTATTGGAAAATATGTGGCTAAATCTTCTGCTGTACTTTTAAAATCCCAAACTAAATACTTGCTATTTTGGGACACTTCAAAGCTGCACTTGGAACGGCACTAAATAAAAACTAAATAGATAATGCACTAACCATCATAATTCTATGGTTAAATTAACATTGTTTACAATTCATGGATCTCTCAGCTTCAGAATGTACAGGTTCTTTTTCTTATACTTATAGGCATTCCCTATTAATTTTAGGGCACTGATGCAACCAGTTGGTTTGTAGTTCCTACAGTTCTTCTGACTCCTTTGGTGAAAACCTAGTTTCAAATGGTCACATGATGCAGATCTAACTAACAGCTGCATTCACACTAAGTTTTGGCTCCTTTTCCCCACTGATCCAATAAACTCACCAGCAAAAAAGAAGATACCAAACCAAATTAGAATTTTACAATAGCAGAAACATTGGGCCATTTCTGGGAATTAGCACAAGCAACAGAAGACGGGGGAAAAAGATCCAATGGAAGCCAGAACTGTGGTAGAAATGACATAGAACTCTACCATAATATTAGAAATGAAGTTTCAGGGTTTCCAAACCTCTTTGCATTCTACCCTGGAGAAGTTTTCTACTAAATGAAAAGACCTGCCTGAGCAACAGGAAGTGGCAGAGCAGCAAGGTATGCTTATGGGGGAAAAAACCAACAGCATGAACATGAAGACAGACTCCCAGCTAGAGCTGGTCATTTCCAACAAAAATGCCAATTTGTCAAACCCAAAATGTCTTGTGAAAATAAGCTAGATTCAACAAACTTGCTTGGTTCCCTGCTTGCTCGCCTGGTGGGGTGCTGGGAAGCCCAGGATTCCAGGGCGCACAGCTCAGAGGCAGACCCATCATATGGACTGCCCCAGGTTAGGAAGCCCAGAGTTTACAGGGTCTGACTCCAGGGCAGCGCCACCATGCCAGTGCTCCCTGCCATGGAGCTGGGAGCCTGGAAAGCCTGAACCCCAATTCAAGCTAGGGTTCACAGGGCTATTAGGACTTCCTGGCTCCCTGCTGCAGAGGTGGGAGTCTGGAGCATTCTGGGATGTGTTTCCAGGGTTCACAACTCCAGGACAGCCCAGGGAGCCAGCAACCCTGGAAGTCTGGAAACTCAGGGGTCCCCAGAGCAGAGCAGTCCAAGCTGCTGGGCTGCCCTGGTGCCTAGGCAGCTTCTGACTGAAACTGACAAGAATTTCAGTTTCAGTCAGCAGCTGCCATGATCCCAGGGAGCATATTTCCTTTCAGAAACACCATGTCCATATTTCCAAAACAATTTTTTTTAATTTTAAGTTCATGAGAAATTTCCACGTTTCAAAATATTTCATGTGAACCAGAAATCTCAACTTTCAGCCAGCTGTATTTCTGTCCCTGGAAAACTATAACAGCTTGAGGTACAAGATGAAAGTGAAAATGGTAGTTATATGAAAAATATTCAGATTATAGGTTTAGGCATGTCAGTATCTTCAAGGAATCCTATTTTGGTTTTTTTAATCCTGACTTTCAATTTTATTAGGAATTCCAACAAAATATGGCAAATTCAGAATTGAAAGAGTACACTGCACATTTGCCTTTAAGTCTGCTGACCATGAAAGACCATAAACTTTATTAGTTTGGTTCCCACAACTATTAAGAGAGAAATTGTTTTAGGTGCTGCAATTAAAGAAGAATCTGTTGCATATAACAGCAAGAACACCATGTTTTCCCAAGATTCTTCTGTTGCATTGCAGAGAAATCATGCAGCCCTTCGAGCAGTGAGGAAGCTCCTCAAGCTAGATGGCTAGAGATACAGCACCATCTATCTGTTTTATAAATCATCACCAGAAAAGAACATAAAACCTTCACATCACCAGATGAAGCCCTGAAGTATGCTCAGGGTCTGCTTACACCATCAACAAAGAGATAAGCTCTTCAATATATTATGCAGGGCTTATAATGTTTGTATGTTCATATGTTGATATGAGGGGCATATGTAATCTGCAGTTTCCCAGTAACATACTACAAATAGGGATGGTGCCAAAAGGCTTGGTCTTAAGATCCCTAGTTTTACACACATTTTGGATTGGTTTATATAATTAAAGATGGTGGTTTAATTTTTCGTGAAAAAAAAAATCTGACCAAGCAGCCCAAACAAAAATAGAGAATACAGGAACAAATATTTTTAAATAATTTTTAAAGTCAACATATATATATTAGAGATTAAGCTGCCTAATTTTTATTATTTTAAACATGGTAGTTTTCGGAAAATCCTGACGCTTGCTTCTATAGTGGATGGCAGCCTATTGTATACAATGTTTTTAGCACTTATCATGGTACCATGTTACTTTTATTATATTCAGAATATTACAGGGTAAGCGTGATCTTAAGTTCTGCACTTGGAACATCCAGGGCATTTAGGACCCAATCAAACAAAAATTACATGCAAGACTCACAGGCCTTTGTGTCAGGGATGAGCCTTTTGCCACTCTCACAAAAATCCACCCAAATTTGGCCAAGTGCCTTTGAAAAAAATCACAGTTGACACATGTTCAGTAGAGACTTCTTCAAAAGTTTAAATCTATGAAGGTTCTATACTCATTGAGCATGCACAAGCTTCCCACAACTGCTACTGATAACCAGATTGCACATTCACCATCCCCATAGAGCACGTGAGCATGCTGCATCCCCTCACAGCTGCTGCATATGATTGGCCTGCTTATGTGCCATCACCACAGATGGACTGAGCATGTTCCAGCTCGGGACTACAGGGGCTCAGAAGGACTTTACCTATAATTGCTGCTCCCAGCTGTTTTGGGCTGGGATAGGCCAGAGTGAACTTATTTTTTTGGAGCCCCTGGGCCCCCATTGCCTCCCCATCACCTCTGACTACCACTGCATCCCCAGGCTCCCCACCTATCCCACGTAGCTCCTGCTGCCTCCCTGGGCTCCCCACTCCACATTGACCCTTGACCCCGAAGCCTCCCCTGCCCATTGCCCCAAGCTCCTTTCTGCAGTCTCACACCCCAGGCCCGCACCGCTCCTTGCCTCTTGGCCACGCCACCCCCCTTGACTACCTGTAAGGCTGGCCCTGAGGTGGGAGAAGAGAGAGATCTGACATGGAGCTGAGGTGCATAGACAGAAATTGAACTGGCTGGGCGGAAAGACTGTTACAAGGAGCTAGTGAGGAGTCTAAGGGAGTGGGGAGACAGATTGGATTAAGAGTCTAGGAAGGGAGGGAAAGGGGAGAGACAAATTGGATGAGGAGCTGGGATGGGGGAAATGGGACTGGCTGGTCAAGGAGACCATGACTGGGTTGGGGAGTGGGAGAGATTGGGAGTTGAGGAGGAGATTGGGATTCAGACAATGAGCCCTGAGAAAGACACTAGGATTGGCTAAGCAAGGAGACTAGGACTGCAATGAGAAGTCTGTGGAATGGAGAATGGGTCAGGGACAAGGAGTTGGCATAGGGAAAAGACAGAATTGGGACAAGGAGAGGTTGGAGAGGATGGGGCAGAAGGAGTCAGACTTGGTGGGAATAGGCAAGAGTCTGTACCCACTAGAGCACACATCCCTCCAGGGCCTCAAATGAAACCCAAGAGTCCTGAATCTCACTATTTTTCTGCTGTCTGCAAATGTCTGTGAAACCTACTGACAAAGTGTGTTTCATCCCCCTATAATGCTGTTTCCCACAGACGACTATGACCTATAATTTAGTGCTTAATTTGTAATGAAAAAAATTGCTTGAACCCCAGCATCTCATTCACTTTCATAACTAACGCAGCCAAACCAGAGGTGCTGGGGCTACGAACTGCCAAGCTTAGAGATAAGCCATGGCACAAATTAAGCACTGCTATTATTGCTGTCAGTTACTCCATATGCTCCAGTTAGAGGTCTGTGCAGTGGATCTAAAGATTCCAACCCTGCTGATGAACCAGTTTGGTGTCAATATGATGCCACCAGTTGGAATCAGTTTTTCACTTTGCTTGTTTAAAAACCTAGGAAATTACATTTAAAAAACATGTTCAAAGAACATTATTAAAATTGCATAGTTATGCACTCAAAAATTAGGAAATGCTAGGATTAAAGTTGTCTATGTGATCTTAATCCACTCCTTTGTATGTATGGATTTTGATACAATCTTTAATTGCATGTGTGTAGAACTGGGAAATATTTGTATTATTTTTTATAAATGTCTTATGCTCCTCAGTGTATCTGTGTGATTTCTACCATGGCTGAATGCATAAAGTTAGATCAAAAGGGGTAGTGAAAGAAACTCAGCAGGAAAGGTAAAGCAATCTCCTAGACTACTTTTGCTCTGCCCCAGCCAGGATGCTGGGCCATAGACTGATTTTGTGCTGCCCTGTCCAGTGGGGCGGGAGCCTAAGTGTTGGCAATTGCTCTGCCCAGCCCAGAGGGCTGAGCCTGACCATGCTAATTCCCTGTTGATTGCCTTTCAGCTGCTAGATGGCATAGCAAGGTGGAGCAGCCTCCTTCTGACACTGACAGGGAGGAACCATTCCAAGTCACTACACTCACAGAGATTTTGGACTATAATGAGAGCACCATAAACAATTCCTTACGGAAATGAATAATTCTGTCCTCGCAGCAGGGTTTAAATAGTGTGCAGTAAACATAGCACTGTTCACACATTGTTCAATGATGAAAAAACAAAATATTGAATAGCTACTCATTGAGTGGGCAGAATCCATACTGTGCAGAAGTCCAGTGGAAAAAATAATTTGTAATCATGTAATTAAAGACTGTACCATAATGCATACGCACAAGAAGGGGGCTGAACTAAGGTTGCACAGGCAAGTTAGGCAATTCCAAAGTTTTGAGTGCTAGAACTTTGCAACCTCAATAATTATCTTTTCACATACATTTCTTTTAGTTTTTTGGTTTTAATAAAATAATAAGAATGATACACAGACATTATTTATGTGTATATATACACACACATATAATGTATATACATGCTCTGACATTTTTTTAAAAAGAGAATTGAAATTGCCCACTTGCAAGAAACACAACTAAAAAGAAATGAGAACAAATGACTGGTGGGAAATTTTGAAGGATAAACATTCTGTATGTTGTTCACATCACATCAAAGCAGCACTTTTTTTTAAAGTTATTTACATTGTAAACACCTATAGAGATTGATGCTGTAATATTGGAACTCTTAAATGTGAATAAGGTCAATATTGACAGTATATGTACTTTAAAAAAATCAACTGAGATATAGACTGACTTAGATTTATTTTCAATAGATATCAACATATAAGGTGGAAATTACTATGAAATACCAGACAATGGATTGGCCTCCTGAAATACTACATAATTCTCTCTTTCAATAAATGAAATCCAGCTAAACTCCTCTTTTGCTGACAGCCCTGGTGTTGACAAATAAAGACATTTAAAGTAGAAGTAGATAATAAGCAAGATAAATTAAGAGATATTAAATATAGGAAATTGATAAGGGAAGTTAAAGTCATCAGTGAAAACTCCACAGCTGGAAGGGCTCAGGACTATATGACGGAATTTTTTTTTAGTATATCAGAAACAAAAGAAATTTTAATAGTGATTTAGACCCAATACTAGATGGAGATGGTAAAATTGTTTAAAATGATGCAGAAAAGGCAGAAGTGTTCAATAAATATTTCTGTTCTGTATTTGGAAAGAAGCAGGATGATGTGCTTGTATTACATGTGGATAACGACGTATTTTCCAGTCCTTTAGTAACAAATGAGGATGTTAAACAGCATCTACTAGGGTAAACATTTTTAAATTAACAAGCTGAGATAATTTGCAGCCATAAAAGAATTGGCTGATCAGATTTCTGGCACACTGATGTTAATTTTTAATAAATCTTGGAATACCAGGGAAATTCAAGAAGACTAGGAGGGAGCTAATGTGGTGCCAATATTCAAAAAGGGAAAACAGAATGACCTGGTTAATTATAGATTGGCTAACCTCACATCAATCCAGGACAAAGTAATAGAAAAGCTGACAAGAGGCAATCAATAAAGAATTAAAGGAAGGAATATAGTTAATGCAATCAACTCAGTTTTATGGAAAATAGATCTTGCCAAACACACGATTTCATTTTTGATGAGATTATAAATTTGGTTGATAACGGTAACTATGCAACTATAATATACTTAGACTTTTGTAAGGCATTTGACTTAGTATTTCAGAATATTCTGATTAAGAAACTATCACTATATAATATAAAAAAAGCATGTTACATGGAGTGAGAACTTGCTAACGAACAGATCTCAAAATGTAGCTGTTAATGGGGAGTCATTATTGAATAGGAGCACCTTCAGTGTTTCTGCTGGGATCAGATTTAGGCTTGACACCATTCAATATTTTTACAATTATCTGGAAGTAAATATTAAATGACTGCTAATAAAATCTGTGGATCACACAAAGATTGGAAGAGTGGTAAATAATGATGAAGAAAGGGCAGTCATACAGAGAAATCTGGATTGCTTGGTAAACTGGGTCCACTGCATTTAATACAACCAAATGTAGGTCATACATCTGGGAACAAAGAATACAGACCATACCTACAGAATGGGAGATTGTATCCTGGAAAGCAGTGACTCTGAAAAGGATTTAGGGGTCATAGTGGAAAAGCAATTGAACATGAGCTCCAGCTGCGATGCTGTGGCAAAAAAGGGCCAATGTGATCCTTGGATGTGTAAACAGGCAGTAGTGAGAAGGAGTAAGGATTTAATTTTTACCATTGTATATGGCACTGGTGAGACAAATACTGGAATAGTGTGTCCAGTTCTGGCATCAACCTCTTAAAAAGGATGCTGAAAATTTAGAAAAGTTGCAGAGAAGAATCACAAAAATTATTTGAGACAGGAAAACAGTGCCTTACAACGAGAGACTAATTGAGCCCAATCTGTTTATTTTATCAGGGAGGAAATGGCTCTTCATTCTTGTAGGTAAAGGCCTAACAAGAACTAATGTCTGGAAATGAATGCCAGACAAATTCAAATTAGACATAAGCACAATTTTTTAACAGAGAAGGTGATTGACACTTGGAATAAATTACCAAGAGATGTGCAGGTTCAGCAATAGGCCTCATAATAATCTCTGATTACACTGTTACCTACTTCTGAATAGGTGATTTAGTGCCTGATTTAAAGCTCATTGAAATCAGTAGGAGTCTTTTCAGTGGCCATTGGACAGGCACTAAAGACCTAAGAGACTCCCACCACATAGGACATTTCTTACTTAACTTTAGACAATCCCTATTTGGTCATGTTTATTATTTCACAAACCTAATATTTTTTTAATTAACACCCTAAAATTATTTTCCACACAATGGAATTGCATGGAATTACAATAGCCCATACTTCCCGAATCAAGAGGGATTTCCTAAAACAAGTGAATAAACAAGAAAGCTATTAGAATGTTGACTCTAACCACTTGTAACAGGTAACTCATGCTAAAAAGGAACTGGGCATTCCCTTATCTGAAAAAAAATAATAGAAATTTATAAGAAACAGAAACTATTCAAATTTGGGACCAAATCTGGCAAAATGCTGGCCAATTTATATAAACTCCAACATCAAAAAGCTATTATAACATAACTCAAGTATAGTGCATTATTTATAAAGTGCTATCTCCAATTAATAAAATATTCCTGAAATTCTCTACACATCCGTTAGTCTATAAGGTGGCACAGGACTCTTTGCTGCTTTTACAGATCCAGACTAACACGGTTACCTGTCTGATATCTACACAGATGTGAACTCCTGAAGAAGAGTCATACTGACATCAAAAAATTCCTGCAGAAGATACAATTCCCCAAATTAACAAAAAAACTTACCACAAATTTAAAGAATGACATTAGTTTAAATGCAATCTAAGAAGCTATTAGACAGCTCCAAACTAGTAAATAGCTGCAGGCACTGGTGGATATAAACATACAACTTTATAAGAAATTTTCTAATACCACAATATATTTTTTCCAAAATTTAACAGTGACAGTATTGACTAATATAATGTACCATCAGAACTTGCAAGAGAAACTAAACAAGGCTGTGCTTTACTAGGCATGGGTCACTGACTTAATGGGACTAGCTGTGAGCTTACAGTTAAATATGTGTTTAAGTGCTCTGCTGGATCAGGGCCTGAACTCTCTCCCTCACTCTCTGATCTTCAGCTATTGCAGCAGTCAAAACTGGCAGCCATGGAAGTAATATTTCACTCTTTGCTAACCACTCTCCAAAACTCTGTACCTCGGGCATAAGGTCAACTCCTTACTTTCGGGAAGCTGTTCAGTCTTAAAACTGACTTAATGAATCTACAGTTATGCCCACTGGGGCTGGTACAAAAAAGGTCCTGCCTGAAAAATTTCTGTTCCAATTATTATTTGCACTAGAGTAGCACCTACAGTCCCTAATCAGGAACTGGTGGCCCACTGTGCCAAGTACTGTACACATATACAACAATAGGTACCTACCGAATGTAAACGTAGGTCTAGACATTATAAGACCAACAAATAAAAACAATATCGTTAAAGAAAACACAGAAAACAATGCATTACTACGTCACACATACAGACAGACGTGATAATGTGGCAGGATCTCACACTTCCATCATGGGGCTGTGTTCATTTAATAAAAGTAACTACTTTACCCCTGTAAAAAAATCCTTGTGTCAAGCTATCAGACAATTGGTAATAGAAAATACAAGGGGTTTAGGATTAGCATTAGTAAATTGTAATTGTGGAAGGAAATCAAGGTTCTCACCCTGACACACCAGAAACACTAACTATGAAGCCTCACTACATATGTTACGGGTATGGTAAGACTTCAGTTCTTGACCAAAAAACAAGAGTACACAGATACACAAAACCCCCTATCTTCAAGTGCTTTCCAAGCACCATAAGTTGTCATGAAGGGCTGTCACCGTCATCCACAGAATGCTTCAACAGTCAGCAAAACATCATCTAATCATCAAGCCACCAAGCAGGTTGGCAAAAACCTGGCATTGCTGGATGGTTACTTCAAGTTTTCTAGGTTGTCTCCATGCTGCTGTAGAAAGATAAAAATGCATTGTCATCTCTCAAGCGGAACAAATAGGACCTCAGTGATGCAGTAACAGTTGCTCTTTCTTGGCAGATGTTTGCTTGTTCAAGTCAGAGAAGATCAAAGGACATTACTGGGTGCCAAAAAAAAGGTCAAAGTTATTTATTATTTCAGCATTCTCATTTCTTTATTTGTTTTTCTACCATGTTCATTGTTTTCTGCAACAAGATGGAGTTCTTTCTGAAGTAGACAGCTATCGTCAATAACTTAGTGCAATGGCTATTTTGCAATGTAAACTGTTGAAGAAGTTCATCAAAACTGCTTGAGCAACAAGTCTCCTATTGCTAGCGGCATTTGCATGTACAGTTACTAATACTTACAACCTCTGGTAACATTCTTTCACTTACAACTTCTGCAGTGAAATGTAGGGCTGTTTTCAAAAATGCCTCACATTAATAAGAACTAGAGGACAAATTATTCAGAGTAATATCTTCATCATTCAAAGCATAGGATTTATTTTTATCATTTAAATATTTTGGAACATTACTATACTATACTATCCACTCATGTTAATATCACCAATGTAAGCCTATGCTCAGCAATTACTGAAGCCGAGGCAGCAAGAGTGACTGTTCTTTGCTTCTAGCATCATAAGCTCAGAGTTTGTGTATTTAAAGACGTTTAAAAAGCCCTAGTGTGAACTCAAAGATTCCCAAACCTATACCCACGCTGAAGAATCACTTGAATAGCTGTTCATTACTGAATGATTTTCATATTTTCATCAGCCATCATTGCAAAATAGTTTGTTATTCCAAATAGTAGATAAATGTTGCACAGCACTCTATCTGTTGCACAACATCACATTTGGGCAAACACCCACATTATAAAATCTCATACATTGTAGCTCATGTCTTGGAATATAAACAACTATTAAAAGTTCCCTTCTAGTTTGGTATGGCCCTAACATGGAATATACAGTTACAAAGTGTTTTCAGTTGGTGCAGGAATTACTGTCCTTATTGAGGCCCAATTCTGTAGTCATTAGTCTTGCTGTCAGTTAAACCACTCACATGAGCAAGAGCCATAGAAACAGATTTGGGTAATTTTTTCCCCATCGAGTTTGATACTGTTGGCCTACCCAACAGGGTCATGTTTATGGTTCTGGAATATCATTTCTTGGAATTAGTTATTTTTGGGCAGGTGGATTTCTCAGATTTGTCCTTTAAATCAATTTTATTGGTTTTGGACTGCCAGTGAGCCAGTTGCAGGGAGAGGTTGTGGTTAGCTTTACTCTATCTGATTCTTGCCTAATATTTCAGTACTATTTAGTTGTTTTTTTTAATATAGCAATATATTTGTGACATATTCAAGTAAGATGTGGGGGCCCAGGTTTGGTCTGAAACCTGAAATGTCTTGTGGGCACAATTTGGGTGATTTACAATATCAGTTGGCTCTCAATCTTCAATATATTTTAAAACCCAATGGCACTGGCAGATTTTGTGCGTATCCATATGCTGAATACTGTATCTTGAGGTTGTTCCCTTGGGATGAAAGTGGGCACCTCAATTACCCCATACATTGTTCCCAGGGTGACAGCAGTCCTGTGGCCCAGTCCTGGGGTATGAGGTATAGCCCTGTATTTCTTAATTAGTCCAACTCCATCTGGAGGGTGGCCGGGGTATAAAACAATCCAAGAAAAGGAAAATAGTTTCATGGCCCAGGAGGAGCCAGATCCCTCCCTCATGCAAAGGAAGGAAGCAGTTTTTCAGCAGACTCCGCAGGAAGTCTGAGCTCCCATCCACCTACCCAACCAGAGGCTATGACTTAGTCCTGGTGATTTCAACAAAAGAAATAAACAAGCTTGTCTTCTTATCTCAGAGGGGTCGGGCTGCAGTGCTCTGAAGCCACGCTTCAGCACAGTGCCCTGGTCTGGGAACTCTAGCTCTTTTTGTTTCAGACTGCCAGCCCAACTGTGTAGAATTCCTCCCTTTCAAGGCCCATCCCTAGGCTGTTCAGGTGTGGCATGTTGGGGCTGATTGTGACCACAACAGTTTTTAACCCCTTTTTCACTGGGAGCGGGGGGGCAGGGGCTGGGGGTGGTCTCAATGTCTGAGCCTGACTCACCCACTTCTCACAAGAAGTCTGGGTTGCTGCATACCTTTCCTGTGCAGAGTTGAACTTGAAAGTTATAGGGCTGGAGAGATAAATACCAATATAGGATGCGGGAATTCATTCCCTTCATCCTATTCAGCCACTCCAGTGGAGCATGATCAGTAATGAGAAAAAAAGGTTTACCCAACAAATAACATCTGAGAACGTCTATAGCCCATTTGACCATAGAGCTTCTTTTTTTCACTCTGGGAAAACTCTTTTGACTTAGATATAGGACAAGATATTCCTCATCGTTCACTCTCTGAGAAAGACCCGCCCCAGGCTGGCATCAGAAGCAACTGTTTGCAGGATAAATGTTTTTGTAAAGTTTGGGTTAAAAGGGACTGGTTCTTGCAAAATCATTTTAAAGGCTTCCCCAGAAGCCTCAGTCTATTGCAGGGGTTCTCAAACTGAGGGTTGGAGGTCACGAGCTGTCAGCCTCCAGCCCAAACCCCGCTTTGCCTCCAGCATTTATAATGGTGTTAAATATATAAAAAATGTTTTTAATTTATTGGGAGGTCGCACTCAGAGGCTTGTTATGTGAAAGGGGTCACCAGTACAAAAGTTTGAGAACCACTGGTCTATTGGATCTTTCAGGCTACCATCCTTTATTAGATCTCTGAGAGGGGCTGCGAAATGGTAGCAAAACCAGGTATAAATTGCCGGTTGCATTCAGCCAGGCTGAAGAACATCTCACCTGCCTCTTTGTGTGAGGTATGGGACACATCAATAAAACCTGTACCTTGTTAACCAGCAGTCTAAATTGCCTTCCCCCATGGTAGATCCAAGGTCTTCTCAATTAGTGATCTTACTCTTGGCCAAACTTGCCATATGGCCAGCCTCAGCCAAAGATTGGAGGACTGCTCAGATCTGACACAGGCAAGTATCTCAATCTCCATCATATATGACAATCATTTAAATATGCAGCGGCATACTGATGATGGGCCTGAATTTGATCCATTAATTGCTGAAACATTGCTGTTGTTCTGTGCAGGCCAAAGTGTATCATACAGAACTGGAAGAGTCCTAAACATGACAAGATGACTGTTTTCTCCCAAGATTGTGACGACACTAGGATCTGCCAATAACCTTTTGTAAGGTCCAAGGTGCTGATATATTTGGCAGATCTTAAATGTTCTAGTAATTCTTATACGTGCAACATAGGATATGCATTTTATTTTGAAATTGCATTCACTTTCCGAAAATCTATACAAAAGTGTGTTGAGCTGGACTTGGGAATAAGAATGATAGGGCTACACCAGTCACTCTGAGACTCTTTGACTACCCCCAAATCGAGCATGGCCCATAGTTCCTCCTGAACCACACCCTGGATCTTCCAGGGTAGGGGCTGAGGTATCTAACTCATTGTCCTGGGATTGTTTTGATGTGGTAGTATATGCATTCAGCTAGTTGAATGGTACTACTTCTGATAATATCCCCAAGTGGTGTCTCAGTATTCAATCTCATCCCCACCGTGGGGCGTATTTGTATAAATGCTCCCACCAGGATCAAATCTGCCATTTGTGCTCCAGTCTGCTCTTTAGGCCGTAACCACGGTTAGTTATGGTCTCTGTTTTTGAGCCACTATTCATGACCAGACTCCCAGGGGGTATTTTTCCACCCAGAAGCAACTGCAGTGCAGCTCCTCACTAATGTCCAGAAAATTCAGGACAGCCACCTAAACTAATGAATAATCCTGTACAGCCATGGAGTTTAGCCTCTGATAGCCAGGGCTAGGCCAGTCAGGTAGTGGGACAGTACAAGGGCCCAGTGTTCTGGTGCCCATTGTGTCACCATCACCACCCATTCAAAGGTAATCAGAAATACCTTGGAGTCATTATCCAGACTCATCTTTGTAAGTTTCATGAGTAATGGTGGCCCCTGGCTGTTCGCAGTAGCTGTAACCCCACCCCATTAGTGGCTGCACCAGTTGTTGTCATTGATCTTTCTGCTGGGTCACCAGTTCACGTAACAGCTGCTGCTGCTGGGCAGTCTGAAACTGCTGCTGTGTTCCACACTGCTACAATAATTGTTGTTGAAACTGCTGCTGCTGCACTGCTTGCTGTGGGTAGTTCTCAGCTAACCATTTCAACCACTGTTCTGAATTCATGCTGCATTTGTCTACATCTCTTCATATGTATTAACTTTCAATCTATTACAGGGCTGGGATGCCTGCCCCCCTTCTCCACTTGTTGAAGTTTATGTCTTGAGATCACCCCCTTGGGGTAAAGGCAGGCACCTTGCTTACCTCATACATCATTCCCTTGCTGAGGGCAGCACTGTGGTCTGGTCCTGGGGTATAGCCCTCTGGCTGTACCTCTTAATGAGTCTGCCCACTTCCAGGAAGATATAAAATAGTCCAAACAAAAGGAAATAGTTTCATAGTGTGATCCAAGGACCTCTTGATGTCAACTGGCAGAGGTCACAAAAGTACATCATGACTGGTGTGGAGAAAGTAAATAAGGAAATGCTATTTACTCCTTCTCAAGAACTAAGGGTAACCAAATGAAATTAATAGGCAGCAGGTTTAAAACAAACACACAACGCACAGTCAACCTGTGGAACTCATTGCCAGAGGATATTGTGAAGGCCAAGACTATAACAGGGTTCAAAAGGAACTAGATCAGTTCATGAAGGATAGGTCCATCAATGGCTATTAGCCAGGATGAGCAGGGATACAAAACCACGCTCTGAAGTGTCCCTAGCCTCTGTTTGCCAGAAGCTGGGACTGGACATCAGGGAATGTATCACTTGATGATTACCCTGTTCATTCCCTCTGAAGCACCTGGCATTGGCCGCTTCAGAAGACAGGATACTGGGCTGGATGGACCATTGCTCTGACCAGTATGGTCATTATTATGTTCTTACCTAGGGTAAGGGATGCCTTAGGTTCACTAAAAGGGGTCATGTATGGCCTCTTCTGAAAGCATGTGTTACACTGGTCATCATAATCATTGTGAGATGTATGTACAGAAAATATGTGAGGAATTATGTATATATACTAAAAAATATGTTCCCTGGGTCAGTAGTTAAAAGCAGCTCATTCAAAGATAGGGTATCTTGAGACAAACTTTTTCAGACAGAAGGGGGAGACACTTATCACTGTAGTGGACCATTGTGTATAGCGTGTCATACAACATAAATCTATTAGCATACTGAGTCAAATGTTAATGAAGAGCTTGTGGAGAGTTAATTTCCCTATAAACAGGAAGAAGTGCACAGAGTGGGTGAGACCCTATTTTCAGGTGAACATCAGAGGTCTGGTCTGGCATACCTGAGGGTGCAGAGAGACACACTCTGGTATTACTTCAAACTGTGAGGACAAGCCACTGACACATTTGATCTTATAAGAAGGGATCTCAGCCAAACGTGCTGAAAAAGTAGGGGAAAGGACCTGGGGTGAGCTATCTTGTAGAAGATACAGGAATGCCCTGTTAGTCTCTAGAATGCATATTATGATTTTGTTTTATATGTAACCATTTGTTTCCAGAATTCTTACTTTCTATCACTTGAATCTCTGTTCTTTGATAATAAACTTGTTCTTGTTTTCACTGTATATAAGTGCTAGGTGTTAATTAGAGTGGTGATCCTGAGTTGAATCTTGCAAGCTGGCATATACTGTTCCTTTGGGGATAGCAAAGCTGAATGTTCTGTGACTGTTCAGTTGAACAGGGGCTGAGCATTCCAGAGGGAGGCTCAGAGGACTTGCGGGGTTGGTGTGTGTCTATCGCTAACCTGTACAGAGACAGCAAAGCTTGTTAAGGCCTTCAGCACGTAACTGCAGATTGGGGTTGATTGTGACTCCCAGAGTTATTTAACCCCTTGTTGACTTGGGAGTACAGGGGGAAGAGTTTGTCTGTTCCACCACAGCATATTGCAAGATCTGGACCCATGAGCCAAAAGTTTCCAGCGTACAGAATTTTCACTTTCCATCACAAATCAATTTCACAGTACAGTGACTCTTTACACAAAAATGGCAGCCAAGGTCCATTATTGGCTTAACCTATTTCTTCCTGTTAGGTATTTCTGGCCTCATTGCTTGTTGTTGTACTTTAAATGGCAAAAATATGTATTTTGCCTTTATTGTGAAGTGGTAATAAGCACCTACAATTATTAATGTGCCTTAGAAATCTGCACTCTGTCACAAAACAGAAATTTATGCAGAATCCAAGCAGTGGGTAGATGGAGTAGCTGTTTTCGCTACTAAAAACATTTCACCTACAGGACAAACTAACCATAAACATTATAGTATTGATTGTTGAACACTTATGCAAATAATCCCAGTAAAATCAGTTTGACTATTCCTGTGAGTAAGCGTTCACTAACTTCAGTGAGGGGTACACAACAGAGCCCTACATCTTATTAAAAGATTCCACTACAAATTATTATTCGTTTGCCCCATTTATTTGACTACGCTAGCACCATACTGAGATCAGCAGTTGATTTCATGACAGGATTTCCCACTCACTCCTTAAAATTTATGAGGCTGAATCAAAAGATGTAGATACTTCAGATAAAAGATTCCCTAGTAGCAGCATCTGAATTGCAGGCAAAGCCAAATGACTGAATTACCTTCAAGTGCTCACTATGAGGGGATAAACTCATTCATTTTTTATTTCCCTTATATGCCAATATCAGTGGCTACACTATAGCATCTCTTGGCCCACAAGAAATGCTGTTTCATAAGCTCTCAGTGTTAGAGGACCATAAAGGGAAGCAGAACAGATCTACTTTCCTAAAGGCATGCTAGGTGACACTTACACTTTACACAAAGATGACAAAACATGTCTATTTGCTCTTACGTGCTTTTCTTTTAACAGATACTTCCATTTAAAAAAATATATATTTAGCAAACAACTGGCCTTATTAAAACATTGTTAAGGTATCTTGTGCCAACACAATGATTTAGAAACAAAGCTAACACTGCCTCCATAATACTTTATTTCTACTTTGATACATTAAAAAGGTATCAACCCAGTCTGTGGGTTCTTTAACACATTTAAAACCACAAATCATACAATAAAAATAATAAATCCAACAGTTTACCCACAGCTTATATTTTAAAAAAGCCCTGAAAACGCCTCACCCTTCCAGCCTTTCACCCTTTCCCAAAAGCTTAAGAAAAAAGCTTAAGCTTGCAACATAACCTAAATGAGTTGACTTTTAGGGTATTTCAGATCGGGTGTGAGGAGTAAGTTCTAAAGCAGAGGTAGGCAACCTATGGCCTGTGTGCCGAAGGTGGCACATGAGCTGATTTTCAGTAGCACTCACACTGCCTGGGTCCTGGCCACCGGTCCGGGGGGCTCTGCATTTTAATTTAATTTTAAATGAAGCTTCTTAAACATTTTAAAAACCTTATTTACTTCACATACAACAATAGTTTAGTTATATATTATAGACTTATAGAAGGAGACCTTCTAAAAATGTCAAAATGTATTACTGGCACGCGAAACCTTAAATTAAAGTGAATAAATGAAGACTCGGTACATCACTTCTGAAAGGTTGCCGACCCCTGTTCTAAAGTCACTGGGCCTTCATAAAGAACATCTTGCCAGCAACCTCCTCTTTGAAGGGACTCTAGTTCAAGTGTCTCTACTGACTGCATCTCTCCTGGTTTTGATATTGCTGCAGTTGCAATCTCTCAAGGAAGCTTTTATAGACCAATAACAATTTAAACAAAATCCAGAAATGAACAATCAGCTGATGAAGATCATGTGGGACTGGTGTAAAGTGATCCTAGTGAAATACGTTGTCTAATAAATAGGTTTCCCACATTGTGCACCAGTTTCAATTTCCAAAAGGATTTAAAGCATAGCCCCATGTGAAGCACATTGCAGTAATGTGTCACCTCAAGATTAAAGGAATGGATAACATTGCAGATGCTGCATTCAAACCAGAAGCAGATAGAAAAAAGAAAGTCTAATCACATCTGCTATCTGATCATCTCGCAGCAGCTGGGGATCTAAAAAGACACACATTAAGTCAAGTGACAGATGACAGTTGCACATCCTCAAAGGGACCAGTAATGTCTCCATAGTATCAGACCATTGCTTTCCTAAATTTACCAATCTGGTCTTGTCTACATTTGAAATGCTACAAATGTCAGCAGCAGACACTCTCTACATTACCAGGTGGGGTTCTCTTGTAGGCATACTTAATCCACTTTCCTGAAAGGCGGTAGATTGGAAGAAATATTCCACTGACGTAATGCTGTCTATGCCAACTTTAGGTCAGCTTAATTACATTGCTAAAGGGTGTAGATATTTCATACCATGTTCCAGTCTCAACCAGATACTAGGTAAATTAGGCAAGATGGAGAACAGAGTTGGATATCAGCAGAATACTGAAGACTTCATGTTCTTTTTTAGAACAGGAATAAAGATGTTGTTTGGTTTGCTAACCAGTGGATAGACACTGGGTCAGGCAACCAACTAATTATTATTAATATAGAGTCCCCAATGCAATTGCTGAATGTAATTGTGTATATACCCTGCACACCACAGTGGCTTAGATGACTTGAACCAAATCCCTTGTAGATTACAAGTAGTAGCTCCACCAGTGAGCAAAAATGGAGATTTCCTCAGGCAAGACAGCTCCCTCACATGCCAAATAATCTTGGATCTCTGATATTTATGATGGAGGTCAGTATGATGACACAGCAATTGCTTCCAATGCAAATGAAGAGGCATTCAACGTAACAGTCACTGCAATTAGAAATGACACTAGTTCAGTTATTTGAACTGATTGAAATTGGGGGTCCATATGCAGTTAAAACAACAAGGAGTCCAGTGGCACCTTAAAGACTAACAGATTTATTTGGACATAAGCTTTTGTGGGTTTAAAAAAAACCCTCACTTCTTCTGAAGAAGTGAGGTTTTTTACCCACAAAAGCTTATGTCCAAATAAATCTGTTAGTCTTTAAGATGTCACTGGACTCCTTGTTGTTTTTGTGGATACAGACTAACACGGCTACCCCCGATACTTGACATATGCAGTTAGAGTTTGTTAGACTTTCATATCTAAATGTTCCCAAAACCTTGCTTCTATCCCTCAAGTCGTTTTGGATGAGCTTACATGCAAGGGAAAGACTTCAGAATGTATGCAATTGGCCACCAAGTGAAAAAGGTCTGGCTTACTATTTCACAGACCTAAAATTCACTAATGAGTAAAGACGTAAATAGTTGGCCAGAATACTGGCTGGTTTTCAGTGGAATACTTGAGAGTTATTTAATCAAATTTGTCTTCAATTTGGCTTTATTATCTTCTAAAAATTCCTTGGGAAGACTCTTAAATTTTATCCACCACTGGGCACGTAAGAAAGTGAAGGTCATAGTCTTTGTTCTCAGTGCTAAAAAAGTTCCTTCATACCCAAGAATTGATACTATACTAAAGCAATCTGCCATGTCTCAAACTTGCTCAGTTAATAGGAATCCTTTTAAGCTCACAGCAGCCGTAGGTGTTGATTATTACCGCTCATCTCACGTTTTGTTGTGTGCTTTGCAGTATGTATTCTACTGTCTGGAATACCAAAATACATTGCAATAAAGCCTACTGAAACTACAGAAGCAATTCAGTATCAAACAATTATGTGTGTAGTTCTTCAGAGCAGCGAACAGCAGAGAGGCAAACAGAAGGAGTTTGCCTGGGATCCCTCTGAGCAGAGGTACGCTAAGTGCTGCAGAAGGGGGACTGCGCTGGTGAGTATCTGAGTGTCTGTTGGGGGGGCAGTTTGGCAGTTTGACTGTGTGCTTGATTGTTTGATTGCTTGTTTGACCAGTGTGACCTGGGAGTGCTTTGTTCCAGCTGGGCCTGACTGTTATAAAAAGGCAGTCAGCTGCGAACAGCAGAGAGGCAAACAGAAGGAGTTTGCCTGGGAGTTTGCCTGGAGAGAGCCTACTGAGGTTCCTCTGAGTAGCGTCTGCCACAAGTAAGGAAGCTCTTAGAAGGAAGAGACTATAGATGCTGAGCGATCCGCTGTTGTGACCTGCACAGGATGTGCCATGTTCGTCTTCCTTCCACAGGATAGGAGCGACTTTGTCTGTACAAAGTGCAAGCTGATCTCCATATTGGAAGAGAAGATTCAAGGTCTGGAGAAACGAATATCAACCCTGCGTTCCATAAAAGAAAATGAGGATTTCCTGGATAGACATCAGGATCAGCTTCAGCGGGCACAATGTTCTGAAGATTCGGAGCAGGCTACGCAGCGGGACAGAAGGCCAGTGAGGATAATTGGCGGCATGTGACTTCCAGAAGAGGAAAGAGTACCAGAAATGTCCATGTACCAGTAACACAGATGCAGGTGAGCAACCGTTTTCATGTTCTCTCCGCAGGTACTAGTGTAGAGGGTGGAGTGGATGATACATCTGAGGGAACAGAGCAGAAGGAGACTCCACTGATTGGAAGGCATGAGATGCACCGTCCTAGGGATGGGGGTTCCACGACCACCACTCCCAGGAGGAGGAGGAGGAGGGTGGTGGTGGTCGGGGACTCTCTCCTCAGGGGGACTGAGTCATCTATCTGCCGCCCTGACCGGGAAAACCGAGAGGTTTGCTGCTTGCCAGGGGCTAGGATTCACGATGTGACGGAGAGACTGCCGAGACTCATCAAGCCCTCGGATCGCTACCCCTTCCTGCTTCTCCACGTGGGCACCAATGATACTGCCAAGAATGACCTTGAGCATATCACTGCAGACTACATGGCTCTGGGAAGAAGGATAAAGGAGTTTGAGGCGCAAGTGGTGTTCTCGTCTATCCTCCCTGTGGCAGGAAAAGGCCAGGGTAGAGACCGTTGAATCGTGGAAATCAACGAATGGCTACGCAGATGGTGTCGGAGAGAAGGGTTTGGATTCTTTGACCATGGGATGGTCTTCCAAGAAGGATTGCTAGGCAGAGACGGGCTCCACCTCATGAAGAGAGGGAAGAGCATCTTTGCAAGCAGGCTGGCTAACCTAGTGAGGAGGGCTTTAAACTAGGTTCACCGGGGGAAGGAGACCAAAGCCCCGAGGTAAGTGGGGAAGTGGGATATCGGGAGAAAGCACAAGTAGGTGAGTGCAAGAGGGGAGGGTTCCAGCCCCATACTGGGACACCAGGACGATCAGTGAGTTATCTTACATGCCTATACACAAATGCAAGAAGCCTGGGGAACAAGCAGGGAGAACTAGAAGTCCTGGCACAGTCAAGGAATTATGATGTAATTGGAATAACAGAGACTTGGTGGGATAACTCACATGATTGGAGTACTGTCATGGATGGATATAAACTGTTCAGCAAGGATAGGCAGGGCAGAAAAGGTGGGGGAGTTGCGTTGTATGTAAGAGAGCAGTATGACTGCTCAGAGCTCCAGTATGAAACTGCAGAAAAACCTGAGTCTCTGGATTAAATTTAGAAGTATGAACAACAAGGGTGATGTCGTGGTGGGAGTCTGCTACAGACCACCAGACCAGGGGGATGAGGTGGACGAGGCTTTCTTCCAGCAACTAACAGAAGTTGCTAGATCACAGGCCCTGGTTCTCATGGGTGACTTTAATCACCCTGATATCTGCTGGGAGAGCAATACAGCAGTGCACAGACAATCCAGGAAGTTTCTGAAAAGTGTAGGGGACAATTTCCTGGTGCAAGTGCTGGAGGAACCAACTAGGGGAAAAGCTCTTCTTGACCTGCTGCTCACAAACAGGGAAGAAATAGTAGAGGAAGCAATAGTGGATGGGAACCTGGGAGGCAGTGACCATGAGATGGTCGAGTTCAGGATCCTGATACAAGGAAGAAAGGAGAGCAGTAGAACAGAGACCCTGGACTTCAGAAAAGCAGACTCCCTCAGGGAACTGATGGGCAAGGTCCCCTGGGAGAATAACATGACGGGGAAAGGAGTCGAGGAAAGCAGGCTGTATTTTAAAGAATCCTTATTGAGGTTGCAGGAACAAACCATACCGATGTGTAGGAAGAAAAGTAAATATGGCAGGAGACCAGCTTGGCTTAACAGTGAAATCCTTGCTCGTCTTAAACACAAAAAAACAGCTTACAAGAAGTGGAAGATTGGACAAAAAACCAGGGAGGAGTATAAAAATATTGCTCAGGCATGCAAGAGTGAAATTAGGAAGGCCAAATCACACTTGGAGTTGCAGCTAGCCAGAGATGTTAGGAGTAACAAGAAGGGTTTCTTCAGGTATGTTAGCAACAAGAAGAAAGTCAAGGAAAGTGTGGGTCCCTTGCTGAATGAGGGAGGGAACCTAGTGACAGAGGATGTGGAGAAAGCTAGTGTACTCAATGCTTTTTTTGCCTCTGTCTTCACAGACAAGGTCAGCTCCCAGACAGCTGCACTCTGCAGCACAGTATGGGGAGGAGGTGACCAGCTCTCTGTGGAGAAAGAAGTAGTTCGGGACTATTTAGAAAAGCTGGACGAGCACAAGTCCATGGGGCCGGATGTGCTGCATCCGAGGGTGCTAAAGGAGTTGGCCGATGAGATTGCAGAGCCATTGGCCATTATCTTTGAAAAATCATGGCGATCGGGGGAGGACCCGGATGACTGGAAAAAAGCTAATGTAGTGCCCATCTTTAAAAAAGGGAAGAAGGAAGATCCAGGGAACTACAGACCAGTCAGTCTCACCTCAGTCCCTGGAAAAATCATGGAACAAGTCCTCAAGGAATCAATTCTGAACCACTTAAAGGAGGGGAAAGTGATCAGGAACAGTCAGCATGGATTCACCAAGGGCAAGTCATGCCTGACTAACCTAATTGCCTTCTATGATGAGATAACCGGCTCTGTGGATGAGGGGAAAGCAGTGGATGTGCTATTTCTGGACTTTAGCAAAGCTTTTGATATAGTCTCCCACAGTATTCTTGCCAGCAAGTTAAAGAAGTATGGGCTGGATGAATGGACAGTAAGGTGGATAGAAAACTGGCTAGATGGTCGGGCTCAACGGGTAGTGATCAATGGCTCCATGTCTAGTTGGCAGCCGGTATCAAGTGGAGTGCCCCAAGGGTCGGTGCTGGGGCCGGTTTTGTTCAATATCTTCATTAACGATCTGGAGGATGTCGTGGACTGCACCCTTAGCAAGTTTGCAGATGACACTAAACTGGGAGGAGTGGTTGATATGCTGGAGGGTAGGGATAGGATACAGAGGGACCTAGACAAATTAGAGGATTGGGCCAAAAGAAATATGATGAGGTTCAACAAAGAGAAGTGCAGAGTCCTGCATTTAGGACGGAAGAATCCCATGCACTGCTATAGACTAGGGACCGAATGGCTGGGCAGCAGTTCTGCAGAAAGGGACCTAGGCGTTACAGTGGACAAAAAGCTGAATATGAGTCAACAGTGTGCCCTTGTTGCCAAGAAGGCTGATGGCATTTTGGGTTGTATAAGTAGGGGCATTTCCAGCAGATCGAGGGATGTGATCATTTCCCTCTATTCAGCACTGGTGAGGCCTCATTTGGAGTACTGTGTCCAGTTTTGGGCCCCACACTACAATAAGGATGTGGATAAATTGGAGAGAGTCCAGCGGAGGGCAACAAAAATGATTAGGGGGCTAGAGCACATGACTTACGAGGAGAGGCTGAGGGAACTGAGATTGTTTAGCCTGCAGAAGAGAAGACTGAGGGGGGATTTGATAGCTGCTTTCAACTACCTGAAAGGGGGTTCCAAAGAGGATGGATCTAGACTGTTCTCAGTGGTAGAAGATGACAGAATAAGGAGTAATGGTCTCAAGTTGCAGAGGGGGAGGTTTAGGTTGGACATTAGGAAAAACTTTTTCACTAGTAGGGTGGTGAAGCACTGGAATGGGTTACCTAGGGAGGTGGTGGAATCTCCTTCCTTAGAGGTTTTTAAGGTCAGGCTTGACAAAGCCCTGGCTGGGATGATTTAGTTGGGTTTGATCCTGCTTTGAGCAGGGGGTTGGACTAGATGACCTCCTGAGGTCCCTTCCAACCCTGAGATTCTATGATTCTATGAGAGCATGTGTGGTTTTGAAGTTTTTGAGTTCACATAAGGGATTTTCAAACTTTTTTTGATCATGTTGCAGGCCCCCCAAAATGATATAAGTCTTTCTCCAATGGACAGACAATGGAGCTTCTTTAATTTTAGCTCAAGTAGTAGAGATTTGTGTTTTCAGAGCAGGTCATGAGTTCTTTCTGCTGATGCCACTTATGAGAAAATGGTAAAATCAGAGTAAAAACAACATGCCTGCATAATATGGTCACAAAGAGAACCAGAGAAAGAATAATATTTACTACAATAGTTTCCCATATTTACTACAATAGTTTCCCCATCTTTAAGAATATGCTCCCTAGCAGCATGAAATGATGTGTCTCTGTGCTTTCCAGCAGAGGGTCTATCCTTGTGTATCGATCACGCCCTCCCCTCAAAACCTTCAGTATTTCCACCCTCAGAAGGCAGTGCTGTCCACAGATTTAGAAACTGACATGACTGTTGATTTGGAACCTTAATATCTTCCTTCCTGTGCAGGATTTATTCGGACTTCTGATATAAAATCCTGTACAAATGGCAAAAAGATTTTTTTACTCACCCCCCTCCCGCATCCATTGCAAAAGACAGCATTTTAAAATACGCACTGAATGGGTCTTTCCACCTAAAAAAATTTAGCTCATTAAGTATTTTCTAAGATGCTCTTGTCTCTTGGATGAGTAATAAGCAGATTATTATCTTCAATAAAGATGTTCTCTTAAATAAGATACCAAGTAATTTGGTTTTTAAAATAACATTTATATGTTTTGACTTTAAAATGTCAAAATGCAGTAAAATTTAAATTGGTGGTCAATACTCAATTCTTTCCTTAACTCAAGCCAGGGCCTCTTCTTTTCATGAGTTAAAGACAGAATAACAGTGTTAACTTTTCATTCCCAAGCTTCTGTCAATGTTTTGGAGTAACTTATGAATGTGATTCAACAGTATGGACTTTGGAGGCTTATCAGCTAACTGCCACTGTGTGAAAGAATTATCACGTCAGTCAAACTACCGGAGAACCTATCCTGCATCCACTTCTTACCAACAGAGAGAAAAGCATTGACAATATGAGAGTAACAGAGAAGCTTGGAACCATTCATCACAAGATATTTGAATTCAGCATAGGAAGGAATGTGACCGCAAAATGTGTTCCAGGGGAATACATTTCAGAAAGGCAAATTTGGGGGAAATATTAAATCTAGAGCCCAATCCTGAAACCTTTACTCATGAGTATAGTCCTAATTGTCCAATGGAACTAACTGTGTGAGTAAAGACTACTTGTGTTAATAAGGGTTACAGAAGCAGTCCCCTAGAAAGTAAAGTCTGATAGAAGGACGTATTCAAACCCATCAGTGGAAAACAAGTATGGGGAATCCAAGAAGATACCATAATTAAGTCACAAAAGATTACAATTCCCCTGAAAAAGAAGAATACAAGTAACAAGGAAAGAGACTGCTCTAAGATCTGAGGTTGAAGAAAACCTCTGTACTGTTAATAGAAAAGTAGAGACGCAGTCCAACATAAACAGCTGCTAAAGTAAACCTTGCAGAGAGAAAAAAAGACAGCAAAAGAGCACAATGAAGTGATGGTAGCCAAAAGAATTAAAGGAACAAAGAGAGTTTTAATAAATATTTAATGGGGAAAGTATTAGAGATAAAATACTCCTAATAATAAATGAGAAAATTAATGACTCAAAAATGGCTGAGATACTAAACTTTTAAAAATCTATCTTTAACAAACAAAAAGTAGTTTGAATAATTAGGAAATGAGGAAGACTACCAAATTAGCTGTTGATAAAGAGTAGGTAAAAATCCATGGAAATTTAAACATACACAAATCAACTAGCCTAGATGATGTGAAACTTAGAACCACTGTTCTGCCAATGCTTATACACATGCGTTACTTACTCATGTGTGAGTAGCCCCTTTGGAATCTGCTCCACAGACACAAAGCAGAGTTAAAGCTGGCTTATGTACCCAGCTGAAGATTCTCCTTGCAAATCTCCCAATGGCTTGTGTAGCCAGCCCTACATAACCCACCCTTGAATTCCCCAGTGTAGAGCACATCAACAGCATAGTTGAGGGAAGAAGTCCTTGCAGGAACTCCTGTAGATCCCTGGCTGCCAGAACAGCTCATTGGGGGCCATTGCAGCTGGGAGCAAATAAGAGGAGACCTGGGGTTGCTCTAATTTTCACCAGAGGCTAAACTGATCCTTTGCTAGTTCCAGGAAAAGAAAGAGAGGAATAAATATTGCATACAGCCACCTTTGCCCTCCCTCCCCCAGGTTCGGTGCTGAGCAGAGATTGGCCAGACCTAATGAATTAGGTTTGTCTCATAATACAGTCAGAGAAAGTAGCAAAGTTAAGGTTGTTGCATTTGTGCAAACACTGTAAGTCTGGCATTTCCTCACTTGTGAGGAAGATAGCAAAGTTAAGATTGTGCAAGCATTTGTGCAAACAATGTAAGGTTGGCATTTCTTCACTTGTGAGTGCTCCTCTTTGTGACCTCAATATTTCTTCTGACCTGCTTTTTATTTTATTTTTAATTAAATTTCCTAGGGTTTTGTTGTATTTTTTCTGAAGAAAATATTAAAAATAATAAAAACACTTTTATTAGTTCTCTTGAAACTAGGTGTGTTGCCACTACATTGAAAACTTCATGCAGCTTGCACATTTGGACCAGATCCTAAATGACTTCAGTGGAGCTAGACTGATCCACACGAGCTCAGAATCTGGCCTTTTAAAGTTGCCAGTGACATCAGATTCCACCATTTAACATGGAAAATGTATGTGAAGGGGGTAAGAGCTTTCCAGGAACCTTGGAGTGCCTACTTCCTTCACTGAGGTCATGCTTAAATGAAGAATGCAGGATTTCCTGTATTCTTACTACGATACTAAACTAGCTGTGCATACATGCGCAGTGCAGCACTTTCTTTCAAACTGTTGGAGGAAGACAGCTGAAAAGAGTACGAATGTTCTTTTAAAGACTACTGCGCTTGCACAAATTATGCTTTTCAAACTCTTTTAACACATCCAAACCAAAAGCTATATTTCACAGAACATTGAAATGCACCTCTCCTCCCTCACAGCCATTTCCCTGCCAAATTTTCAGCTTCTATTTATTTTTAAAATGGAACTGATATACAAACTACTATACTAGATTTGAAATTAATGTGCAACATAAAGCCCACAAACAAGGGAATCTATATAATAAGATTCCAGGATTGTCACTCTGTAGGTCACTCTGAAGCCTAGCATGTCTGTAAAGCTTAGCTGAGAGCTCTTTTTGATCAGAATATCACCAGATTGACTCATCACTGGGTTTGGTAGACTGTTACAGTCCAATTTTTAAGCTTTCAATCATTTTGACTTTACAAATTACACCCATGCAGTGTACAGCTACCATAAGGAATGCCAAGTATGCCATGCCAAGAGTTCAAGACCAGTGTGGTATCAGAAGTAACTCAACCAATCACCAGCCTTATACTACAGCTAATTTGCATGCAACAATTTCATAGCTTGTAGGAGAGAGACTGCACAGATGAGTGATTACTAGCATCCATGCAAGTGCCACAGTTTTTCAAAACCACCCACACAACAACACAACCAACCTGAAACACACATAGTCCCCCATGGCAACACATACCCCTCATTCACTATCAACACAAATCTTTCAGTGTGAACTGATGGAAACAGCTACAAGCATGGCGGAGAGCCCTTTTTGTTCGGAATACCACCAGGTTCAGTCATCCCTGAGCCCTGTAAGAACCAGATGGAATGTTGGAGTCCACAAGTTCTGTGGCAGTTGGAATGTGACAGTTGATCAGAGAAAGTGAGAGTAACAGCTGTGTGGGATAACAAAGAAGTGTTTGTGTCTCCAGCTGAGGCAAGTCCCGTGACCAAACTTTGGGGAACATGTACAAACAGCAACATTTTTCACTACAACACAGCACATAGAAACAAGACCCCCAAAATACTACTTACCTATCTGGCTTTACTGCCGTTCCATGTGATTGCCTGTTCACTAACACATGCAGCTCTGTGTTGTGTTAGCGTGTTTACCATGTTTTGTGAGTGTTTCCTGACACAGTGTTTGACAAAAAAGTACACAGGCATACTGGTGTGAAGCCCTTCCACTAGTACTGGAATAATCTGATGCCAAGCCATACAGGATTGGGCACAAGTAAAAATGGTTCCCATGTGCTCCCCTCAAAGTTTTGACCACACACAATGCCAAGAAAGAAGGCTACCCTCTCTGGCCACAGAGTGGATAAAAGAAGGAGAACATAAAGTGAAAATTAATTGAATACAGAATGCAGATGATGGCTCCCTTGGCCCAACTACAACATCCATGCAACGGCAACAGCTTTCAGCTACTGGTTCTAAAATAAAGCTGCCATATGACACAGAAGTGGCTCTAGCCATTTTGCTAGCCAGGGTGGAAAACATTTTCAGCACTGCACCACCAGTGGGCCAAAAAAAGGCCAGCCAATCAGACCGGAAGGGGGGAAAAGAGCACAATCGCATAGCAACTGTTCCACTGCTCCACCCCTAGAACCAGCCCTGACTTTGCACATATAATTATCTATCAGTCAAGCTTGGTTGACGTGCCATACAGATAGCAGGTGAGTGCTACAATGTCTATGCAAAACAACAGGTAACCTTGAGGCTACTGTTGGATAGAATACTTGCCCTCACTAAAGTGTACTGCAGTACACAGTAATACAGATAAATATATTCATTTGTGAATTGCGCTCACTAACCTTGTATCTTGCCCAACACACCTCCTAGGTTTTCAACCTTCCTATTTCCCAAACCCGCACATGGCCTCCAGCTATGCAATTCCCCCACCCAACTGCCATCTAATAAAGTTAATATAATAATATTAATTTGCATTTATACATCAGCTTTCATAAATGTTCTCAAAGTTATTTATAAATATTAAATAAGCCTCACTACATCTCTGTGACGTAGGCAAGTATTTTTATACCCTCTATACAGCCACAAAGAGGTTACATGGCTTGTCCAAGGTCCTAAAACAAATTGGTGGCAGAGCAGGAACAGCTAGAACAAGGTATCATGGCTTCTAGTCCCTTCATCTACCCACTACAGAATGCTCCCTCCTCAGATATCATTCACCAGGAAATTAAATAGCATTATAAGGCTCGCCTTTATGGATACATATCTCTAATAATATTAATTAAAACCAGGAAATAAAAAGTTACGGGAACGCAAATTTAAACCTCTGAAAACTAGGAAATACAGAGTTAAGGTACATGCCACCCCCACATCACAAACTTAACTCTATCCACTGAAGTTGGAAATAGTCACTGGGAATGGTTCAATAGGGTTCATGCCATAATAAGTAGACATGTGAACCAGGGGAAGGCACCATTGCGTATATTGTGTTGTGTTCCACAGATTTGAATTCCAGCATTTATCTGCACGTATTCCAGCTGTATTCACTGTGTTAGGCAGTGGAGGAATTAGTTGGAGCAGATTGAACAAGCTGTCACTGTGATATGAAGAGACATGTATGAGTACCATGAAGATTCAAGTACGGCTCATTTCACCACTGAGTTCTGTAGGTTGCATCAACAGTGGTGCACAGCAGCCTTCTTGTCTTGGGGATTGGTCTCTGGAGTTTAGTGATGGGTAAGAGAGGGCAATGTCTTAGGAGGACTCCTCTGAGCAAGTGTGAAAGGGTTGTAATATTTAGCAAGCGGGTGGTTTGTGTGGAGCAGGTTCAGTGTCTGAGTGCAGGCCAGGTATTGGTAGCTCCTGTTCCCTACACTGGACCTAACCCCAAGTTTTGTCTTAGCAAAGAGAAGGTGTTAGACTTGGTCCTACAGTGCTCATATGCTCTGTTCTCTGAGAGTTCTGTTGCAAGTGAAGACTACTAATATATGTGTTATCAATGTGTTAGAGCAGCTCTCAAAGAGGGCAGAGTTAAGGTTATTCTGTGAGCATGGCACGTTCCCTAACTCTCTATCTCTTGGTTTTCAGAGGTTTAAGTGTGTGTTACTTTAACGCTTCTGTTCCTTGTTTTCAGAGGTTTGAGTTCAGCTGAACTTGATGTCATGAACCACCATTTGGCAACCTTAACTGCTTTCATTTAGTCACTCTCAGTTCCATTGCTCAAGAAAGGGTTAAGAGTATGAGTAATGATTACGTTATCCTAACTGCTGACCGAAGTCTTTAATTTTCCCTTTATTTAATTACTGTTAATATCCTTAACAAAATCAGAGTCTGCATATGGATTTTGGAGCACTTTAAAATCTCACTTTTAAAAGAAAAATGTTGGTGTCGGGGCAAATCTTCCAAAAGGAGCCCCTGCAGAATGTAGGCAAAGCACAAGCAATGTACACAATACACATTCTCGGAAAGCTGCCAAGAGTTAGGACTCAAACTCCCAATGCATGTGGGCAGCTCAGATTCAACAACCACAGCATATTACTTTAAGCCACCCACTTACTGTGACAAACTGCCTGGAAACTTTCTTCTGTCAACAGAGACCTAGTCTTGCTGGTTGTCTGAGTCTTCCCCATTGCAGGCAAGTGCTCTAACCACTGAGTTATAAGGTGGGCCCCACCACAACCATTCCTCCTCCAGCCAGATTTTACATGGGACCTGATCTGATAGGAAGTTTCCAAGCACACCTACTGGCTCGAGCCCCACATGCCAGCTAGGTACTCAAATGCCTGTCTTCCCCCAGTTTGTGAATCACTCTGAGGCTTAGGGAGATATGTGGCCAGATGCCTAGAAGGAATCAGTAGTGCACGTGCCCAGAGGCAGAAATGTAGGCACCAAGGGAACTTTTACCCTGAAAATTTAGGTGCTGAGTAAGTTTAAGCACCTACAGTGTTCAGCAGGAGTTTTGTGGATCACAATGGAGCCTAAAACTGGGACTTAGACACCTAAACTCGACACTTAGATGCCTAAATCTCACTCATAGGCACCTAAGTAACTTTGTGAATCCCACCCTTTGTTTCCAAATGGACAGCCTAGTAAGCCTGATGGCATTATATTCCAAATAACCACATTCCTATGAATAAAAGTCATCCCCTGCCCCCCTCCCCAAAATATGTATAAATAAAAAAATAGGGTTTCAGGTGGTCACAGTAAAGCAAATTGAAAAATGGGTACAAATTTAATTTTGAATTAGATTTAGTAAATATGTTCACAGATATATTGTCCCACTATTTGCTTAGCTCTACCCTTTAGAGCTCAGTCATCTATTACTGTTGCCTGAATTTGAAGCAGCATTTTACCAGGTTTCATATTTCTGCCAATCTGAATGAGGAAAAAAGAAATTAACTCTCCCATATGAGACAATGAAAGAGCCTAAGCACTTCTTTAAGTGTTTTTTACGTATGAGGAGGCCAGTAAATACAGGAAAAGCTGTGTTATTCAGCTCTGTGTAAACCGGAAAGCTCTCTAAACGGGCATTTCTAAACTTCATAGAAAGTCCAGTCTCTAGCCCGGTTGGCGCGGGGCCGGCAGGCTCCCTACCTGGCTCCTCATGGCTCCCTGAAAGCTGCGACATGTCCCTGCTGCTCCTAGGTGGAGGAATGGCCACGAGGGGTTTGGAGTGTGGGAGGGGGTGAAGGGCTGGGAGTTCGGACACAGGAGGGGATGCAGAGCATGGGCTCTGGGAGGGAGTTTGGGTGCGGGAGGAGGTGAGGGGCAAGGGCACAGGAGGAGTTTTGGGGTGCCAGATTTGGGCGTCGCTCACCTCGGGCGGCTCACATGCAGTTCCTGGCCAATGGGAGTTGCGGAGCCAGTGCTCAGAACGGGGGCAACACACGGAGCCGCCTAACCATGCCTCTGACTAGGAGCAGCAGGGACAGGTTGCCACCTGTGGGGAGCTGCTTGAGGTGAGCACCCCCCAGATCTGGCACCCCGAAACCTCACCTGTACACCAATCCCCTGCCCTGAGCCCCCTCCTGCACCCAAACTCCCGCCCTCTTAGTTAACCGGAATTTTTCACTTACCGGCACCCCACATTCCTCCAGCATGCCAGATAAAAAAGCTTTTACTGTAACTAGGTTATTGGAATAAAGAAATCTGATGAGAAGTAGGGCACCAGGAAATCCATGGAGGCATTTGTTAGGGAGAAAGCTTGGCTCAGTTATTAATACACACAGCTGGGAGTCTGAAGAGCTGGACTTTACTCCTGACTCTACCACAAACTTGCTGAGTCCGCTTGAGAAAGTCCTTAAGCTTCTTTGGGTATATGTAAACTAGAATCTGTGGCCCGGTTGTAACGTAAATTTGCCAGTTAACTATAACGCCTTTGTAAATACTAATCTAGGCATTCCACAAAAGTTTGTGTCATGGAACAAACATCTGTGCAGTGTTTACATTAGGATGTACAATGGTGGTAGTTAAGTATTGGCAATCAATTACCTCAAGTTACAGTGGGACTACAACTCGAGTTAATCAGTTAACTCAAGTTACAACAGGACCAAAAAATCTAGTCTAGACATACCCTTTGATTCAATTTCCACTTGTGTGAAGTGGAGATAATAATACAACAACCAGGTGAGATGGGTAAAGATTAATTCATTAATCTTTGCCAAGTGCATACAGTTCTTCAGATGGAAGACAATATAGAAGTGTTAATTATCATTATTATGATAAATGATTAGAAGCTTGCATAAACTAGCCAAGCATAACAACATCTGGCAGACAAAAGAAGAATCCTTCTGGTATCTATTTTTAATCGGGATTTTATGACGAAGAATATCACTAGCATTACAGATGACACTGAAAAAATGCA
The DNA here is from genome assembly GCF_016161935.1 of Mauremys reevesii. NCBI lineage: Eukaryota > Metazoa > Chordata > Testudines > Geoemydidae > Mauremys > Mauremys reevesii. The sequence goes on from NC_052625.1 coordinate 97,532,253, forward strand.
AAAAAAAATAGCATGCCACTCTAAACTCATTAAGGGATTGATCTTGATCTCATTGAACTCCATAGTAGTTTTGCTGCTGACTTAAATGGGAGCTTTGTCGGAACCTAAAAATCAAAATGCAGATCAGGAAACTACTAAAAACCCAGGTGACTTTGCTTATTGGCCAAATCATTTTACACAAGAGTAAGGAAAGAAATGGAATACACTCAAGAAAAGTAGCAGAAAGGAAGGATCTGGCACTCACTGCAAACACAAACACAATCAAAAGATTATTGCTCAGCATGAAACAAAAGACACAGAAAATGCAACTAACTGGAACACATTCAGGTGATCCACTGCACTAAAATGGTGAAGTAAATCGTGGTCAGAGACAAAGAGTAGGAATTAAGAGCATTGATTTTAGGACTGATTACTTGTGAAGAGAACAGTAATATATAGCAAGTAGCAGTACAGCTATATGTCAGAAGAGTGAATTTTAAGATCAATTCAGATGAAGATATAATTACAGTATCCCAGAAATCATTTCAGTACATAGCACAGCAGACATTGCTCGAGCCTGTGATAGCCAATGTACACATCTCACAAGGGAAATTACATTTGGGCTGTTAATTTTAACTTTCTAGTAACAAACAACAATTTACTGTTTACGATGCAGTCTGTAGAATGGGCCTCCTGTGCCCAGTAGAGGAAGTAAACCTAGAGGTCCAAGAACACTGGTCTTAAGTTTCAACTAGTTTAAACTGAAATGAAAGATCTTCTTCCTATAGATCAATCTACATCCCATAGATTTGATACACCAGACGGTGTGTCCTTTTCAAATGCTTCCAAAAGTGAAAGCAAACATTAATCAGAATAAAAAATATAAACTTCAAAGAGGAAATTAGTGAGCCAATGAGTTGGGGTGTATGCCAATAACCCTAGAGGCAAAAAAGAATGGGAGAATAAGAATTTGAGCAGACCTTAAGCTGTTGAATGAGGCAGTGAAACGAGAAAGATTTATGCTTCCTACATTAGAATGATATTGCTCCTAAATTAGATGGAGCTTGTGTTTTCTCTTCACTGGGTTTTGGCTACCTCTGCACAATGACAGTGTCAAAATCACATTTATAACCCCATTTGGAAGAGTCTGTTTTCAGCAAACTCCATTTGGAATTGCCTCTTTAGTTGAAATCGTCTAGAGAATAATGTCTGAGCTCCAACGTGCTCATTAGTAATAATGGCTGTCTGTGCCAAGGGAGACAGTGTGGATTACTGAGAAACAGGTTGAAAGAGCTTGAAAGAGAGGGGTAATCTATTGGTGAAAACACACAGAAGCTTGAAAAAAACAAGCACAAGGACAACAGCGAAAAACTCAAAATATGACCAGTTGTTTAACTGGTAGGAAATTCAGAGATCCCAGACCAGAGAGGCATCACCTAGGAAACATCTTCCCCATTCTCTCCAGTGTCAGTTAAAATGGACTTTACTGAGACATTCTCTTGCAGATGCCTGTAAACCCACCTTTCCTAGAGGATGACCCTAGATGAAGCATAGGAAGACCCTTCCCTACAGCTTCTCTGTCTGTGAGATTCTTAGGCTATGTCGGCACTGCAAATAAAAACCCGCAACTGGCCTGGGTCAGCTGCCTGGGACCCGTGTGGCTCAGGCTAAGGGTCTGATTAATTGCAGTGCAGACATTTGGGCTGGAGCCCGAGCCCGGGTCCCAGAGCTCGGGCTCAAGCCCAAATATTTACACCACAATTAAACAGCCTCTTAGTCTGAGCCCCGCTAGCCCAAGTTAGCTGACCTCGGCCAGCCATGGGTGTCTAACTGTAGTGTAGACATACCCTCAGGGACAAAATGTTTGGGAAGTCATAGCCCCAGTTGTACTGCTTCAACCACAGGCCCTTCAATTCACTACTACCACCTTCAGTCAGATCCTGAGTCCTTTTCTGGAGGGAACCCTCCTTCAAGAAGCATGAAGAAATTCTTCTGGTTAATGTAAAAATCTTAAAAGTCTGCTGGTTACTTCCAGGTGAAAATTACCAGGAGCAAGGATTTTAACAAAAACACCACACTTTTAAACCCAGTGAAATGAGCCACAGCAGTTTCCCAAACAGCAAAACAAATCCCACCTCAAATATTCAAGCTTTGAAGGCCCAACTAAACAGAGTCCTGGTATAGTAACCCATTTCCACAGCTACAGGTGACACAGGTAGCCTAAAGTGACCCATGGTCACAATGACATTCTTACACCCAGAAAGACAGAAGAGGTACATACTTCATGTTTGAAAACAATGCTGAATACTGTGATTAAAACTAAAGCAGGGCAAGTGCCAAGTTAAAAAAAAAGTGAAATCAGGGGCATAACAGTAGTTGTACGGGCCCTCAAGCACAAATTCAAACTGAGCACCCAACTTTGAATACATCCTTCTCACATCCTTTCCCTTTTGGTTTACTTATTATTGGTATTTATATTATGTTCATCGCCGTGGTATCTGAGTGTCATCCAAAGTGACCACCCAAATCATGCCACCCCCTTCCCACTGATTCTGCCCTCCAGTCCTTATTCTCACCACCAAGTCCCTGGTGACTTTGCCCTTCTCCTCACTTCCTTCCTGAAGTCCTTTGTGGTTTGGTCCCTCTCTCCAGCACGGTGTCTCTGCCTCACCCTAACGTAGTGATTGGAAAAAGAAGCTGCCATCATCTGCTACCTTCCTGGACAGATGGCTGCCTGCTGATTTAGGAGTTTTCTGAGGGAGCTTGGGATGGGGGAGGCAATGGTCACACTGATGTACTTGCTCCCTGAGAAGTGGGAATTAACCGTCTTAATAAAATGGGTTGGTGAGATGCCTATAACAAGTCATTAGCCACTTCTGCCATTTCCTGGTAGCAAGAGGAACTTCCTGCAGTAAAGGAGGAACTTTTCCTCACGTCTGCTGGTTCACTGAAGGGTGACCCCATTGCTTAGAATCTGTCTCTTACTCCTGAGACTCCTGCAGACTCCCCTGGAATCATGAGCCCTCAGGCACTGTCGCAGTATGATCTATCCCCATGAGGGAGGTTCCGAATTTTGGACATATGGGCTAAAATGCAACTGAGCCCTGGAAGCTAAAATGCAACTCAGTTCAAATCAAAGACATCTAAGAGATCCTATCCCTCAGAACATCGCAGTTATACTAAGTATTTGGAATGGTTAACTATCTGAAGACATTACTCGCAAACATGACATCAGAGATCCAGTTAATGCAGGACAGACAGACATCATTTGTGTGTACAGATGTGCTGGGCAATGGGCTTCCAATTATGTAAAAACCTATATCCCCTGTGCCAATGCTAAGACCCACAGCCATGCAGACATTGCAAGCCGTTCTGGTACTGTCATTTTAGTTCCTGGGGGAAAAGGTGTTACTTCCCCTAGGATTAAGATCACTTTTTCTACAGTTTGCCAAGAGGGAGGGGGAAATTTGTCTTATTTTATTTCTATATTTAAAATTAACTTTTGTATTAATTCAAATGAGGGATCAGTAAGAGAGTTAAATGTAAATCAAGTTACCTTTCAACAATGTTTCTAGTTCCTCTCTTCATAGTGCTTTTTCTGAAGTTGTTTGTGTGAGAAGCAGACTTTCCCCATATCCCTTTGCCAGTTTCTTCTTTGTATGGAGAGCTCATAATCCTTTGTGATCTCTGTCATTGTAAAATCCCAGCCATTCCCACAGCAGCAGTTTGATGTCACTAACAGGAAACAATGAATTCTAAGAACGAGTAGGAAGGAAAAGAGGTCATTTTACAGGGAAAAGGCCCTGGGTTGGATAACATATGGATAACCACTTGACCGCCTGGCACAAACAGGTGAATGGAGACTTGCTGTCCCTAAGAATATGCTAGTAGCTAGGGATTAAAAGTAAGGGGGAGTGTGTGAAAGCAAATTTCCCCTCTTCCTGGCTACAACAGTGGGAGATTTCTGCTTCCTGTCCCTCTCCTGAGGTGAGAGAGCGCCCCTTCCTCCTGCCTCTTCAGTGGCTGAAGAAATAAAGATTCCTCAGATGGAAGGTTTTAAAGTGCGAGGATTAGAAGGATCTGGTCCCTGACTGAAGATCAGGGGACAGAGAAGGAAAGAAAGACAGCCTGCTACCCTCAGTTCTCCCCTACATGGACAAAGGAAGACCGTGGCACTGGCTCCCCCATTCTGTGCCAAATCAAAGGGAAACATGACCCTCTTAGTGCCCTCTTCCCTTCTGGCACTCTCCAGTAGCATGTAGGGGTGAGGAAGGGGTAAAAGCTAAAGGTGTTTGGAACACCGAGGATGTTCCCTATACACAATGCACTTTTGCAGGCCACACACCCAGCTTTGTTTGGATGACAATGGACTTGGGCAGGAACAACTAACTCCTTTCCAATTCATTTATTTCCTTTTCTCTATTGTCTTCCCTTTGCCATGTCCCATCACAAGATGATTCAATGTAATTTCATCACATGTTGTCAACATCCATGACAACACACAACAACCAGCACTGGTGAGCTCCCCCTCAAATTTTGATCTACTTTAATCACTGCTTAAAAAGTATTTTAAAAAGCATGTGATTATTGTTAGGGACTCTCAGACGGGTAAATAACAGTCGTAACATTATAGGACTGCACTCTGGCTTTCCTCCTGAAAGGAGCACTGGAGGGAGGATCGAAGCTCCAGAAGCCATGCAGAGATTCCTTGCAACTTTCTGCCTCTGTACAGCACAAGAAAGCAGAGCTGCTATGGTGGAGTGGCACACTTTGCATCGGCCCTTACAATTTCATCAAAAATAAGAAGTATACCCTTCCCACAGTGCCTGCAGCTGGATGCCAGCAGGTGTACAGGGAAGGCAGGGCCCTTGCCACCTCCCCAACTTACTGCTGAGCACACTAGCCAGTTCCTTTGTAGTGTTTATGGAATGCTAGTGAAAGCATTCTGCCAGGGTACTGTGCAGTGTCAATAGCGTAGGAGAAGAGGCTCCAAGTGCCCTTTTCTCAGCAGCATACTCGAGTAGGCCTAGCCAGAATTTAGTCTATAGATTGCAGCTCACCACCTTGGGACATTAATCTGTAATTGTTATATGCACATTCACAAAACATTTATGCAAAGTGTGTTAAACACAATTGTTCATGGGTCACCACTAATAAACTTGATAATTCAATTAATAGCTTTCATTCATTAGTAATTATATAAATGGAATATTCCCATTTTGTCACATATTATATCCTCACCACGTAATTCATTCTAAGACCTGTTCTTTCAAAAGCACTATAACTTTCTCAAATGTAAAACTCATTTAAATACATTATAGGGGAGCTGGAGGAGCCACTTATTATTATAAGACTCAGTTTTCAGTTGCTTATAACTTGGACAAATTTTAACCATTTGGGCTGAAATTTTCCACGATGGGTGTCTGCCTTGGGCTGATTTTTGTTTAAATGGAAAACCTCAGCAAAAGTCCAGCTATTTCTGAGAACAAATCGGGGAGGGAAGGGAGAACGTCATTTTGCCCATGGTAAGAAATTCCTATTTTAACAGCTCTAGCATCCTTATGCTTTAGAGAAATTTGGCAGTGGAGTGCCCTTTGTATTAGGGATGTGCCTTGTGCTATTCCTGTGAAAATCCACCTAAATTTGGCCAAGTTATAAGCCTTTGGAAAAAAATCACAGTTCACATGTGCTCAGTAGAGACTTCTTAGACTTTAGCAACTAAAATCTCTGATGATTCCATCCTTACTGATCATGCTTGAGCCTCTCTCAGCTGCCAGCTGCACATGCACCCTCTCTACGGACTGAATGAGCATGCTCAAGCCCTTAGCTACAGGAACGAAGCTGGATTTTCCCTGTGATGGCTGCTCCCAGCGGCTGTGGACTAGAGCTTAGCACTGTAACTGAGATAAGGGAGCCTGTTCTTCCTGCCCCCTGAATGCACCCCAGTCTGGGCCCAGGAAGCATAGAGCAGAGGGGAAGAGACAGGACTGGGACAGGGACTATTTGGAGAGGACAGGATGAAAGCATCAAGCTTGGGGAAAATGGGCACAAGATCACTCTTCCCTCCACAGCCTAGAATGGAAACCTGGATTCCTGAGTCTCGCCATTCCTCTGCTGTCAGCAAATCTTTGTGAAACCCACTAGCAAAGTGTGTGTCTCATCCCCATCTAGTGCTGGCCTGCATAGAGGATAACAAACTACTACTGCTATGAGTTATTCCATTAGCTCAAGTGGCAGAGGTCTGTGAAGTGGATTTAAGGTTCCAACCCTGCTGATGAACCATATGGATGTCGGTATGATGCTACATGATGGAATTTCTGGTTTTTTAAACATAGGAAATTACACACAAAAATCCTATTTTAAAAGATTATTATTAAAGTTACAAAGCCAAACATTCATAATTTAGGAAATGCCAGAACTAAGGTTGCTTGTGCAACTCTATAGATTCAAAACAGGAGTACTTGTGGCACCTTAAAGACTAACAAATTTATTTAAGCATGAGCTTTCGTGAGCTACAGCTCACTTCTTCGGATGCATAGAATGGAACACACAGACAGGGGATATTTATACATGAACAGAGGTGGAAGATGCAGACCAGCCAACAGGCCGAGTCTAATCAATTGAGATGAGCTCATCTCAATTGATTAGACTCTGCCTGTTGGTATGCATACTTCCACCTTTTCATGTTCTCTGTATGTATAAATATCCCGTCTGTGTGTTCTATTCTATGCATCCGAAGAAGTGAGCTGTAGCTCACGAAAGCTCATGCTTAAATAAATTTGTTAGTCTTTAAGGTGCCACAAGTACTCCTGGTTTTTTTGCAGATACAGACTAACACGGCTGCTACTCTGAAATCTATAGATTCAAAGGCTAGAAGGGACCATTGTAATTGACTAGATTGACTTCCTGCATAACACATGCCATAGAACTTCCCCAAATTAATTTCTATCTGAACTACAGCATATCTTTTAGAAAAACATTGCATTTTGATTTTAAAATTGCCAGTGATGGAGAATCCACCACAGGCTGGGGGGGCCCGGGGCCGGGGCGGGGGGGCCCGCCCTCCGCCCGTTGCGCCCGAAGTGCCGCCCGCGCCCCGGGCGGAGTCGCCGCCGGCCCGGGGCGGGCAGGGCGCGGGCCCGGCGAACAGACCGGGGGCTGCGCTGGGCTGTGCGGGTCCCGCTTCCTCCCCCCCCGCCCCCCCCCGCCCCCGGCCCCCCGGCCCGGCGGCCCTTCGCCCGCCGCGCGCCCCCGCCCGGCCGGCGCGGGCCCGGCCGGCGGCGGCCGGGGGGGCCAGGCTCCGCTCAGAGCCGCGGCAGCGGGGGGGGGGGGAGGGCTGGGGCGAGGCGAGGCAGCGCCCCCGCCCGCCCGCCCCGCTGAGCGGGGCGAGGGGGGGCCCGCTGCCCCAGCCGCCCCCCCCCCACCTCACCGGGCGGCTCGGGGGGGGGCTCGGAGGGGAGTCGGCGCTGATGCGCTGCCCAGGGAGGAGGGGCGGGGGCGGGAGCTCTCTCTTCTGGGGGGGGCCCCAGAGGGCCGGGGGGGGGGCCCCCCCCCCGCCCCCCTCTGGGCGGCCCTGCCACAGGCTGAGAAAAATTGTACCAATGATTAATTATCCTCACTGTTAAAATTTTGCACTTTATTTCTAATCTTTCGTCTAGCCTCAACTTCCAGCTCTTGGATCTTGCTATATCTTTCTCTGCTACACTGAACAATCCCCATTATCAAAGTTTTGTTCCCCACACAGGTACTTAGAGACTGTGATCAAGTAACCCCTTAACCTTCTCTTTGTTAAACTAAACAGATTGAGCTCCTGGAGTCTATCACTATAAGGCATGTATTCCAATCCTTCAATCATTCCTGTGGTTCTTCTCTGAACACTCTCCCATTTATCAACATCCTCTGGTATTGTGGACACCAGAACTGGAACAGTGTTCCAGTAGTGGTTGCACTCGTGCCAAATACAGAAGTAATGTCATCTCTTGATACTCTTTAATTCAGCCCCTTTGTATATATGTATTACAGTCTTTTATTACGTGATCACGTACTATTTTTTCCCATAGGACCCCAGCCTCATTCAGTGCACCAGATTGACCTGCTCTGGGAATGAATCAAGCTTGTGTACTAAAAGAGGTTGGTGTCTTTATTACTCCTGCCTCATTTGTTTCACAAATTGGAAGATATATAGTGAATGAGGCAGTGAATTGCAGGAAGAGAAAGGAGGGTCTCATGGTCAAGAAAATTCAAAGCTGCCCCGGAAAATTAGATTCTATACCTGCCTCTGTCACAGAGTTCCTGTCAGATGAGTTACTTAAATGAAATTTTTCACGTGTTAACTAATTCCATGTTTCTTCTTTTCTGTGTGCCCAATTTGAGACAGTGGGGTCTGATTTGCAGAAGTGTTGAGTGCTCACAGCTGCAACCAATATTAGAGCCCTGCGCGGATACAAAGTTTATATCCACTGATGTGGGTATCCGCAGATATAATTAGGTATCTGCAGAGCTGCTGGGCTCTATTGGGAACCAAAGCAGCAAAAGCAGGAGCCAGCACCCCACACTGGCAGCTCCTCTAGAGTAGTTGTACTGCCCCTAGCCCCGCCTACCGGGGCAGGCAGCAGGCTCACTGGCAGCTGTCCCTGGCCATGCTAGTGCAATGGGTGGGGCTGGGGACAGGGCTGGGGGCAGTATAGCCATGCTGGAGGAGCTGCCAGTGCAGGGCACTGGCTCATGGGAGTGGCAGCCTGCCAGGCTGCTGCTTTCACCGCTGCGGTTCCCGGTAGAGCCTTGCAGCGCCATAGATACTGGATTTATATCTAGGTATACTTCTAATGCAATTTGATTTCATATCAACTTGATGCACATTTTATGCAATTTGATTTCTTATTAATCTGGTTTCGTATCAATTTGATTTCATATTTTAACATAGATTGAGAAAACACATTGTTTTCCAGGTAACATGCTGGAATTTGTGCCAATAGACGTTGTTAACACAGTAGGAATTGTTGTGATATTTACCAATATGTAGGTGTAAATATTTTTTGTAAAAATCCATTCCTTATTCTCACACAAAGCCACAGAAAATAAATATTGGGAGATAAGAGGAGGGTAAGCAGTGTTTAAGGGATCATAGCCATAGGAAAGCCACTACTTTCTGCCCGTGTTTTGAGAACATTTTCAAAACTTCTTCTTGACTATCAGTGGTAAAACACCAACAAACACCAGGAATTCTTCCTTTCAGCACATGCTGTTTAGTTTCCCTTTGCTCTCCCGGGGTAAATCTAGAGGAAAATTATCTTTTCAACATGAAATGCAAAGATGTGAAGAGATTCAATTCCTCAGAAAAGTGCTGCATTCATACTATGTGCAGGTGCACATGATTACTGATAATTAAAGATACTTGGTTTTAGCAAATCTGATAGATAGTAAAAGCTGCCTCTTAACAGTAAATTGTTGTGTGAGTAATAAACAGATGTTATATGTTACATCTGATTGGCTGCCTAACAAAGACATCCTTGCAAAAGAATTTTCATGCTATACATAGAAGGCTAAATTCTGCCACTGAATGCACTTGGCTAGCATTAACTGTATCACTGGGAGACTCACATATGCATCTGAGATCAGAATTTGATACAAACCCTGTTTTCAACACTCAATCTGAGTAACAGGGTTGGATGCTCATCATTTCTATTGGGACCAGAAGAGTAAACCTCCCCAACCTCAGGAGATGGATCAGCAGCAAAGCCCCTCAACAGCCAGTTCTCCAGGCAGAGAGCTGGATTAATAAGCTTTGTGACACTATCCAGTGGATCCATAAAGCGTTTGACCATGTGATCACCACATGTATTCAAGCACATACATTAAAACAATTGCACAAGTACTTTTTCTTCTTCATTTTTTTAAGGAAATTATATACAAATATCAATGTGAAAAAAGTTATGACTGACAGTTTATAGGCACAGATGAGGACACTGAGTATGATTCTCACAGTAACTGTACCGGTAGCTGTCTGTTTTGGTCCTGTAGTGAGAATGAGGCCAGATGAGCCTTGCACACATGCAAAGCCCCAGTGTTTTCAAGTGGCCTGTATGGTTCTGATAGCAGGTTCAGAATCTTAGTTTTCCTGCACCAGCCTAAGGTTGACATTTTGCACATAGACATGGGTTTCTGGGTTGTGATTCATTCATTTTTAGGCAAAGTGTAACTCATTCTTAGAAGTAAAAATTAGGGTATTTGGGTTTTTTTAAAAAATCAGAATCTAAAACTTGTTTTCTTTTAATTATGTATAAAAGAAAATTAGGTTCCATCCTCCAAAGCCCTTCACTTCTGGGAAGCTATTCATGTGAATGTGGAAGATCTTCAAGGTTTGCAAGATTCTTCTCCAAACAAATTTCAACTCTGCAAAAGTGTGTGTGTGTGTGTGTGTGTGTGTGTGTGTGTGTGTGTGTGTGTGTGTGTGTGTGTGAGAGAGAGAGAGAGAGAGAGAGGTATATTATGTTGTGTGTTTGTGTGTTATGTGCATGTGCACTTGTGTGTATAATATTGCATTTACGTGGCATATCTGCATTTTATTCTAGATTGGCAATGAGAGATCAATATATCATTTTTACTGCTTCTCTCTTCCAGTATATAACTGGACTACAGAAAGGCTATTAAAATCATGATGCAAAGGGTTACAAAATGTAATTGGAAATTATCATTAAAAGGCAATTAAAATCTTAAGTCAAAGATTTAGTTTGTGGTGGTGTGAAGAATCTGAAATATCCACCTCGGGGAAACATTTCAGTGGTTAAAAAACCGTGACCAAAGGACATACCATTCACAACCCATTTGGCTAATCAATGGTTCATTCATTCGAGTGTGTTACATGGAAACAAAAACATATTTGCTGGTGTCTCTTTTGCGCTTAGGCTATAAGGGCATTCATGTACACAGTATTATCTGTTTATGAGAAACTGATTAGCACCACACACTCCCCTCTCCATTCATACTGTGCTGAATGATTAGCAAGGGAGGGAATAACATACAAGCTTTTGACCACTGTAATTGCCTTTGTATCCATGTAATTCAAATAATTTATTGTCTTGCACAAGACTTTAATAATATACAACTTCCTTCCTGAAGATGAGGAGGGCGGAATTAATGTTTCAAAATTCCTGACTGTGAAAAACAAAATCAAGGTATGTGGGTTGTATCTGGGAAATAAACGTTGTAACCTCATTTCATTCCATACTGAAAATCCTCCTCTGCAAAAAGAACTGCCTGGCCTTAGCATCTCGCAGCCTCACACACTGTCTCCATCTCTTTACTACTTCTCTCAGCCAGAACAATAAGATTCATATAAATGAATCTGTGTATACAATGTAGTTGGACTATATGAAGGATATTCTAAATAACCTTCACGCTCAACGATCAGCTTACCCTAGATTGGTCAACTAGTTTCAATACATACATCTGTTCCGGCTCAGACAGAATTAGAAACATTTTTATGTAATTAATCACATTATTTATTACCTGCCTGACAGGTGAATTTTAATATTTCTCTCTTTCTACGTGTCTGAGAGACGGAGGACACATGCACGAACACTTGCTCACACAGGGAGTCAACCACAAGAATTACTTAAAAAGAGAGAGAGAGAGAGACAGACAGACAGACAGACAGACTTTCCCAGAAATCCAGTCAGAGATAAAAAGCAATAGGACAATTTCTGTGAATTTTAAATGATGACTAGTAACTCCGCACTGGTCACAGTCCCTGAAGCTATAGCACCCACTGCCCTCCTAAGTTAAGAAACTGTAGCAGAAGATAAGTCGAGGAAAGTAGAGCAAGATGAGTCTTCAGTGTGACTCTTATCATGAAGTTCCTGTAAATGCAAAATGCTTTCTTTATAGTTGGAATCAATTATATGTAATCATAAGTAGAATGTATTTAAGGCCCTGCATAATGAAGCCCAGAGGCTACGTCATAGATCCTATTGCACACAGAAGACCGTATTTCTATTAAATTTCCTGGCACTCATTAAGGTGCAATAATAGCTACACAAAGGGCAGATGAAGGCTGCATCATAAATTTTGCATCATAAATCTCCATGATGCACAAGACTAAAGGACAAACCCATATTGATACTTAGGGAAATGCAAGAAAAATTAAAGTGGTTTTGCTTTGTCAAGTGCGCTCTCATTTCTGTTTCAGTAACAGCAAGGTTGAAGAAAGAGTCACGGTCTCGCTACCAGTAGAGGATGCTGCAAAGTGGATCCAAAGAGCTAACAAGACAGCAGGAAGTAACAAAGAAAAAGGAGATGAGTAGGATCTAAAATAGAAATCTTCACCTCGTACATAATGTGGTGCAGGAGTCTGGGAAAGAGCAATACAATATAAATAAGCTGTTCTTCAAACACAATCTGAAAGCTTTTGAAAAGCAAGCATCTCTTGAAAGAAAAAAACCCATTCATATTGTAAAAGATAAGAGCACCAAATCCTTGAGGGATACACGGCCCAGTGGACAATAAAACTAGGATGATACTACCTTACACTTCCACAGAATCTTCCATATGAAGATTTCAAAGAACTTTACCAATATGAACAAATTAAGCCTCACAACACATCTGTGAGGCACTATCCCTGTTCTAAAGATGGGGAAACTGAGGCACAGAAAGGTTAAGTGATTTCCCTGGAGTCACACAAGGAGTTTCTGGCAGAGTTGAGAATAGAGTCAAGAATAATGCAGCAGGAGTACTGAAAATCTCCATTACAGGGTAGGAATAAGGAAATCACCGGAAGTTATTGTGACCATTCCCAGTCACCCAATTTTGAGTCCTTTATTTCAGCCACACCATCTTTTATCCTCCAGCAATACAGTGCTCACTTCACAAACACACAACTGGCCCCATATGGTTTCTTGATATATACCATTTTCCCAGTACATTTCATTTCTGTGGAATGAATTTGGTGTATCCTCATTTCTTCCCTGTCCCCAATCTCATTATTTGTAGTTTTCCAATGTTGCTTACAGGGCTGGGAAACTCAGTGATGGCTTGTGCCTCCCTCTTGTTGATTTTATAACACTATTATACACTATTTTTCCTGCAACAACATAAAACCTCCAATCACCTTTGCAAGTGACAAATTTCATAAAGCTGGATGAATCAGTTCAGATAAAATACAAAGTCCTTTCCCCAGCCTGCATTCCACTTGTTGAAGAACTCATATCTATGCAAACCCAACCTACTTTTTGAGGGGGCAGAAAGTTGGCTTTTCTTTATACAGTATTTCATTTTTGTACATGGCTATACTTCCATGTTGCTATGACAGACTGCACAGGCACTTCAATATTGTTGTTTATTATCTGGCAGGTGCTATCTGCATGCTTTGTTCTGTACAAGGTGCAAAAGAAGAGACATCCACTTCCCCAAGGAACAGACAGCCTAAAGGCTGTTTTTCTCACTATTTCCACCCCAACTGCAAGCAGGTAGTACTAGGAAAGCCCACAAGAAGAACTGTGTGAGAGATTTCCAGCCCAATTTTTGTAGACCTAAGAGGTTTAGTTAAATTTGGATATACTTACCTGAGCAGAACCTTAATGGTCACCTGGCTCTTACAAAGACATATGATTTTGCAGAAGATGATATGTCAAAGTACCGAGGGCTGCACAGGCAACTTGGCACTAGCCCGAGAACAGCACTTAACTTTCATACAAATGTACACAGAATTTTAGTTATATAAATGTACAGTTATTCTTTTGTTACAAAATGCTTTCAAGGGTACACAGCAGAAAACAAAGACAAAATGTGTTTTTCCAGGACTGCAAAGGAAGGAGTATCAAGGGGAAGACCAGCTGTGCTTCTCTGACACCAGCTTCTTGGTGATTGGCTTTATCTTTGTGGTGGACACCTGCAACATGGAATGTAGGTGTGAGCCTTTTTCTGATGATTTGTTCAGCTTCCTAGTAGAAAAGGTTTGTTCACAAATATCAGTACCTCTAACATTTCCAAGATCAATTTCCAGGGCATGTGGCTCCTACACATTCTTCTCACAGAAGTGATGGCTATGAAAATAGCCGCCTTCACCAAGAGGTGTAGCAATGAGCAAGAGGCTAACAGCTCAAAACGGGGAGACATCGGGGGAAAACACTAAGTTAAAATCCCATTGTGGAGTAAGATCTCTGATAGGTGCAAACAATCTTTCTAGGCTTTTCAGGAATCTGGTAGTCATGGGGTTAGAAAATACAGTCCTACCCATGATACAGAGCTGAAACACAGAGATTGCAGCTTGATGGAGCTGACTGCCAAACCGGATTCTTTTTAAGGATAATCAATAGTCCAAAATCTTTTTGAATTGTAGACTGAGTAAGAGACACACTACGGCTAACCACTTAGGTAGAGAAGGACTTCCTCTTACTAAGGTAAGTAGCCCTTGTGAATGGCTTCCACCTATTCAGCAGGGAATTCTGGACTGCTGCCAAACAGCGTGCCTCCTCTGGGCTTAGCCACTAAGGAACCAGGCCATGAGATTCAGTGACTGGGGGTTCAGATGCAACACCTGCCCATGGTTCTGGGATAACAGGTCCTTGCTGAAAGGGAGGGGGAAAAGTTCCCAAATGGTTAACTTGTGCAGGTTGTGAGTTCCATGGTTGTCTCACCCATGCTAGTGTAAGAGGATCATTTTCCCTCGTTCTTGTTTCAGTTTCAGAATTACCCTGGGGATAAGCAGCACTGCAGGGTACACATACAGGAGGCTCCTGACCCCTGGGAAGAGCAATGCATCCAAGATGGACCTCGAGTTGTGGCCCAGCCTTGAGCAAAATTGGGAATATTTCCTGTTCTGTTGGGATGAGAATAAGTCCGCTGCTGGGACTCCCCTTACTTGAAACACTAGTTTTAGAATAGCCATGTTGACAGATTATTCGTGGTTAGAATGGAATGAGCTGCTCAGTCAGTCCACTAAATCACGGTGAGCCCCTGGTAGATGTGATGCTATGAGAGTCAGGGAATTCTGTATGCAGCAATTCCAAGCCTGACTGCCCCCTGGAATGGGCTGTTTGATCTGGTGTCCCCTCTTCATGGACAAAAAAACTAGTGATGTGGTGTTGTAGGTAAACACCTGGATAGTCCTGCCCTGTATATGTGGCAAAAACTGGCGTCAGGCTCTAGTGATCGCCCATAACTGTAAGATAATATATGTAGTCTGGCCTCCTGAGTGGCCCACAAGCCCTGAGCTTCCAGGTTTCCTAGATGTGCTCCCACCCAGTGGTTGAAGCATCCATTACCAAAGTCAAGAGGGGAGAGCTGGGGAGAACAGGACTCCTGTGCAAACATTGTCTTTGTTAATCCACCAAACCAAGGATGATAGGATCTTGTCTGGGATAGACACTAGTCTGTCCAGGTGATGCACCTCAGGGCAGTGCACTGACCTGAGCCATGTCTGTAAACCTCTGAGATGCAGCCTGGCATATGGGGGAGGGGAGGAGTTAGGAATCCCCAATGACAGAAGCCACAGTGAGCTATGCATGGTTACTCCCATCGACATGACTCTGGCTGCTGAGTCCACAGCATTCAGGGAAGCCTGCAGAGCTGACCTTGCAACCACCTGACCTTCCACCATGAGGAACTAGAACTCGCCTTCAGACAGCCCATTGGTGAACTTGGACATAGCATCCCAGTTTGCATAATCATAATGGTTCACTATGCGGAACGGTAAACCCACAGTTGAATAAACTTTTCTACAAAAAAGGTTTTGTTTCCTTGTGTCCTTTTCTTTGGGAATCACTTTTTCTCTAGCTTGTACAAGTCTGATCAGGGCTAATTTTAAAGCCCTAACAGGACCCGAATTCACCTGAGTGAGAAGGAGCTGTGCCCCCTGACCCCACCAGTCACCTCTGCCTCACCACACTGTGCACAATACTGAGAGGTGGGCTGTGTGCTCCCACCAACACTGGCTGCCACCATCGCAACTTGCCATATGGCGAGAGACACTGCAACTTGTTGGTACAATGACTGCAATACACACACTGCAGCAAGGTGGTGGTGGCCGGCAGGAGCAGGGCATGTGCCCAGTAGGAGCAGGACATGCAGCCACCACTGCACAATCAGAGATGACCTGACCCAAGCCCTAGAAGGTCATGTCATTTTCAGACCCAACCCAACTTGAACCTGACACTTGTAGTCAGGTCCCATTGGATCCCGTTGGGTTGCATGACTCTATTATCTTGGTGGTATCCTTCATTATAAAACAACAGCCATCCTACCTGAATCACTGTAAGGCAATCAGTGCTGCGTGGACACAGTGGAAACCTTACACCAGTTCAGGATAGTTAGTGTGGCTAGAGCTGGTTGGAGATTTTCTGACAGAAAATGTTGATTAATCAAACCTTAAATGTTTCACAACATTGTCTCAGGGTGTCAACCTTCATCAAATGGCAGGCAGGATTCTGTCAGAACCCTGCCTGGTTTCCTGGCAGGCTGCTGGGAAGCCTGATCCAAAATCTGCAGCTCAGGGGCAGCCCCAGCAAATGGGCTGTGCGCCCATTACATGATAAAGTGATGCAGATTAAATGAGTCAAAGAGCAAGGAAAAATATTTTTCCCCTACAACCTGAACCATTTGTATCAGTTTAAGACAATGAAGATTTTGGTTCAAATTCCTATTGTAAAATCAAGTTTTCCTCTTCTGGTTGCCAAGAAAAAGTGAAGAGGTGCTGAAATCAACTGTACAAATTCTTCTACAAGCATTTTATTTTATTGATGCTTCCCAGAACATGCTAACATCCTGTGAAGTTAGTTGGCAATTTATAGGTGTACGTTTTAGTTTTCAATTGAAATATAACAGTCATTCCAGGAGAAAGGGAACATTTATTCTTCAAGCCCCTCACAAAAAGCCTTGAACAGCAAATTAGAGTTATTAGAGTTTTCAGATACTATCTCTTAAAAAAAGAAACAGGCATAGAGCAAGCAGCTGTCACAAAGTAGGAGGTAACATCAGTGTTCTGATGTACAAAGAAGGGAGTAAGGTTCATGGTTTCAAGTGCATGAGTTTCAATGATTTTGCAAGAGCCCATAAACCCTGACAAAGCAGAACAGCTATTCCCTTACATTTTACATTTGGCTTCCACTTCCATGGTATATTTCTCAGTGTCCCACAATCTGCTTTTCCAGTACTGCAGGACTAATATTTTTTTACAAAGTGGGAGAGAACAAATCTCTCTTTTTAGCGTAACCGCCAGCCTTTTTTCCCTGGCTAGTAATGTAATTAGTGCACCTGCACAGCTGTCTTACTTCTGCTATCATTACCCCAGGAGTTAGACTTTAAAAAGAAACATTTCATAGCTGTTAGTAACTTTGTGGTTTTGAGGCTCTTTGATGTCACTATCATTACAAAGTGCAGTCCCTTTTTCAATACAAGAGACTTCTTTCTAATGCTATCACCAGACACTGTGGATGAACCCATCGCCAAGAATAGTAACCTTGATAGCATAAAGTCGGCTTGTGTAACTCGTACTTCAGGGTCAAAAATATTGTAGGGAGAGAAGAGGAGGAGGGAGAGAGATTGGAAAGGGAGGGCAGGGGAGGAAGTAGAGCCAAGCAGGGAAGGTAATAGGTAAGAATTGGAGATATACCAATCTCCTAGAACTGGAAGGGACCTTGAAAGATCATCTAGTCCAGCCCCCTGCCTTCACTAGCAGGACCAATTTTTGCCCCAGATCCCTAAGTGGCTTCCTCAAAGATTGAACTCACAACCCTGGGTTTAGCAGGCCAATGCTCAAACCACTGAGCTATCCCTGCCCCCAAGTATGTGAGAAAGCTATGTGGGACTTGTAGACAGGATGAAGAAAAAAGTATAAAGTGAAGACAAGAGAGGGAAGTAAAAAGCAAGATAAAAGAGTAAGAATGTTAATGAAAAAGCAACAAGATGGAACTAGAGCCCTGACCCAGCAAAGCACTTAGGTATGTGCTTAACTTCAATCATATTATTAAACCCACTGAAGTTTACCATTAATTTAAAATTTTAGCACGTGCTTATGTGCTCAGCTGGCTAGCTAGGGACAAAGGAGAAAAGGGAAGAAGAGAAATAGGTGAAGGACCAATGATGTAGAGAAAAAGAACAGTGGAAGGAGAGTAAACATATAACTTGCTTTGTCATATAGCACCCCTGCCTTGTGGTTTGGAGGTATTGCAATATACTGGCAAGTGGTAGGCCTGGCTTTATAGGACCATTAATTAAAGGGCCAATGGCACTTAGGAGAAGTGCATAGGCTCAGAAAGGAGGGGTGAAAGGCTGCAAGGACTCCAGAGACTATTGACACCTTAAAAGCACAGTATCTTGAGGGTAAAAGCTGCCCCACTCCTGTCACAATCTTTGAGATTCTGCCTCACAAAATCTTAACTTAAAATGTAAGAAAAAATAATTGAATTAAATTGTTCATTTTGCCATGTGTATCTCAAACTGACTAACATGCATCCTAAATGACAGTATATTGAGTTGGGTGAGGTGCAGGTTATTTAACGTATTTACTGTCTGAGAGAGGAAATAAACAGCACGTCAATGACATTTGCAGAATAAGCTAAATTGAGTGGAACAGTAAATCCCAGGAAAAACAGAGAAATAATACCAGAGGCCCTTTAAAAATGGAGAATATACACAGAAAATAAAATAAGCTTCAACCTGGAAAAATGCAGTTTTTGAACTCTGAATAGATGAACGGTTTGGAAGAAATGTACAGGTACAGAAACATTCTTTCAAGAAGCTAAATAGAACTTTACAGAATTAAGACTGAAATGGTCACTAACAGTATCTTCTCTTTGTACATCTTAAACTTTCTTTGGATTGTACTTCTCACTGACCAACAGTTTACTCAATTAAGGGGAGAGGTCCCCCAGTCATCTCCACATACTTTCACCAGTTCCCATAGCTCCCGTGTTTTTTCTTCTCTCTCTGTCAGTGTTCCCAGTCCTAACCTACTCTATTACTTTCCAGACTGGCACTGCTAACAAACATAATGAACAACTGGCCCAACAGCCCAGTTTGGAACAAAATCTCCCATTTGAACTTTCCTGTTGAGCAAAACTCTCTGTTTAACACTGTTTTAAATGTGTTTTTCAGGATGTGAACATCACTCTACTTTACATAAACACCAAGACTGAAACTATGACCTCACCCTTCCAATTTTCTACGCAAGCGAATACATCAAGGGAAAAATCATCTTAAACATATATACTTAATGGGTGGAGTAAGAAGGAAACTTTGTAAGCAGAAACACTGAAAGAGACATCACAATAAAGCAAATATGAAATTAATGATGTGTTTGCAATGTGATAAATGTGATCACAGCTACAAGAAAATGACAATATGATTTTAGGATCTATATGCTATGGTATTATGCCACAAAGCAGGGCGGTAATAGGCTCTCTCTTGATATGATTCTGGTGTTACTATACCTGTGGTAAGATTCTCACTCCACTGGCTTCTTTATATCAAATTTAAAGGCCAGAGAGAATAAGTGTTCTAACTGGTAAAGAACAAGTTGAAGAGGACAGGTCACTGATACAGAACAATCTAGATCACTTGGTAAGCTGTGTGCAATGTGTGTTTCAGCATATCCAAATGTAAAGTCATACATCTAGAATCAAAGAATGCAGGCCACACTTAAGAATTGGGAACTCTATCATGACAAGCATGAACTTTGAAAAAGACTTAGAGGTCATGGCTGATAACCACCAAAACATGAACTCCCAGTGAGACACTGAATAAAAAGTCTAATGCAATCCTTGGATGTATAAACAAGAGAATATTGAGCAGGACTAGACAAATTATGTTACTTCTTTATTTGGCACTGGGGTGACCACTACTGGACTACTGTGTCCAGCTCTGGTGTCCATAGTACAAGAAAGACAGTGGATAAATTGGAGAGGGTTCAGAGAAGACCCATGAGAATAATTAAACGACTGGAAAACATGCTTTATTGTGAAAGACACAAGGAGATCTATCTCAAGCTTAACAACAAGAATGTTAAGGATGATTTGATCACAGTCTATAAGGATCTATACAGAGAACAGAAATTTGATAACAGAGCTCTTCAATCTAACACATAAAGATATACTTGGCTAGATTTAAGCTATTTTTCTCTGAAAGAATGAGTGTTCAATATTCATTAAAGATGCCTACTCTTTCTTCTCTTTTTTGCTTTAGTTTTTTAACCCCCTGGCTATTTTACATATCCAAAGCTTGGGTTCAAGGATGCTACATTGCCCCACAGCTAAAAACAGGAATTTGTTGATGACATCGTGTACTACACTGTCCAGGCCTGAAATCTCTGTCTTGAACATAATTAATTAATTGTCAGTGTTTTGTCTAGCTGTCAGTCATTTGAGACTTAGAAGGTCAAATGTGCTTGGTAGTTTCCTTGACAGAGCCTAGGATTTATCCATTAGGTACGAAAACAAAACCTTCATTATACATGATTTCTCTACCTTTTCATCCAAACACCACTTTAGTTCAATACATGGTACTTAAACCATTGCTTTCTTGAATCCCCACTGATTTTGCACTTAGCTGTCTTTCTCTGTTGCATTTCTAAAGGCTTCTCCTTGTAAAACAAGGGGTAGTGTATCTTTGATATTACTATGTTTTGAGAGAAAAAGCTCAAGGAAGAAAATGAAGTATTAAAAAAAAAAACCAAAACAACCCAGTGCTGTGCCAACTGTCACTCCAGAAGGTAAAATGTGCATGTGCCCCTGCCCCCTTTAAAAAAACAAAAACAATTTTTCTATGCTGAACATACTGTAATATGAAAATGAAGGAATAATAAGGAATGTACTGTTGACAGGAAGACTGTCCAAGAAAATGAGGTGCTAACAAAATAATAAAAATATATTTATTGGTGTCATTAATCCCCAGGTTCTTTAAAAGCTATATATAGAGGAATCATTGCATACACAAACACCACGGACATGCAGCCATGTCTGGCGCAGAGCACAGCAGCTGTTTAACAGTGCATAGCAACATGACACAACAGTTTAGAACAAGAAGTGAATCCAAGTGAAATGTATTTAGTGGGAACTGAAGAGAGAATTTGAGCTGGCACAATCTAGCAATCCAAATTGTAAATTGGCCAGGATACTGATATTAAAACCCTCTTGTGAAAAGCGACATGGGATTTTTACTGACCATGAGCAGTCAATATCTCTGTTTTCTATCTCATCCAAAAGTGGGATATAAGAGCAGGACATCAGTGCCTATATTAAAAGGGCCCTTTACACAAAGCCAGAAATCGTTAACAGCAATAGAAATAGAATGATTTATTGGCAGGATAGAGATATTGCTTGGCAATGATCATGGAGAAACATACAGCAGAGCTCTCTGAGTTTTGTGGTATTCTTGGAGGGGATTAAGGAGTTGCTTAATTATAGTCATATAACAAATAATTACATCAGAAACAGAATGCTGTGCATAGAGATGAACCCAAAATCATTTATCTGAACCCCGCCATCCCAATTTCATGGGTTCAGATAAAATGGGACCTGACTATAAGACACCCCTGGTTTTAGATTTGCAAAACAAAATCCCTACTACCTAGTTTGCAAAACCTAATCCAGTTTTGCCTACCTCTCTCAAAAATACAAATCTGAATAAAAACATAATCACGTATCCTGCACCCACACAAACTTTCAGAGGGCTGATAAAATTAAACACCTATGTGAGCCATCACTGATTTTGGATTTGAAAAATTAAAATCCAACTAATGTGGACTTTCAAAACTGGCTCCAGTTGAGAACCTGTCTCTAGTTGCCCCTCTGGAAGGGCCTATTACTAAGGCTACGATTTAGTCCTGGGTATTTTTAATAAAAGTCATGGACAGGTCACAGGCAATAACCAAAAAGGTATGGCCAGTGACCTGTCCGTGACTTTTACTAAAAATACCCCTAACAAAATCTTAGGTGCTGGAGGGGGAGGGTTTCTGACAGCAGACACTGTCACTCCTCCAGGCAAGGGTCAGCCCAGAGCCCCACTGCCGTTTCTCCGGGTCAGGAGCAGTCCGGGGCCCTCAATTTTATGGGGACGGTCCTGATATTTGAGGCTTTGTCTTATATAGGTGTCTATTACTCCCCACTCCCGTCCCGATTTTTCACAGTTGCTGTCTGGTCACCTTAGGCGCTGCTGCTGCTCCCAGACAGCTGCTTCAGGGCAGTACCCGGGACCAGTTGCCTGGGGCTGTCGGAGCAGCGGCCGGTGGGGCTGGCTCCAGGGCTGCCCCAGCTGCTCGAGCAGCCCTGAGGTCAGCCCACTAGCCGTTGCGGAAGTCACGGAGGTCCCAGAAAGTCACAGAGATCACAGAAGTCACGGAAACTGTGACTTCTGTGACCTCCGTGAAAGACTCACAGCCTTACTGATTACATATGGATTGAAGATACAGAAAGAGAATTAGACAGCAAAGAAACTATCTTGATTAACCTGGCCATGAAATTTGATTAGTTTTGCCAGAAAACTGGAGGACAGTTTGGTGAAAGATAATGCAGAAGTACAAAAATCCCTAACCACCATTATGTGACTGTCCCATGGAATTTAATAGGAATCTACATAATAATAATTAGAGTTGCCACTTGACCTGTTTTTGACAAGCCTGGATGTTTTTTTCTAGTGCCTTGTTGGTTGCTGGTCACAAGATGTAATTTTTCAGTTATTTGTGCACTCATGTCACAGCTAGACGTGCACCAGAGCTGCCCATGCAGTTGGGAGATGTGACTGCAGCACATGTAGAGCTAGTTTGATCTAGCTAGAGCAAAACTAAATCAGGGGATTGGACTAGATGATCTCCTGAGGTCTCTTCCAACCCTAATCTTCTATGAATTCCAGTAATTCCACGGCAACACAGGTGACTGTACAGGCTAACCCTGCCCACCCAGGACTCTGGTTACATACTCAAGCAGCCACTGTGCATGCTCAAGGCCAAATTAACTCATAGGCAAACTACACACATCTAGGGCCCAAATTTGGGGAGAGGGGGTGGAAATTCACGGAGGTGTCAGTTTGGCTTGGCCACCCCTCACCCCACATTCATGACTGGGCCAAATCCGAGTAGCGCTGCAACCCCATGCACCATGTCATAATAGCACTCACCTGAGTTTGGCCCAGTAACCCCTCCATCATGAAAAAGGGACCAATTTGAGCAAGAGGCATTACAACCTAGCACATGGTCATATTAGAAGGTAGGGACCCAGAAGCGTATGTTTGCCTAAGGCCCAGTGATGGAGTAATCAGGCCCTGCCCATGCTGCCACAATTTCACTGCAAAATCAAAGCTAGCCCAGGTTAGGGTGACCAAATGGCCTGATTTTATAGGGACAGTCCTGATTTTTGGGTCTTTTTCTTATATAGACTCCTATTATCCACACACACACCCAGTCACCATTTTTCACATTTGTTGTCTGGTCATCCTAGCCCAGGTACGTCTACACGTGCTTCAATCACATCTCCCAAATGCAGTGCAGACATATTGTAAGCAATTATTAATGCAGTTAATTAAACCCAACTAAATTTAGCATATTATATGATGGGGTGGAAAAACAGTATTTTTTGGATACCAAGAGATCAAAAGGCCACACTGCTCATGACAGAATGTACAGAAGGTGTAACACCACTTCATATGCAAATGAAATGTAAATGTATCCTGTACATTTAGCAAATGTTTAATATCACATAGTATGATTTAAAATACTGCAAAAAATATGTCAAGCTTTCTTTCCTTTTTCAAACCAGCTAGTTGAGTGCTAACAAAATAGCTCACACAGATACTGATGTCTTAGTATGTGTTAATTTTATCTCAAACCATGAGAATTATTACAATGTACAGCTTTTAAAAATGACCCAGGAGGAGTGGATATACCAGTAAAGAAGTCTAGTGTGAACTTCCATTTGGAAAGAAGCACTGTATTAACTCCTATCACGTTTTGCCAAGGGCGTTGTCACCACAAAAGAAGCCAGACTGAAAAAATGCAGTCAAAAGAGATATAGTCAAATTCAGTTCATATTTTTAAACTTTACCTCTCTGTTACTAATAAACCACAACATAGGGCCCTCATTCAGAAATGAATTAAAATACATGCTTCATTTTAAACAGGTACTTATATCCCATTGAAATCAATGTGACTTTAGAATGTTGTTAAGTGCTGTGCAGAATCAAAGCCTAGATTATTGAGGCAGAAAAAAAACAGGAAATCTAATCTGCTTTTCCAAAGGGAATTTGAGTTAAAACTGTTCAGTGTCCTTTTTCTATTTAAAATTGATGTTCATGTATTACTATCTGTTAATGCTTTTGTATTTTCATGCTTTGGTGTTTCTATTTTATAAGTGAAGATGTTTTTACTTTAATTTTACATGTAACTATTTTTCCTAGTTGTTTATTTAGACTTGCTAAATCATTCCACATTTGTCTCCCCCATCCCAGAGGCCCACTAGGTTGTCCTGCATACAGCAAAGTTGTGCAATAATGTATTTCTTTCTTTTGCTATAGCTTTTGTTCTTCTAGCCAATAATGGCCACCCTGAAAAATGCTTCCTCGCTTCCTTTCCCAGCTCTCAGAGTTTCCCTTGCTGGCTCCTGCAACCCTTGTTCAGCCTGTGCCATGTTCCTTGCTGCAATAAGCAGTTGTACTCAAATATGGTAACATGGCAGCATGCGGGAAGTGTGTGCGTGTTGATCCTCTAGCCCCCCTTTTGCTACTCACCCTCTGCCTGCAATGGTCCAATCTCAACCACAATCCTTTCTCTCCCTGAATTTCTTCATATTCTCTCTGGACCTGTCACCCTCTCCCTTGGCTGCCTCCTGAGGGTAGAACATGCTACTGTTCAGAACCAGAAAGCAGGAAGTCTGGCCACCTATTCCTCTCTACTAGCTGCCTCTGTTTGGCACACTGGGCGGCTCAGTGGGCCTGAGTGACTCAGTACAGGTAACACTAAGAAGAGAGAGGTTAGAGAAACCTTTGGCTGCCTGAGCAGAAACCCAGAAGTAATCTCTAGCAGCCAGGAGGAAGAGCTGAAGGGGACACCTTGCTCACTGTCTGCTGCACTGCTTATGAGTGACATCTCAGCTGGCTGGAGTGAAACAGTGACAGTTTGGATATGTGTGGCGGTTATTCCAGATGAGTAGCACTTGTCAAGTTTAAGTGAGGTGAGACCAAGATCAGAGGAGGGCATAACATGAGGGAAAGAAAATATTTTAGAATTCATACACACATGACTTCTGATCTCACTCCCACTGGTTTTATGGTGTGGTCTAATTTCACAGCTGTGATTTTTGTTTGTTTGTTTTCTAATGAAATTGAAAGTAAAGGAGGAGGCGAGTGGATAAGCAGCAAAGAAATTGCAATAGCAGAAAACATGGAAGCAGGAACAGAAGTGATAACAGATCCTCCAATTAATTATGTTTTATTTATAATTTGTGTGCTGCATTGTATTGCTGTTTCATGGAAAAACTGCCACATTTCTTTTAATTTGGGGGCAGATGGGAAAGTGCTCAGATGCCACTGTGCTGAATAAGTAGATGCATGGTGTTATTCAGCTGTTAATGCGACCTGTCTCACTATTCTGGCTATGTTAAAGTTAGGCCCCCTGCTCTGGTAGGAGGTGAGCACCTCCTACATTGTGCAGATCATCCTCAATTCCTCCTGAAGTCACTGGGAGTTGAGGGCACTCAACACCAGGGAGGAATTGCCAGGATCTTGAAGGAAAGGTTTTGTTATGTTGAATAAAATTAGAAATATACTTTAAAATGTTATGAACCACCATATTTGTTTAAATGGCAAAAACTGAATACATTCCCCTTCCTAGCCTGTGCAATTTTGACACAAAGGAGTTACCACCAAATACAATTGTTCCTGACTTCACACTCAAAATGTTAGTAAATCTATTTGCTTCCTGATGCTCACTCAACTTGAATAATGCAAATAGTCTTCTCTTTCTAATTTGTTTTTATTTCTGAATATCATGCACCAACACATGGCAGTTGTGTTTGGGTTTCCAACACCACAGGGGGGAATACTGAAATCAAATACATCAGATATCTGAATACACTCTTACCTTTCATCACGTACATTGAAATGAGAAGCTGCATTACAAAGGCAGTACTCCTCACCAATTTATTTCCTTATTAAGATTCCAAAACCTCTCATTTGTTTTGTACAACATCTGCTTTGTACTCTTTGACAATAACCCACTTGATCACTTTTTCTTTTGGTTTACTATCTTGATGTTTTCATTCGGGTTTATGAAATGTTGGTGTTATTGTTTTGGACGATATTAAAAAATAAAATAAAAACCTCTTTATTTCAATTTAAACAATTAATGAAAAAATTCTATTCATATTAAGTCTGAGAATTTTTATGTCACAAACAAGCAAAAAAGTAAATACCCCCCCCTCCCAAATTATGAGCTTGAAACATCCAGTTAAACAAAACTAAAATGCACAGAGTCACACCTTCTGCTGTACAATACAGAAAAAACTGCTAAGAGATATGTCTGGGCTTCTTTGTATCACTTTTCTTCTGTGAAATTGGTTCATTATATGTACGTGAGATATGCCTCATGATTAAGTATATATCTTAGCTACACAAAAATAAATACATAAAAAAGGTAACAAGCTCTTGTGGTGGCCTTTGCACCTAAAAGAGCTGCGACATGGGGCCTGATCTGAAGGCCATTGAAGTCAATAGAAAGATGCCAATTAACTTCATCATGTGTTGGATCAGGCCCTCACTACAAAGTTTACTTCCAAATTCTATGCAAAACCCAAAACTATCAATTGGTATCGCCCCCATACTGATTTAGAAAACAAAAATAGGCCTATAAAGATTATTTGTAAGCTTCAAAAAGTGTATCTGTAGTTTGTCAAAATAATGAAGTAGTCAAGGCAAAATACTATGTATGTATGTGCCACACAGGAAAATAAATACGTATTATCTCAGGGGGAAAAAGGCCTACTATGCGAAAAGGCAGCTCAAAATACTTGAGATAATCTTTGCTTATTAAGCTAAAAATTTTGTCCCAGAAATCCTTTTAATGGAAAAACTAATGCTCAGATAAAGACCCTCTGCTTGGGTTAAAGAATGTACCCATAACAGTAAAGAAAGAGAAAAAAAAACTCATTATACCCACTACTTAAATATCATATTCTGTAAATAGATTTCAGCATCTCTTAGAATCAAAATACAGTACTTACACTCATTAAAGGGAACCAGGTAGACTTTTTGTGACTCATGAAAATAATAAATACATCACCCCAAAAGGTACTGCATTCCCTCTCTTTATACATGTTTACTATGTCCTGGAATTGAAATTATTGAACCCTTTAATTGTTCATTATAATGTGATTGGTTGAGACAGGATCAAGAGAGCTAATAATTTCATTTACAACTGTTCTCATAGCTGATCAATTTTGGCTCAGAGAGTCATGTGACTGTGTCTGGAGCTTCAGCAAAGGGTAATTTTCATGCTATTGCACACTTAAGGCTAAATAATACTGCATTAAAGATTTTCACTGGACACTTATTCCATACTTAATGGCAACGTTTGGAATGCATTCCCTTGGTTTTCTGCTGCTTTTTGCAGGACACGGAAAACAAAGAAACAGTAAATAAAATTGACGTTAGAAAAAGAGTTAAAACAATACTTTTAGCATTCCCCGGGGCACCATGAGGTATGCACAGCAATGTTGTGAGTAAAAACAACATTTAAAAGTGAGCGTGAGGGAAGGAAACTGAAAAAACAGAGCTATTTTCACTTACATTTATCCAAGAAGGCTGTTGGCATTACTTCTGGAGTTCTGTTATTGGCTGAGAGGGTCACATGACCCATGTGAACTAAAATAGAAAAGCCTTAGTAGAGGGAAACTGAAGCAGCAACAGGTTTGAAACAAAATACATGTTAAATGGTATGATATAACACGCATATTCTAGACTGGAGTGTTTAATTTATAGGGGAAAGTATGGTCCATTGGATTGAAAAGGTGGCCTCCGATAGGCCACAATACCCTTAGCCTATGACTTTGAACATTATATCCCAATATCACTCATCTTTTCAATGCGTGGGGGAAACAGTTTTCTACTATAAATTTCAGCTCTCATCAGTGTATAACTGAAACGCTAACAATTCTCAATATATTACCAGGACCTTAAAAATATATATTATCTGGTTGATTTAAAAACCAAAATCTTCCACTATTCTAGCTGTTTTCATTCTCTGTCTAAGGTTTTTATATCTCAGTCATACTATTGGTATCTAAAAGGGAAGTCATAAGAAAAATGCATATTT
This sequence comes from Mauremys reevesii, assembly GCF_016161935.1. Classification (NCBI taxonomy): domain Eukaryota; kingdom Metazoa; phylum Chordata; order Testudines; family Geoemydidae; genus Mauremys; species Mauremys reevesii. Next base: position 97,560,520 of record NC_052625.1, read on the forward strand.
TCTGGAGGTAAATGGCAGTGCTATACAACATATGTAGCTGAGCAGTACAGTTTTCATTCTTTTATAAGTAAAACTTATGGTTGCAGAACTACAAATTACTAAAACGTGCCGTAAATCTGCAAGTTATAAATAGAGATAAAGTGCAAAGGATCCCAGACTAACAAGCTGTGCTGATGTCCTAACAGCTAAATGCAAATTAGCTACTGTCTGATTTCAAGGTCATTGCTTAATTGCACCATTCAAAAAAGAAGCTTTTCCAGACACCTTATTTTAAAAGATTCAGGCAGATAACACAATGACACTAGCATGAATTACTACAAGTCCCCTAGGTAACTTTCACACCAGGAAACTTTTTAAGGGTTTACTCAGGTTTCTTGTTGAGTTTTTAGCTTGATGCAGCTTCAACTTGATAAATTGCTAAGTGTCTTCTTTGTTTTATGTATCGGTCACATTTGTTACTGAAGGGGGAGAGATACTAAGGGATGCACAGAGCAAGAATGTGTAGGGGAGGATGATCAAGCAGCAGGGGATGTCTGTATGATGGCAGGACAAGGGCAGCAGAGAATTTATTGTTTCACTGGAAAGTTCTTCACGGGAATGACCCTCACCTTACAGTTCCAAGGAAAAATATTGAGACTCCAAAACTTTCAAAGCAAATATTCAGACAGGCTTTGGGACAGGGAACACAATATGAAATTTTTGCTCAGAGATCCACATTGTTGAAGAGAAGTAGAAATCACAAAAGGAGTCGGGGGGGGGGGAGTAAGTTAGGTTAGCATTCCTTTGATAAAGTAATACAAAAGGAAATCTGTTTGAACTATATGATCTCAGATGAACATTTAAAAAAAAACCTGTGAATATGCACCAAAGAACTAATTATACATCTATTCCGACAAAGAGAGAGTAATTTTTTTCAGCTAACGTTTTGTAAACTTCTTTGGGCCAGATTCTAATACACTTTATATTACAGGGCTGCCCGGGTGGGGGCAAGTGGGGCAATTTGCCCCGGGCCCCACAGGGGCCCCCATGAGAATATAGTATTCTATAGTATTTCAACTTTTTTTTATGGAAGAGGCCCCCGAAATTTGCCTCAGACCCCCTGAATCTTCTGGGTGTCCCTGTTATATTAAGGAGTATTTTACTCCATGAGAAGTCCCATTAATTAGAGTGGAAATTCTTATGGAGTAAGGTACTACACAGCATAAATATGGGTATCAAACTGCCCTTTATCATGTCAATTAGGTGAACCCCACTTTTACTAACCCTTTCCTCAGTATTTGAAAGGAAAAATTTAGGCATTCACTATAAGTATAGGAATGGAAGCATGTATCTAGTTAATGTAACTGCCTATAAAGTTCAAAGAAAATCTTCTCAAACTTCTTTGGCCTCATTTTTTTCTTATAATAAAGAATAAAATGTGTATTATGTGATTCATATAAATAATAATATGAAGGTATTTGTTATTATTTTATCAGTCATGCAAAGATAGCACAGTGATTGGTATCTGGGTACACCTTAACAGTTTGAATTTGGTTATTCAGCACCCAATCCTGCATGATGAAGTCAATGGCAGTTCTCCGCTGACTTCAATAGAAGCAGGACTGGGCTCTAACATTCCAAGTAAGGGGACGGGGAGCACAGCATGCTCCCCTGAGATCCACAGTTTCAAGAAAGAAGATTGAGAGGAATCTGATCTAACAGCTAAAAGCCCACCCTATGGATTATTAATCAGTGAGGTCTAGACCAAAAAATGAGCACCCTGAAGTTCTTTTTAAATGTGGCAAGGTTCATGCTTAAACATATTTCTGAAGAGAAATGCAGGCCCTCTATCAAAAATATCCTGTTACCAGCACCCATAAGCTTCACCTCTGGAACATAGAGCTTCGGCATTCTGGAAAGCATGATGTGCAGTGGCTTTCAGATGATGAGGCCATCCTATAGGCTGCTGCAGTGAGCCTAGATGAATTAGGACTTTGTCAATAGGAACTAGTGCCCTTTAATTTCACATGAGAGTCAATGGAGAATCAGTACAGAGAACAGAATTCAAGGATGATGTGTTCTTTTTGGCACACCCCACTCAAAAGATGGTTGCATTCTGGATTACTACAGACCTTCTGAATGGCTTTCAAAAATAGTCTCTGGTAGTGTCTGCTAGAATCGTCCAACCAAGAAGTTACAAAACCACGGATTATTGAGGCAAGATCCATACCTAACATAAACTGAAAAAAAACCAACAACAACAAAAAAAACCACAGTCTCTTTGCTAGCCAAACACTAAATGATTCTACTCTGGTGAATAAATAAACAGACCCTGAGACTGTAGATCAATTCAGTGATAGTTGGTCAGATGACCTCAGCTGAAGGAATCATTATATTTTTAACTAAAGCCTCAAAGTCTTTCCCCTTGCTGATCAGCATCACCTCCTACTTCCTCAGGTTGAGCTGCTAGTGGTTGGCTTTCATCACAAACTCTGACAGATACTAGTGACACTGGAGACAGCAGTGTCTGGGTCAGATCAAGAGCTGGGTGTCATTGGTGTATTGATGACACTGCCACTCACATCATCTCCCTCTCCTCTGCTCTGGCTTCCAGCATATGTTGAACAGAACATAACAGGACTGAACCTTACCAGGACTGGACCCACAGCTGACAGCACTTGGGAAGACGTAGTCACTCCCACTCTGGGAATGATCTAGAAAGATTTAAGTGGAACCACTCTCAGGAGATTCTAATTGCCCCTCCCAAATCATGCTTGCTATCATTTCAGCAACATCTCATGATCAATGACATATCCTGATGGTAACATTATAGGTTCTAGTTTCCCACCTTTAACTTTTCAGCAGTGCCACCTGCCTAAAATAGTGCAATTCCCAAAGTTCAGCACAGTAACATGCTGAGGAATGCCAGAATATACCACCCCAAGGATAGTGGGATAGAAATGTAATTATAGCAACAAGAGAGTCAAACTCTGAAGGAAGCATAGTCAACAAAGCAAATGGGTAGAGGACTGGGAAGGTAAGGACAGAAATATGTTCTTGAAGTGGAAAGGCTTAGATGAGAAAGAGAGAGAGATGAAGTTTAGAAGACAACCTTAAGGAGAGAGATTAAGGTGAAAAGGAGCACAAAGAAAGTCAGACAACAAAGGGGCCCTAATACAAGGTAAAAATCTTAAGAACCAAGTAAAAGGTATTTAGAGATGAGAATGATACCCAAGATCAGAAGTGGAACTATAAAACTAATTGACATTTTCTAAATTTCAGAAACTTAGAAGGATTCTGTGGCATTCTGCTTTCTAGCTTCCCATTTTTAGTAACACTCTTCATTCCCATCCTAAACTGCTCTATAACATTGTGGAGTGCCATTAAATAGCCATGTAATGTGACAAATGCTTTTTTCTGAAATATTCAACTGGTTCTATAGTTAGTCAAATACGTGTGTGTGTGTGTGTGTGTGTGTGTGTGTGTGTGTGTGTGTGTGTGTGTGTGTGTGTGTGTGTGTGTGTGTGTGATATGCAGAAAATAGCAGGAAAATAAATCAAATACTATATTTGACAAATATGTTGGGGGGGGGAGATTGCTATTTGACCTGCCCTAATAATAAGTCCCATATTTTGAAATGTATTCAGTAGAAAGTTGATTGACAGTATGTTGCAATTAAATATAGTGCAGAACTCTTTTTTGTTTTTTTTTTTGTTTTTTTTTTTTAATTTCAGGGGAAGAGATGTAGGGCCTTTAGATTTATTTATACTCTGGCTGATTTGTTTAGTCCTCAGGCTAGTAGATACTGGGTAATTTTTTCAAGCCTGGTTCAGGGTTTACACTTATCCCCAAAACATCTCACTATATGAAGAGAATCTCTCCCAAGCCAAAAATCAATAAAGTAATAAAATATCTTCAAGCTACAAAGTAGCAAGGCTGACTGGCTATTCCCTGTCTGTTTATAAACGCAATACTCTGATCACTCCCTATTTACACTGTATATACAACCCTCACACAAATGCATGTTCCTCACCACGAACATGCTAAAACCTAAATCATATCACTATCACTGAGTTCCCAAATAAAGCAATGAACTCCCTTAAGGATAGCAAAATTCTGTCAAAAGTATACACAAAAAAATTAATACTCTTTTATCCTCTATTATCCATTCAGATTAATTCAGATTTACTTAATAGAATGGCCAACAACAATATCAAAAGGCTATTAAGTATTATCAACCAATTATAACGGAATAAAACAGGACAGCTTATTCTGTCTTGATTCAGAAAAGATATTCAACAGAGTGTTTTGGGATTTTATTCTGCAACTTAGATCCTGGATAAATTTATTTTTCCAACAATCAAGGAAAAAAATTATTGCAAACAATATACAACCTAAACTGTTAAAATGAAAAAGATGAGTCAAATAGGGCTACACTCTTTCACCTCTCTTATATGTAACAGTAATCAAACCAGTAGCTGCCTGCATAGCCATTTGAACACTCTAATATCCCTGGTGTCAAAACTGGTCTCTATGAACATAAAGATAAGCCTGTGTACAGATGACTACCTAATTTATTTAAATTCATCCCAAACCTCTCTCTCTCCAGATTTTCTAAATTAATATGGTGATACATCTGGCTTAGAAATTAATATACATAAATGCAAAGCTATTCTCATAGAACCACTCTGGTGGAAAACACAGCTCTCAGATTCTCAACGTAAGTGGTCACCCAATAGATTTAGATGTCTATCACTGGAAAAAAGAATTTATGCACAATTTTGGAAAAAAACAAAAACAAAAAACTCTTTCATCCCTCATACAGAAAAATCCAGTCTGCTTTAGCAAAATAACACAATCCACTCCTCTTACTCTTGGGAGGCTTACATCTATTTAAAACATATATCTTCCCAAAGGCACTATTCTACACTTCTAAAGACATTCTCATATATCTCATCCCTGCTAGAAATAACAATCACTGAATAAAACAATTTCTAAGGAAAAACAAACACTAAACAAGGGAGAGTTTCCTTAAAATGCAGTTACCAACCTTTAAAGGAGGTCTTACCTTATCAAACTGAAAGATAATGATACTGTGAAATTCTGTAAGAACAGTTTTGAAACAGAAACATTTGATCCACACACACATTCACTCACTCAGGACCAACTTGGCCTACTATTGAAAAATACTTGAAATAACTCACTGCCTCTCAGACCATATTCTCAACAGACGAGCCTCACCCAGTCCTTATATAGCATAATGAAATGGCAGGAAACCAGGAAATTTCTAGGGATGGGACATTATCTAATGCCCACCCTCCCAGCTGCCAGGCTATCACAATCTCAACCTGCTTTACAGAAGTATTTCAGAGACTAACAATCTATAAATCTCAATCCAATTTAATATTGCTACCAAGATATTCTGTATGAATTGTATGCACAAGTTAGTTAAGGGGAAAACCCCAATATACACAATAAGCAATTTTTAATGTAGCTGCAACTTTGTGACTTCAGCTTATTTCAGCAGACTCAGGAAATGCAATGCTGTTTTAATGGAAATTTTACTTAAGAATTGCAAGATCAGGCCCCTTATTTGAAAGAACAGGTCCCATCTTTCTTCAGCCAGAAAATACAGTACAGCAGTTAATGGTCAGAAATAATTAAAAAATGGATAACCAAGATTTACTCTATAATATGTTCAGCACTACAGCCTCACGTAGTAAAAAACACCAAGCAACCACACACTAATGGAAGAGAGACCTAGGTATTTAAATTGAAGAATCTGACTGGCGAGTAGCACTCATGTTTTTACATAAAATCTCAATTTGTACTATATGTGTTCAAATAAAAGGCCTTATTACCAACAGATTATATTATTGCCTGTTTATTACCAATAAACTATGGGCTCTACCCAGCATATCATAAATGCCACTCAATAAGGGCCACATTTCCCCACCAACAACTCTTTAATAATTCAGAATTTCTGGATTCCAATTCAAAAGTTCTATCCTGCTGCAAATGGGAAAGTCATACAACTCACTTCCGTGTTATGACTTCTGGACATTACAGCCCTGATCCAGAATCCAGTGAAGTCAGTGGAAAGACTACCATTGTCTTCAATGGTCTTTAGATCAAATTTATGTGAATGGCCTCAAGTGTATCAGGAGATTCTTAACACGTTTTTTCTGTTTGCTAGGTGAAACTTACATATACCATAAAATGATAACAGAATACATTATATGAGATGTGGTTTGCATACCTGGAGTGTCTAGCCCTGGCATAACCTGTTCATAATAGCCAAGACTTTACCCAGGCCTACGGCAAGCACCTGACTGAGAGGATACCTAATATACGTCCTCAGCTTTCTCTCATTGAAGCAAATGGGAATTCTGTCATTGTCTTCCACAGAAGCATGATTGAGCATACAACTGTAAGAATGTTTTCATAGAACTAAAGGGACATCAACAAAATAAATTCTCATTGATTTGGTCAATATAGTAAATTACTTAACCATTTGTGGACAAATCCTAGTTCTACATTTTCAAAAGTCTCAAGTGATGTATGGTGACCTCAATCTTTGAGTATCCAACTTAAGACTTATTAAAGGGACCTGATTTTCTGAAAGTGATGAACACATGCCCTCTGAAACCTTTAAGGGCTATAAAGTCGAGTACTCAAAAACAGAGGCACCTCAAAGTACTAGTCACTTTTGAACAACTAAGCTATAGAATAGAGAGTTCTATGGAAATTAAATAGTTATGTAGAAACTATTCTTAAAACCCACACATTTTAATAGTGAATCACTTCCTTTTCATAGACTTTTTAAATTAACCTATACAATTTAGTAGAGAATGATAGCATTCTATAGCAGCAAGGATATAACTGATTTAAAAATTCTATAAAAAGGAGATTCCTTATGAATTGCTATAGGACCTTCCTATTTGGGATATCTGCCACATTCGTGATGTGGTCAGCATTCTCTCACATATTCATGGTCCTGGCCAGTTCCCCAGGCACTGCAGCTGCTGAAGCCTGAAGTTGTTGTTCTGCAGTGTTGGCCTCCTGTCAAAAGAGGATGCTATACAGAGCAAGTAGTAGGCTAGCAGTAGATTGATGTCCCCTTTCACATCTCGGCAGCTATACACTCTGGTGTCTCTGCTTAGAAGAAACAGTTTTCGGGGAACAGAGAGGCCGGCACTCAAGAGCAATCACAGTGAGGGAATTTAGGTGAAGTCTAACAGAAGCAAGAGGGGTGTAAAAATGTGGAATTGAGAGAATCATTAAGCGGGAAGAAACGGAGGATCTCCAAAAGGTAAAAGAAATTGAGGAGGATATGAAAGTTTGCAGGGACTGAGCAAAGGGCTTCTGCAGAGCTTTTCCCTCATGCCATGTATACGTTCATTACATGGTTCACTATGCAGTCAAGTTAGCCACTCAGTAGTGCACAGGGTAGCCTTTCAGAGCCATGCACTTTAGGAGCTGTACAGAAAAACTCTTTGCAAAATGCACTGCATCTGTTAAGAGTGTGTTTTATAAAACTCATAACATAGCCTAATCAAAGCTATTTTCATAATAGTCAAAACCAAGTATTCTTGCTGAGGACTATTTTCATGCCAAATTTTAACTTTCAATCCTCAGAATTTGCTCTGCAGAGCTGTTTGAATGTCACACACATATTGTATTGTAATGAGATAATGGATTTTTATACTCTAATATAAAATTGCAGAACCAGTTTTTCCTTCAAACTTTCCATTAAAAAAAATGACAAAAAACCTCATCTTTGGGCAGAGATCAAGTATAGAAAGTTACATCCTAAATGCTGAAAGTTTTGAGCAACTGAAAAGAGGAGGTTGGAGTAGAACTGGTCATGAAACCTTAATTAGAGCAGCCACCCAGTTCCGGGTGAAACAATAACTAGGATATTAACCAACACAAGTCAGGCAATTCAAAAGTAAAGCTGACATCTCCACCATTAACACAAGCGTCTGTGATTTTTCCATTACCATCTGAATTAAGGTCAGAGCCATCCTTCAATTATAATTAGTTGCCCTTTTTGTATTGCTGTCACAATTTCATTATTTAAGTTCAGTGGACTCAATCCTGCAGCCACTCCACACAAAAACCCTACTGGAGTCATTGGGGGTACTATATGTAGAGTGGCCACAAGATTGAGCCCAGGGTTTTGGCATTTCATACTACAGTATGTACACACTATTCCAGTCTAATGTTACACAGTCCAGTGTGATATATTTTAAGATACTTGTAGGATATGATTCTCTTATACAGTTACAAACAAAATAAAAACTATTACAGAATAGTAATAAAGAATAAAGAAACAAATAAAGAAATAAAGAAACAAAGAAACAAACCGATAGTAAAGCATGAAGCCCAGAATGTGTGTTTGAGAGACAGAATCCTTTGGAAGTAAACACTGTAATTATTAACCACAGTCAGTACATTTTTAACGGTAATTTTGTTTTCTTTAGCCTTACCAGCATCAATATTTTTTAAAGTTAATTTGCAAACATTCTCTAGATCTCAGTTTTGATACATTTCTTTTGAAGAAAGAAAGGAAAGGGGGTTTGGGAAGAAAAGCATTTAGTGATACAGCTCTTTGATTTGTATTGGTTTTGCCAAGACACGGGAGATCTGCAGCTTGCAAATGTGGATTTATTTATTGCTGTTTTTCCACAGTCATCATGAACTAAGTGAACTTGGTATTCCCAGACAAAAATAACAGTATTTTATATACTATTTTCAAAGCACCATGGTGTGTTTAGAAGGCAATTTATACATCACACTATTAATTCAAATAAACTTCATTGTTAACTTAGGGCACGAGAATGAATTTTATTTAAAACAAAAAATAATCTGAGCATCCAAATAGATTTGCTCAAAATGAGCATACTAGTAAATAGCATACCTGCCAACATCTAGCAAAAAGGGCTTTTAAATTTACCTGGGTTAGCAGAACATTATATGTATTTGCCTAAAACTTATTCACATGTTTGCTTAGGGGCTTGCAGCCTCTCTCTCCCTTAGTGTGAGCAGGCACTCCAAAGGTATGGGCAGTACATGCCATCTCTTCTCCCACTGGGTTCAGGGCCGGAGAGGGTGTGATAGATTGTGGCAGCATAATCGTCGGGTGAGGATGAGTGTTGCAGGGCATGTTGACTCCTCGCCCACTGGGTGATGGTGGCAGGTGCTCTCTCCCTCTACCGTTTTCAACCTTACCCTCAATTTATAGTCTAAAAATAATTTGGGTGGAGGGGAGGAAGGAATAGTATGTATAAGGAAGAGAGGATCTGGAGATAAAATGGTGACTAGATCTTTGGTGGGAGAGACTGAGGAGTCATAGAATCCTAGAATATCAGGGTTGGAAGGGACCTCAGGAGGTCTTCTAGTCCAACCCCCTGCTCAAAGCAGGACTAATCCCCAGACAGATTTTTACCCCAGTTCCCTAAATGGCCCCCTCAAGGATTGAACTCACAACCCTGGGTTTAAGCAGGCCAATGCTCAAACCACTGAGCTAAAGAACAAAGAAGTAGCCTCTTTCTCTTCTCCCCCATGAACTCCCCATACTATTTCCTTCCTTCTATCATGATCCATGGGTCTCAAACCCAGGCCCACAGGATTAGCCACACTCCAACCCTTTACCTGGCAGCCTGCTCACAATTGCTTATCTGGGCCCCATGTAGCACAGCCCCAGAGTGAGGCTCCACTCTTGAAGTCTGATTGGTGAAGTCCCATAGCAGCTGATTTGCCCGTTGGCCCTACTTAAACCATCAGCAAGAACAGGAAGCTGTCCAAAAATCTGGGCTCCACCCTGCTCTGGACCATCTGCCTTATGCTTCCTGCTCCTGCTCACCCAGCTTGATTTCCTGGCCTCCCTACCCAGCTTGACTCCCAGCATCTGACTTGTGGTTCCTGATCTCCAGTTTGGCTCCTGCCTCTGACTCTCTGTATCCTGACCCAGCCTGGTTACCTACTCATGTGTAACCCCTTTGGGGTTTAGAGAGC